>NC_069706.1:2438666-2743500 GCF_023699985.2 Odocoileus virginianus
GCAGAGGGGACAGGGGGGCGGGGCAGTGGGGTCTTGGCTGTCACTCTTGGATGCCCCAGGTCAGCGCGGGCTGTTTCCTGTGGGGTGCAGACACACAGCCCTTCCTGGGGCGGGGCCACCTGCCTCCCCTCCTGTGTGGAGGTGGCTCTTGCTTCCAGGGTGCCCCACAGGTGCTTGCCCTCATCTCCATCTCCAGGACTCCCCTGGGGCCCTCATGAAAGCCTCTCTCTTGCTGGAAACCCTGTTCATCCAGGAGCGGTGGAGGCAGACAAGGAGGAGCTGGCTGCGTCGCTGGGAGCCCTTGGCGATGTAAAGTCCTTCAAAAGCAGAGTGGGAAGAGGCCAGGGGGAGGCCCCGCGGTGTGGGCAGCGAGCAGCCAGCGGCCAGAACTCAGGGCCAGCCAAGGGTGATCTGCAGCCCCGTCCCGTGGAGGAGGCACAGCTGGAATCAGCCCTGCCTGACACTGACCTCCCGAAAACCCAGGAGGGCCACTTCCCAGAGCAACCCAGAGAGGGGGGCACGGCCGCCCCCGAGAGCGGCGAGGAAGGCCTGGCGCTGGACAAGAAGACCTACAAGTGTGAGCAGTGCGGCAAGGCCTTCAGCTGGCACTCGCACCTGGTGACGCACCGGCGCACACACACGGGCGAGAAGCCCTACGCCTGCACGGACTGCGGCAAGCGCTTCGGCCGCAGCTCGCACCTCATCCAGCACCAGATCATCCACACGGGCGAGAAGCCCTACACCTGCCCATCCTGTTGGAAGAGCTTCAGCCACCACTCGACGCTGATCCAGCACCAGCGCATCCACACGGGCGAGAAGCCCTACGTGTGTGACCGCTGCGCCAAGCGCTTCACCCGCCGCTCAGACCTGGTCACCCACCAGGGCACCCACACGGGCGCCAAGCCGCACAAGTGTCCCATCTGTGGCAAGTGCTTCACGCAGAGCTCGGCCCTGGTCACCCACCAGCGCACCCACACCGGGGTCAAGCCCTACCCGTGCCCCGAGTGCGGTAAGTGCTTCAGCCAGCGATCCAACCTCATTGCGCACAACCGCACACACACCGGCGAGAAGCCCTACCACTGCCTCGACTGCGGCAAGAGCTTCAGCCACAGCTCGCACCTCACCGCCCACCAGCGCATCCACCGCAGCGTCTGGCCCTACTGCTGCCCGCTGTGCGGCAAGAGCTTCAGCCAGCGTTCCAACCTGCACCGGCACAAGAAGATCCACACGGCGAGGCCCAGGGCCCTGGCCATGCTGATGCTGGGAGCGGCCGGGACTCTGGCGGCACCCCCGCCTGCCCCTACCTAGGAGGCTGGGAGGGAGGGGCCGGGGCGTCTGCTGTGGGGGTGTGACCTGGGAGACCCAGGAAGAGAGGCGGAGAGGTGCTGGCATGGCGGTGGCAACCCGAGAGGAGCTCGGATGAGGACCAGGCATGCTCGCCGCAAATTAAAGGCCTTGGAGTTCAAGCGAAAGCCTATAGCTTCCTTTCATGGGGCCCTGGAAGCTGATCCTGGACTCGGGGTGGGGGGGGGGGGAGAGTGGAGACTCCCGGGGCAACTATGCATTCTCCCTCAGTCCTCTGAGAAGGCACCTTCCTCCCCAGCCTTCACCTGGCTTGGGAACCATTCCAGAATCTAGAAGTTTTCAACCTGAAGCCAGCTGGCCACTTCCACTGCTGTTGTCATTAGGTACTGACATTACCTACTGAGCCCTGGACCCTCCCATGGCTCTTTTCCTAGGGAGTCGGGAGCAGGGCAGAGTCAGCATGGGAATTCATGCTCAATGTCTTCTGCCTACCTTGTCTCCTGTCTCAGGCACTGGGGCCTGCATTTTGTGGCTGCACATTTTCACCTACATCCTGGGGTCCCAGCTTCAATCCAGTGAGGATTTCTCACTTACCAGGGACCCCCTACCTCTCCTGGTCCTTTCTGAGGCTGATGCCATCTCCCTCTCCTACTTCTCACCTCCTTGGCCTCTTTGCACAGTTCAGTTAAGCCTCTCAGTTGTGTCCGACTCTTTGCAACCCCATGGACTGCAGCACGCCCGGCTTCCCTGTCCATCACCAACTTCTGGAGTTTACTCAAACTCAAGTCCATCAAGTCCGTGATGCCATCCAACCATCTCATCCTCTGTCATCCCCTTCTCCCACCTTCAGTCTTTCCCAGCATCAGGGTCTTTTCAGACGAGTTGGTTCTTCACATCAGGTGGCCAAAGTATTGGAGTTTTAGCTTCAGCATCAGCCCTTCCAATGAATACAGGACTCATTTCCTTTAGGATTGACCGGTTTAATCTTGCAGTCCAAGGGACTCTCAAAAGAGTCTTCTCCAACACCACAGTTCAAAAGCATCAATTCTTCAGTGCTCAGTTTTCATTATAGTACATGTCCTTTGTAATTTGCCCTGCCTGAGACTGCCTGCCTGTTTTACCCTTCAGTTTAGTTCAGTTGCTCAGTCGTGTCCGACTCTGCCCTTGGCCCTGATGAAATGACAGAGTGCCTGATGAACTATGGACAGAGGTTCGTGACATTGTACAGGAGACAGGAATCAAGACCATCCCCAAGACAAAGAAATGCAAAAAAGCAAAATGGCAGTCTGAGGAGGCTTTACAAATAGCTGTGAAAAAAAGGGAAGTGAAAGGCAAAGGAAAAAGGAAAGATATACCCATCTGAATGCAGAGTTCCAAAGAATATCTAGGAGCGATAAGAAAGCCTTCCTCAGCGATCAATGCAAAGAAATAGAGAAAAGCAACAGAATGGGAAAGACTAGAGATCTCTTCAAGAAAATTAGAGATACCAAGGGAACATTTCATGCAAAAATGGGCTCAATAAAGGACAGAAATGATATGGACCTAACAGAAGCAGAAGATATTAAGAAGAGGTGGCAAGAATACACAGAAGAACTGTACAAAAAAGATCTTCATGACCCAGATAATCACAATGGTGTGATCACTCACCTAGAGCCAGACATCCTGGAATGTGAAGTCAAGTGGGCCTTAGAAAGCATCACTACGAACAAAGCTAGTGGATGTGATGGAATTCCAGTTGAGCTACTTCAAATCCTGAAAGATGATGCTGTGAAAGTGCTACACTCAATATGCCAGCAAATTTGGAAAACTCAGCAGTGGCCATAAGACTGGAAAAGGTCAGTTTTCATTTCAATCCCTAAGAAAGGCAATCCGAAAGAATGCTCAAACTACCGCAAAATTGCACTCATCTCACACGCTAGTAAAGTAATGCTCAAAATTCTCCAAGCCAGGCTTCAGCAACACATGAACCGTGAAATTCTGGATGTTCAAACTGGTTTTAGAAAAGGCAGAGGAACCAGAGATCAAATTGCCAACATCTGCTGGATCATTGAAAAAGCAAGAGAGTTCCAGAAAAACATCTATTTCTGCTTTATTGACTATGCCAAAGCCTTTAACTGTATGGATCACAATAAACTGGAACATTCTGAAAGAGAAGGGAATGGCAGACCACCTGACCTGCCTCTTGAGAAACCTATATGCAGGTCAGGAAGCAACAGTTAGAACTGGACATGGAACAACAGACTGGTTCCAAATAGGAAAAGGAGTACATCAAGTCCGTATATTGTCACCTGCTTATTTAACTTACTTAACTTATATGCATTATGAGAAACGCTGGGCTGGATGAAGCACAGGCTGGAATCAAGATTGCTGGGAGAAATATCAGTAACCTCAAATATGCAGATGACACCACCCTTATGGCAGAAAGTGAAGAAAAACTAAAGAGCCTCTTGATGAAAGTCAAAGAGGAGAGTGAAAAAGTTGGATTAAAGCCCAGCATTCAGAAACCGAAGATCATGGCATCCGGTCCCATCACTTCATGGCAAGTAGATGGGGAAACAATGGAAACAGTGGCTGACTTTATTTTTCTGGGCTCCAAAACCACTGCAGATGGTGATTGCAGCCATGAAATTAAGATGCTTACTCCTTGGAAGGAAAGTTATGACCAACCTAGACAGCATAGTAAAAAGCAGAGACATTACTTTGCCAACAAAGGTCCGTCTAGTCAAGGCTATGGTTTTTCCAGTGGTCATGTATGGATGTGAGAGTTGGACTGTGAAGAAAGCTGAGCGCCAAAGAATTGATGCTTTTGAACTGTGGTGTTGGAGAAGACTCTTGAGAGTCCCTTGGACTGCAAGGAGATCCAACCAGTCCATCCTAAAGGAGATCAGTCCTGGGTGTTCATTGGTAGGACTGATGTTGAAGCTGAGACTCCAATACTTTGGCCACCTGATGCGAAGAGCTGACTGGAAAAGACCCTGATGCTGGGAGGGATTGGGGGCAGGAGGAGAAGGGGATGAGAGAGGATGAGATGGTTGGATGGCATCACTGACTCAATGGACATGGGTTTGGGTGGACTCCTGAAGTTGGTGATGGACAGGGAGGCCTGGCGTGCTGCAATTCATGGGGTTGCAAAGAGTCGGACACAACTGAGCGACTGAACTGAGCTTGATGAAATTAAATGAAAACTTCAAGTCCCTAACCACTGGACCGCCAGGGAATTCCCCGGCCCAAGTCCTTGCTAAAGGCACAATGTCTTCCCCGGGCCGGGCTGAGGACTTCGGCTGATTCAGCACTGCGATAGCCTGAGAAACTCCTCCCAAACTCGTGTGACCTCGCGGAGTCCAAGGTCTGGAGGTCACCTCATATCCAGGAGGATCGGTTCCTTAAGGTCCCGCCCTTCCCACGTTGGGCTTTGCCAATCAAGTGTTGAGGCGGGGCTAAGGGGTGGGCTCCAGCAAAAGTGACCAATCACGACCGATGTTTGTTCTCTAGGGATTTCCTCCCCCTCAACCCCCAAGCCCCACGGTTGCCTGGCAACTGGTCCACGCTTTGGGCTTTGGAACTTCGCCTTTTCCGCTCAGCACAGGCTCCAGGCTACCACCGAGACCCGAAACCTCCTTCCTTCCTAGAGAGGGGGCGGACAGAAGGCGAGGGCCCGGGCCACAGCCGCTTCCAGCTTAGCTTCTCGCGCAGAGCTGAGACTTGATGCTGCCCAGAGACCACATGAGGCCCTGGTAATGACTGGCCTGTGCACGGTACCCGGCGAGTCGTGGCCCCGGCACAGAAGCTCAGCGAGAGCCCAGACACCTCCAGCCGGCACTCTAACACCTTCTGAGCCTTAGAGCAGGGCCTATAACTGGGCTGCCTGAAGAGTCGGGCGTGGAAACGGCCTGAAGGAGACCTTGATTCTTTTGCTGGGAGCCGGAAAAAGTGAGGCAGTCCATGCTGGAGGGGGGACGTGGTGATGAGTGGCGCGCAGGGGTGGATGGTAAAGGGCGAGGAAACGTTAAATAGGGGCTTTGCTGCATTCACTCCTTCATTTTTCAAATACGAAATGAAAACGTGCCTTCCAGGTCTTTTGCTAAATATCGAAGAATAAGCGATGAAAAAGCCAGACAAGATCCGTGCCCTCAAGGGGTTCCGCTCTAGTAAGGGGGACTAACAAGCAGTGTAAACGTATAAATGACATATGCATTACTTGCAAGTAGTGACAGATGCCAGAAAGAAAGAGGTACTGGTTGTCGGAGACGGCCTCTCCCAGGAGGGGACGTTCAGGCTTTGGGGTTAGGACCTTCCAAGCTAGGGGAACAGAATGAATAAAAGCCCTGCCCTGAGGAAGAGATTGATGTTCCAGGAGTTGAAATGACACCAGTGGTGGAAGGGAGGGGTGGGGGTTGGTTAGAAAGGTGAGACTTGAGAGAAGCTGTGGCCTGAGATTTCTCCCTGGTGTCTTGTGTGAGGGGTGGAGAACCGGCAGTTATGAAGATGGTCCGACCGTCCGCACTCTCCTGCTCCTCGGCCATCCCGAGATGTGTGATCAGGCGGCAGGTTTCCTGCCTGGGTTGCAGAGGCAGGACTCTGTGGCTTGTGCCTGTCACCGCCTGGAGCTAATGCCAGTTTTTCTGTTCTCAACTAACAAAGCATCAGGTGAGCCGTAATGATTAAGCTCCAACAGGCCACTGACCAGAACAAGCTGGGCTCAAATCTTCCAGGGAAAGTGGAAAAGATGCCTGGGAGGTCCTAACTCCTGCTGCCTCTCATGCAGGAGTCCTCTTTCCTGTGGCATGACCATTTGACAGGCTCTTGGTGATGCATATCCCTGAGAATAACCATTCTGTATTGAATGTTTCCTTGTGTTAAAAGTTAGTATTGGACTAAGTGGTCTATGTGTATTCTCTCATTTATTTAATCTTTATAACAACCCTATGAGGTAATGAATCAGGATTCAACAACTGCAAATAATAGAGACCCAAAATAAAGATGATCTTAAAAAAGACCAAAGTGAATTTCTTTTTCTTTTTTTTTGAAGTGAATTTCTTAAGACAACACCTGGAGGTGGGCTGGAGATAGCTTATGGCAGGACTGGCATGGCAACCCTAATCCACAAAATCAGTAGAGACCTAGACTTCTCCAAGCCTGCTGACCTCACCACCATTAAAGTCTCACCTCACGGACCCCAAACAAGCAGTGGGACTTAACCATATGTGCCAATTTTAAAAATTTTAACCAAATGGGAATATTATGTACAACTTCATGTTAATAAATCTGAAATTGTTGATGAAAGGGATGATTTCCTAGAAAAATCATAATAACAAGATTTAGTCAAGATCACATGGAAATTCTGAATATCCAGTATCCCATAGAGAAATTATAAAAGTAAAAAATATGTATTTTTACCATTTTTTTTTAAAGACTGAAAGAAAATCTGATTTTAGCTTGGGTTTAGATTTGACAGGAAAGGCACTAGGACCATTGTCAATTTTCCAGTATGCTGGGTGAGAAGACAGACTCAGGTCAAAGGATTTGAACATTATTTGCTTGAGATAGGGAAATTAGCTACCCCTGCATAAAGTGCACACTATGTGTGCATGCATGTACTTAGTCGTGTCCGACTCTTTGCGACCCCATGGACTGTAGCCTGCCAGGCTCCTCTGTGCATGCAATCTCCCAGGCAAGAATAAACTCTTAGCAGGCAGTAATGCTAGTTAGGGTTTACATTCTGGTTAAAATAGAGATCCAAAATAAGAGTGGCTTAACCTCAGTATCTATTTCTCTCTTATACCATCATCTAGGCATAAATCCACCCACAATAATCAGGAATCCAGGTACTTCCATCTTCTTGCTTTGACACCTCTAGCATTAGTGTCATCTGCATGGTCCATGCCCCCATGTCCAAATTCCTGCTAGCAGTTGGGAAAAAAAGTAGGAAGACAGAACCCCTTTCTAGTAAGATACATACAGCACATCTGCTCATGTATCATTGTCTTCAATATAACTACATGGTCATACTTTAATGCAGGAGACTGGGAAATATATATTCTTTATTCTTAAGGGCCATATGCCCACTGAAAACTTATTATTGAAAGGGAAAACTGATACTGAGGAACCACTTTCTTCTTCAAATGAGAATAGATGCTCCATAATACAAGCATGGAAATATATATGAGAGACAAACAAAAAGTATTTTCATTACTCAAGCCAATGATGCCTGTTGTGCTGAATTTTTTTCAATACTTATTTCTTTTTATTCATTCATTTATTATTTTTAGCTGCACCAGGATCTTAGTTGTGGCATGTGGGATCTAGTTCCCTGACCAGGGATTGAACATGGGCTCGCTGCATTGGAAGTCCAGAGTCTTAGCCATTGGACCAGAGGGAAGTCTCTGTCCTGATTTTTATCACTTTGGGAGTTCTGGACAATGCTCTAGGACAAAGAAAAATAATGAGTAAAAATTTTAGAAATGAATATAACTTTTGTGGAAAGAAAAATTTTACTCTTTACATTATATATTTATATTTTCTAACTAGAAAAATAAACTAAAACTACCAGAAGGGAAAGAAAATGCAAAAAAAAAGAAAAGAAAAGAAAATGCAATAAGATGGGTCAGCTTCAATATAATTATATACGAATAATTTAGCAACTACAAGCAATGCCAAAAAGAGTATTTTCTATGTGTGCCGGCTATTAATTTATTGTCTCTCAGACCCCCCAGTAAACCCTTTTGGTCCTGCTTTGTGATAACGGAGCCTGATTCTTAGACGTTTCTTCTTCGCCAGCCAACCAGATGTTAGTCTTCGTCAGTAGAGGGCGTTGAAAGAACACTAAGGCCACAATGGGAAAAAAAGTCCTGCGCCGTTTTCCACTGGGGCCAGTAGGGGGCGGCGAGGGAGCCCGTTGACATCCACGTCATCAGTCTTAATAGAATAGCCTGGGCTCATGCCGTCCAGTAAGTTGTTCAAATACAGAAAGATGTATGCAGTAAAGATCTACAAATACAGAAAAATGGACACAACCTAAGTGTCCACGAGTAAGAGACTTTAACTGGAATATGGAAATTTCATGCTTTGAAATACTGTGCAGCTTGCAAGATGCGTTTTATTTATAAACGCTTATTTGGAAACATACCTTCGATAGACTTTTGAGCCAACGAAACATTACTTAAATAGAACGGTTCCAGATTTATATTAGAAATATTCATAGAAGTAGAACACTGAAATATTAATAGTGCTTATTTCTGAATGACTTTACTAGAGATCCTTTCAGTTATCTTCAGTTATTCAACAAATATTGTGCCGGGCACAATATTTTAGGTGATGGAAGTAAAGCAGTGAAAAGTCTGATCTCATGAAAATTATAGTCAAGTAGTGGATTCAAATACTATACAAATACATCAGGTAGTGGTAAAAGTTAGGAAGAAAAATAAGGTAGGGCAGAGGCATAGCAGCGAGGGGAGGTAGGGGGCAGGAGCTGTTTACATAGAGTTAGGAAAAACCACCTCGGTGGAGTGCCACGTGAGCTAAGTAAGGAAGCTAGCTTTGCGGATATGGATACCTTGACAAGTTTATTTTCTTGCCTACACTAAGGATGCAATTCTTGCATAATCAAACAACAACCAGACAAGAAAGGATTTTCCACTTCAGAAAAATATTTTGGAGCCTCAGATCTCCAAGTCGAGTAACAGGGTGGGAGCACGGACAGATGTACAAAGTTCTTCCGATGCGGTCCCCCTGCTTCAGATTCTCCCCAGCGCGGAGAGCCCCGCTGTCCTTCAGTCAAATCTATCGGTGGCAGAGGGCGGGGCTCCTTCGGGGTGAGCGTCACCGACCGCCGCGTCCGGCTGAGAGACCCTGGCCGACTCTCAGGAACAAAGAATCGCCGCCGGAGGTCCCCCGCCCCTCACTGAACTGCTTCCCCAGCAAGCTCCACGCTCCACTAAGAGCGGATGAAGACTTGGGCGGGACCCTAAAAGCTACAAAGGAGTTTCCGAGCGCCGAGCTTCAGCTCCTGGACCACCGTCCCCTCAGTCCTCGAACCAATCTGGAGCGGGAAATGCCCGCGGAAGGAAGAGTCCGCGTCGGAGTATCCCTTCTGGCGGAGCTGGCGTCCCACTCGTAGCTGGGATAAGCCATGTATCTGCCCACCAGGCCAATCTTGGCTCCCCCTTTACGCCCTTCACGGGCCAGAGGAGCACAGAAAAACTGAAAAACCGAAACGGAATAAGACAGTGCGAGTCTCCTCAGTCTGGGGGAATGGGTGTGGCTGCGCATGGGTCACTGCCTTCTGATTGGCCATCCTTGGGTATTCTGCCCATATATTGGCCACCCGTCAGAAAGAAGGCGGGTAGAGTGGGAGAACGGCCTCCTGGGGAGTGTAGTGCTTCGTGCGTGCCTCGACGCGTGCTCTATGTCGCTTCCCGGCGGGCCCCGCGCGAACTTCCGGCGCCCGGAGCAGGCGGCGGAAACTGGGATCGCCTGGGCGGCTGTGGGCGGTGTGTGTCTAGAGAGGGGCGGGACCGGCGACGCGCCCCGCCGGGCTCCTTAGGTTTAGTACGGGTCTCTGGGTGACCCGGCCCGGCCCCCATAGGAGGCGTAGGCCGAAGGGGTCGGTGGAGGGGCCGCTTGGAGGTGCGGAGGGGAAAGCCTGGGGCGTCGCTTCAGCCGCCCGCCCCTCCGCCTCTCATCTCCGGGCAGGCAAGGCTCCTGGGACCCTGGCGGGGCTCCGGCCGGGTCCGCGCTCCCGACTGCCGAGTCCTGCTCAGCGACTCTGGTGAGTCCCTGGCTCTCTCCGAGCGGAGCCTCCTCCTCGGTCACTGGAGGATGAGCGTGGAGAGCGTACCTTTCAGGGGTGTTGTAAGCAGTAGGAGAATAAAGTAAAGGACGTGCTTCGCGTGTAATAGAAAAGAATTGGAAACGATCTGAGTGCCTCGCTCAGCTGGGGTGGGTACTCATTGAGAAACAAGTATATCCGTACTGCAGGATCTCCTGGAGTGGCTGATGAAGAAGCATTGTTAGGTAGAAAGGCAGATTACTAAATCGTATTGCAATAAGAACTGATTTATGTAAAAACACGCACAAAGCACTCCCCTCCCTCCCTCTCCCCCCATTTCTGTGGATACATTTCCAGTAATTGCCCTGGGAAATATTTGGGAGGTCAGCTCTCAGACTGTTAATGGGGGAGCAGCTGCATGTGGAAGGGAAGAATTTCTCTTTGATGTATTACTGTATTGTTTAAATCCCCCCTTTTATTACAATGGTTCATAATCACTTTTTTTCTTGAAACAAAAAGCAATTAAAGGGCTTCCCTGGTGGCTCAGTGGCGAAGAGTCCGCCTGCCAGTGCAGGAGACAGGGGTTGGATCCCGGATCCAGGAAGACCCCACAGGCCCCAGAGCAATTAAGCCTGTGCCCACAACTCCTGAGCCCACGTGCCACAACCTGTGTAGCCCCTGTGCTCTAGAGCCTGTGCTGGGCAACAAGAGAAGCTAGTTCAATGAGAAGCCTGTTCAGGGCAACTATAGAGAGTAGCCGCACCAATCTCCACGACTAGAGAAAAGCCGGCGCAGCCAAAAGTAAAATAAATAATTAAAAATACTTTTTAAAAAGCAATTGTAAAAACCCAAAATACACACGTTTCAGGACTGTCGTGTAGAGTTGCAATAAGGTGTAAGTATGTGTCATGTTCATGTGTATCTATGGATAATGGATGGCTCCAGGTGGTGTCTGTCTTATGGAATTAAGTTTTCAGATTGAGAAAGATAATACAGCACATATATTGTATAACAATAACACTACCAGGAGAATCTGGGACAACACTCAGTAATCAAAATATTAGTTAAAAAAAAATTTTTTTTTTTGGGAAGCACCACCAAGTTTGCAGAATCTTAGTTCCTCAACCAGTGATTGAACTCAAATCCCTGGCAGTGAAAGCATCAAGTCTTAACCACCGAACCACCACAGAATTCCCAGTTAAAAGAATTTTTTTTTAATTGAAGAATAATATACAGAAAATACATCAGAAGTTCAGCTTGAGAGAAGGAAATGGCAACCCACTCCAATATTCTTGCCTGGAAAGGTCCATGGAAAGAGGAACCTGGCGGGCTGCAGTCCATGGGGTTACATGACTGAGCATGTGTGCATGAGGGTGGAGGGAGATGGGTTGGTAGCAATAAACTGGTAGAACGAAAAAAAAAAAGTTCAGCTTGATGAATTTTTATGAGCTGAACAAATACATTAATATTTCTGCCATACAACATATGAACATTTACATTACCTGGGATAAAAGGAGATTATAAATATGCTCGTCTCACGTCAGTAGACCAGATGGTGAAAACCTGGGAGTTTGGGATTTTGGAACTGAGGATAAGGGGCCATGGGCCTGTGTAGGTAGGAGAGAGAGAGAGAAGCGTGAGCTAAAGATCAGAGGAGTGCATAGAAAAGGCTTCAGGGTCAGGTGGAATTGGAGCTAGAGTCCCTGGACGTCCTTCCAGGCTGGTGCTTGCTCATATTCCACCCCACCCCCACTTTCTTGCTCTTTGCCCAGGAGTGCCCGTCCAGATGCCAGCCCCACTGGGGAACCCTCTGGGAGACTGAAGACCCAGGCTGAAGCTGACTGGCCCTGAGCCCTAGGCCAGGGCGATGGCAGCCCCCCCAGAGCCTCAGGACCAAGCCCCTGAGGAGAGAGAAGGGCTTCTGATCGTGAAGGTAGAAGATTCCTCCTGGGAGCAGGACCCTGCCCGGCCAGAGGACTGCGGGGACCCAGAGGTGTGCCGCCGGCGCTTTCGGCAGTTCTGCTACGGGGATGTGGGCGGGCCCCACGAGGCCTTCAGCCAGCTCTGGGAGCTCTGCTGCCGCTGGCTGCGGCCCGAGCTGCGCACCAAGGAGCAGATCCTGGAGCTGCTGGTGCTGGAGCAGTTCCTGAGCGTGCTGCCCGTGGGCGTCCAGGACTGGGTGTGCCAGCGGTGCCCAGGCAGTGGCGAGGAAGCTGTCGCCTTGGTGGAAGACCTGCAGAAGCAGCCAGTGAAAGCTTGGTCACAGGTGAGGGGCCCCCTCCCACATCCTGGGGGCACCTGGATGGCACATGAACTGAGGAGAGCTGGCTGTCTCCCTAGAGATGAGTCCTTGACGGGTCAGAGGCGGGGGTGGGGGAGGACACGGAGAGCCGAGGGAATGTCCACAGGAACTTGTCATAATGTGTGGCCTTTCTGAAAGACACCGTCCAAGTGAATCTGGTTTCTTTTTGGTGACTTTGGAGGGTAGCAGCAGGACCAGAGGGGGCATGTTCCAAGAAAGCAGCTTTTAGCTCCACAGGATCTGCAAACGTTTATTTGTGTTCTTGGAAAGCATCTGGGGAGATGCTGATGTGTTTCTGGGGAGTGGGGTCCTGCCCTTGACAGGAAGGTCTCCCACCACGGCCCCTTGCTAAGTGGCTCTCTGATTCTGGCCTTTGGAGGCTGGTCCTTGCCTCGTGCTTGGTCGGGGACATAGCACTGCCTGGTCTGTCTTCTGGTCTTCCCGGGGGGCCCCATGCTGACCACCTTGCCCACCCCAGCCTCCTGAGGAATGTGTCCTGTGTCTCCTTCCTAGGGATTAAACTCTGTCTCCCCGGTCTGGTCTCGATGCTGATGAGCGTGTTGTGGTTCCTGCACAGGATATGCCCTCAGAGCGGGCGGAACCCGAGGCTGCATTCCAGGGGTCCCAGGCCCAGGGGCCTCCCCGGAGGGCGGGGACACGAAGCCGGCCACCTGTACCCTGGGAGCCGCACAGCCGTGGTGGTGAGTAAGCTTGAAGGCGGCAGAATGGCTGGTCAGGGGCCTGAGTCCTTCCCAGGCGTTGCACTAAGGGAGCAGGTAGGGTGTTTCTGTTCCAGGAAGGCAAGGGGTGTGTGTGTGTGTGTGGGGGGGTATTGTGTGCAAGGCATGTGTGGTGTATGTGCGAGGCATGTGTGTGCAAGGCATGTGTGTGCGTGCAAGGCATTTGTGTATGGTGTGTGCAAGGCATGTGTGTGGTGTATTGCGTATCTGTGTGTGTGGTGTATGTGTGTGGCATGTGTCCTGTGTGTGTGTCTGTGTGGTGTCTGTGGTGTGTGCATAGCATGTATGTGTGTGTGGCGCGGGTGTCTGTGTGTGTGTGGAGTGGGTGTCTGTGTGGAGTGTGTGTGGCGTGTGTGTGTGGGTGTGTGTGGTGTGTGCATGGTGTGGGTGTGTCTCTGTGTGTGTGACATGGGTGTCTGTGTGTGGCATGGGTGTGTGTGTGTGGTATGTGTGGAGTGTGTGTGGCATGTGTGTGTGTGTGTGTGTGGTGTATGTGTGTATCTGTGTGTGGCGTGGGTGTCTGTGTGTGTGTGGCGTGGGTGTCTGTGTGTGTGTGTGTGTGAGAAGGACAGCATGTGAGAGCCCTTAATGCCGGCCTGGGCTGGGCTCTCTGAGGCTCCCTTCTTCCCCGCAGCCCAGCTTCCAGCTCTTAAACAGGGGAACACCAGTGAGACGACAGATACCTGCTTTGCCTCTGGGGTGAGTTACCCGTCCCTTTGTCCCTCTGACGCTGATGAGTCCCTGAAATGGGTCTCTCCTCACCAAGGCCTCCTCCATCCCTCCTTTTCCTGCCAGAACCCATCCTGTTCCCATCCCAGCGCCCTTCCTATCTCCACCCATACCTGCCTGGGGAGTCCTGAGCAAGGCAACTCTGAGCTGGGCTTCCTCACCTCATTCTAGGGACCTGTGACATTTGGAGACATTCCCTTTTATTTCTCCCGGGAAGAATGGGGGTCCCTGGACCCTGCCCAGAGGGATCTCTTCTGGGACATAAAAAGGGAGAACTCTCGGAACGTTGCCCTGGGTAAGCATTGGGCACAGCAGGGGCCTGGGTGGGATCCCAGGCATAGATTGTTTAGGCCTGTAGTTTGTAAGTGGAAGGTGAGGTAGATCGGTCAGGCCTGTAGTTAGTAAATACCTCTGCTGCGGAAGCCTGGCAAACCCCTTGGGTGCTCCAAACGGCTTCTCTGCCGTCATTTTCTCATGTCCCCGTTGCACGGAGGCTGGTCTGCTGGAGCGCAGGGCTGTCAGCCTGAGCGCCCAGGCGCTAGCCTGGAGCTCCGTTCCTGCTCCCCTCTGCTGTGGCCCCGGAACCGCGTGGCAGTTAAGAGGCTGCCTACTACACGCTTGCAGGTTTGGGACGCAGGAGCCACAGTGAGAGGTCCCAGCTGGAGGAGGTGGTGACGGCGCTCCCGGACCAGGCTGCTGGCGACGAGACCACATCCTGGAGGCCAGAGGAGGCCGAGGCCTGGGAGGGCGGAGCCCGGCCGGGGGCGCCCCGGGGGCGGGGGGCGGGGGCGCCGCGGGGCCGGCCGCCCACGCGCCGGCGGCAGCTCCGGGACCTGGCGGCGGAGAAGCCGCACAGCTGCGGCCAGTGCGGCAAGCGCTTCCGCTGGGGCTCCGACCTGGCGCGCCACCAGCGCACGCACACGGGCGAGAAGCCGCACAAGTGCCAGGAGTGCGACAAGAGTTTCCGCAGCTCCTCGGACCTGGCGCGCCACCAGGGAGTGCACACGGGCCAGAAGCCCTTCTCCTGCGCCCAGTGCGGCAAGAGCTTCAGCCGCAGCGCCTACCTGGCTGACCACCAGCGCATCCACACAGGCGAGAAGCCCTTCGGCTGCAGTGACTGCGGCAAGAGCTTTTCGCTGCGCTCCTACCTGCTGGACCACCGGCGCGTGCACACGGGCGAGCGGCCCTTTGGCTGCGGGGAGTGCGACAAGAGCTTCAAGCAGCGCGCCCACCTCATCGCCCACCAGAGCCTGCACGCCAAGATGGCCCAGCCTGTGGGCTGAGGGCCGGAGCGGCACCCCCCACATCCGAATCCACCATCTCAGCGGCGGGCTCCCCGCTCACAGAACCCGCCGGCCCTACCCTCCTGGGACCCTGGCTGACGCCCAGGGCATGCAGTCCCCTGTGACCTCGCTGCCAGACCTCTAATGCTCTGAGGTTTTTCTTGCCCCTGGTTTTCTGGAGCCCCAGCACATTGTAGGCGGGTGGGCTGAGAACAGGGGAGAGGGAAGTCTGAGGACTCAGGCAGGGCCTGGAGCCCCATTGCAGAGCCCCCCTCAGCCCTGCTTGGCCCTGTGGCTCTTTGTTCCCAGCCTCTGGGCTGGGTCCATGGGCCAGGCATTCGGTCCTGCCATCCTGTGCCTTCCGGTGGGAGGGAGGCTAAGCCTCAGGGTGCTGCTGGGGTCAGGCGAGGGATCAGCCCACACCTGTGATGTGGATCCTGGGCTCCACCCCTTTCCATTGCCAGGCTCTGGCCTGTCCCAGCAGCCCAGAAGCTGCCCGCCTCTGCTCTGAGCCAACCTGCCTCTGGCTGAGTTCCCGAGAGTCACCCTCCACCAGCTGGGGAGGGCCGTTGTGGGCTCTAGGGACAGAGGCCCACTGTGCAGACTCAGAACAGGGCTGGCCGAGGCCCGCTGCCCCCTGCTCCCCTGGGGTCTCGAGGTTTACGGTACTTCACCCTGCTCTGTCCACGAGGCGCTGCAGTCCCTGCAGAAGGGCATTCACAGGGACTGACCACAGGCCCTCCCAAGGAGCTGGCCCAGCTGGCCTTAGCAGGGCAGCAGAAAGGCGAGAATAAACTTGAAAACTTCCTCCAAGCTGCTCTTGTTCTTTAGGTGGCCGCTGGGGGGCGGGGGCGGGCCTGGGCCTCCTGACCTGGTGGTCCTGGTAGCCCGTGGTGCTGGACAGTCATCGGGTGGGGCCACCATCTCAGCTTCCGGGCGGCCTGGGCCCCAGGGGCTGCCGTGAGCCTCAGGGGCGTCCCCGTGTCAGCCAGTGCCTGCCCCGTCTGAGGACAGCTGGCACACCCCTCCTTACCCCACAGGAGACTGGGCGGCTAACTGGGAGCTAGGGTTTTCCCCAGGGCCCTTCCTCTGTCCCTTGATGAAATCAGACAGCTCGGACCCTGTGACTAGTCAGGGCAGGGGCTTGTGCTGCCCACGGGGGCCCCAGAGCTCTCAGCTGGACCCTGTGCTCAGACCCCCTAGGGAGGGAGTGTGCTGAGATGGAGCGGGCCCCATGCATTCTTTCACATCTGACCCTCCCCTGCCTGGCCCGGGCCTGGGCCCCTGTGGAGCTGGTGGGTGTGTGCTGAGATCACCTTCTACCCCGCCAAGGCCTTTGCAATTCAGCAGGTTGTGGCCTTGGGGCCACCTGCGAGACTGGGGGTGAGCCGAGGCAAGATGTGTTGTCCCCCAGTCTGTGAGCCTGCCTCTCTGGCCCCCATGTAACCCAGGCTTCATCCCGAGGTCGCTGGACGGACCCCATTTCCCTGATGAAGCCACGGGGCTCTCCCTAGAGAGCAGGGTTCAGCCAGGGGTTCCTCTCTGGGGCGGTGCCCTTCGCTGCTTCCCATGCCCCCAGGCTGGCAGTGCCGTGTGGGCAGGCTCCCATACGTGCCCTGAATGAGTGAGTAGGGGTGGGGGATGGTGGGGGCAGGGAATGAATTTTTTCTGTGCTGGAGGCGGCTCAGAAGGGAGACACCCAAGTGTAACGAGATCAGATAGCAGGTGGGCCAGAAGCTAAGAATAGACTGGGCACAGGCTCCTGGCGCAGGTGGGGGTGTGTTAGTGCCAGGCAGGAAGTAGCCCATGGGAACCAGGGAACAGCAGGGCCTGGGGGTGTCCAGGACCCAGGGTTCCAGGGCAGGGGTCAGAGTCCAGCTCTGCTCATAAACAGAGCTGATGGGGTAAGACTCGGAGAGAGGCCGGGCCTTGGGACCCAGAGCATTGGCACTGGAGCTGTTTGAAGGAAGCCCCCACATCACCCCCATGGCTTTCTTGGTGGCTGGGATGCTGCAGGTGGCCTCGCAGGTGGCTGATGCTCGGGAGAGCCTGGGAAGAAAGGTAGGCGCTGGCTGGCCTAGGCCATCGCTGGCTCCCAGTTGAACCCCACCCCGGCCCAATTCTGGCCTTGCCTTCCCAGGGTAAGTACAGCATGCAGGGCCCAAGGGTGGCCCTGGCCCTTTGCAGCCCTGAGGTGTCAGCCTCTACGGTCGCTCTCCTGGAGGGCGTATTCCAGACCCTGGGCTTTGAGAGCTGCCAGAGGCAGGAGTCCTCCGTCCAGGTGAGCCCGCCCCTGCCCCCCACACCGACCTCCGCCCTCAGCCCCGCCTGGGTCCTCCCTGCACTCAGGCTGGCACTCACTTCTGCCCCAGGGCTTCCGTGGGGAGCTGACGAGGTTCCAGGAGCAGCTGGATGCCCACGGGGGCCCGGTGGGCTGTGCTTTCGTGGCCTTGGTGGCCCCCCGCCGGCAGCTGAGGCAGTCACAGCAGCTGGTCCGGGAGCTGAGCCGCTGCAAGGCCCTGTGGGGCCGCCCCAAGGTCTTCCTGCTGCTCTCCAGTGCTCCCGGGGGTGAGCGGGCCGGCCGGGGCCCCCGATGGGGGCCAGACAGAGTGGGGGTAGGGGTGGGCAAGAGGGCCGAGACCTTCCCTCCAGGCCTGTGTGCTGCTGCTTCTCCACCCAGCTGTCCCCGAGCCTGGGGCCTTCCTCGCCAGCCTGGGCGAGCTCTGCGGCCGCCATCCTCACTGGTCACTGCTGCAGCTGCTAACAGAGGTGAGGGCCCAGGGGGGCGTCCCGGGAGGGGGGACGACGGCACCGATGTGTTCTCTAGGCGGCCAGAGAAACCTCCCAGAGGGAGGGCCGCCAGGAACTGGGGAGGCCGTGACCCTGGCCCAGGCCCGGTCTCATCCCCACCTGAACCATTACCCCCCATCATGCCACAATGAGGCTTGCTGTTTACACACGGCGTCAGCCTCTAAGCCTCGCCTCCCACCTCCTCCCATGCCTGTCCTAACCCACTGAGGGCACCCTTAGGTTTTCCAGCATCTGCTCTCCTCCGTGCCTGTGCCCAGGCTGCTCCCTCTGCTTGGAGTCCCGTCCCCACCCGCGCCCCCCACCCCCCACCCCCCATCATCCCAGCCTGGCACAGACCCTCTAGGCGTCTGCTGTGGCCCTCATCACCCAAGGGCAGATGCTTGAATTCCCATCCACCCCTGTTCACACTCACCCGGCCATGATGGTCCCATCAGACCTGTGGGTCCCTGGGGATCAGGTCAGGTCTTGACGCCCAAAGTTCTCACTGGGCAGCGGGTAGTCATTGACTGACCCCAGAGGTGAGGGTGGGCCCCAGCTCTGCTCCACAGTTCTCCCTAGGTGGTGCCCACCCCACGGGCCTTCCCAGATGGGCCCTGACCCGCTCTGGGAGCACCCCGCCTCTGTGCTGGGCCGGGGGGCAGTGTGGCTAATGGCTTGGCCACTGTCTCCCTGCGGCCACCCACGTCCTGGAATTCTGTGACCCTGAGCTTGACTAGGACCTCCCTCGAGCCTTCCCTTTCTTTCATGTCGCCTCCTCCCTCCATTCTGGCAGGGGATCCCAAAGAGCCTGGCCAAGCTGTGCCCTGGAGCCAGGCCCTCCCCATAACCCACCCCCACAGAGCGGCCGCCTGAGGAGTCCTCTGCCCCTAGGTCTTCTCCAGGACAGCTCAAGAGTCGGCAGGGGCTGCCTACTGCCCGATGCTTCGGAGCTCCTTGCGGGGGGCACTGTACCTAGGGAACGTGGAGCCCTGGGGGCCTGAGGTGAGGGGGCAGGGCGGGGTCCAACCACATGGCAGCAGTTTTGAGTGGGATGGAGGCGTGGGGAGATCCAGGCGGGGACAAGGAGCCGGGAGGTCCTCCGACTGCGTTGAACCCACTTAGTCCTGTCTGCAGCCAGAGCCCAGCCCCAGCGCTCAGTATGACCTGTCCGGGGCCAGGGCCGCCCTCCTGCTGGCTGTGACCCAGGGCCGGCCGGGGGCCCAGCATGATGTGGAGGCGCTGGGGGCCCTGTGTCAGGCCCTGGGCTTCAAGACTGCCCTGCGGACAGACCCTGCAGCCCAGGTGAGGGGAGCCCAGACCCACTGGAGGAAGGGTGCCCCCACGGGGCCCTGGGGACTCTCTCCTGAGCCTCATACCAACTGTGGGCAGGAAATGCACCCCCATCCTCCCTGTTGTATGCACGCATCTGTGCGAACCCCCTTCCCTAGCCCCTGGAAGTCCAGTCTCTCAGGCCCCCGCCACCTCCCACGCTGGCCCCTGCTCAAGGCTCTAGCTGGACCCTCAGGCTTTTCCTGGGAGGGTCCCTGGTTCCTTCCCAGGCAGCTGGCAGCTCACTGCTCTCCCCTCACGGCTCTTAACTTTTTGGTGCAACTTCTCCGTGGCGATCCTGAGAACCAGCTGCAGGAAGCTGGACCCACATTTCCTCCAATGAGTTCATGATAGGCTTTGCAGCAGGGGGGTTGGTTAGAAAAAAGTCTTGCTCCCCCCCCCACCCCCCGGCCTGAGGCTGGCAGGAGGTGGGAGGTAGTGTGGGCCGAGGACTACAGAAACCACCCAGAGGCGGGGAGCCAGGTACTAGGGAGGCCGTGACACTGGCTCAGGCCTAATCTCATCCCCTCCCCAGGCTTTCCAGGAGGAGATGGCCCAGTTCCGGAAGTGGCTGGACGCCCACAGGGGCCCCGTGAGCTGTGCCCTTGTGGCCCTCATGGCCCACGGGGGCCCTCAGGGGCAGCTTCTGGGGGCTGACGGGCAAGAGGGGCAGCTGGAGGCGCTTGTGCAGGAGCTGAGCTGCTGTGGGGCACTGCAGGGCCGCCCCAAGATCTTCCTGCTTCAAGCTTGCCGTGGGGGTGAGCAGGCCCCCGGCCCACCCTAGAGGCCCGCCTCCTGCTGTCCTACCTCTCCTCATCCCGCGCTCAGCCTCCCAGGACTTGCTGTTTACCTCCTCCAGAAAGCCTGAGCACTGCCCTTCTCCTGCCCGCCTCCCAGCCTCTCTTAGAGGTCATGTCCGTGAACCTGAGCCTTCACCCTCAACACGTGTCAGTCAGTGCTCTGAGTGTTTCCAGCCTGGCAGGCCGGCCCAGAAGCTCTGGGGGTTGGGGGCTAGGGCCCTGGAAGAACCCTGGGGTGTCTTCGGAGTGAAAGGACCCGACTGTCCCCTCCATCCCCAGGGCACAGGGATGCGGGAGTGGGACCTGCAGCTCTCCCCTGGTTCAGACGCTGGCTGCGGGCACCTCCGGCCACCCCCTCCCAGGCCGATGTCCTCCGTGTCTGTACTGATGTGCAAGGTGGGTCTGCCTACCTGAGGGCTTGGGTAGGGCTAGTGGGGAAGCTGCCAGGAGGGCATTTCCGGGGCTCTGAGCTGGGATCCTGCTGCCACCTCCCTCCTCTCTTTGCCAAGAGGACAGGAAGGGAAACCTTCCTAAAGGGTAAGGACCTTTGAAAATTGAGAGTTTTTTCCCCTATTTGAGCCCGAAACAGCCCTGGAGACAGGAAGGGAAAATAGCTCTTCTCAGGTCACACAGCTGGTAAGTGGCAGGGCTGAGATTTGAAACCGGATCTGTCTTTCCTGCCCTGCACTCTTTCTACTGCCTTGTGTGCCCTTGAGCCAGACTTGAGGGGGCCCTCGGGGCAGATGGAGTCCCAGGATGCTGGGTAAAAGGCGTTGCTCCCTCTTGCAGGCAACTCCTCCAGGGGCCCCACTCCAGGGAGCCCTAACCAAGCAGATGTGCTGATGGTCTATGCAGCCACTGAAGGTAAGGTCATCACGAAACCCAGTCACACAGAGCCCAACCTCCTGGCCAGAGATCTGAAGTGGCGTTAGGGACATCTGGGGCTTGGCTGTTGGGGTGCAGCCCCATTGCAGTTAAGCTATCTTCCTTCCGTATTTATTATTTGTGACAATAGTAACATGGAGTGCACAAACCGAGGGCTGGCTCTGCTAGGCACTCGACTTGACTCCTCTCCTCTAGGCTGTAAGGTCCATGTGGGCAGGACAGTTCTGTCTGCCTCAGGGCCTGGCACGTAGTGGGTTCACAGTGAATGTTTGTTCCACATTGAATCCATGGTATATCCACTCCACAAACATTGAGCAACAACTTGATCCAGAAGCAAGAAGGTGCTGCTCCCTACCCCAAGCCCTGGGGTCCTGTGTACTTGCCCCCACTTCCACTGACAATAGGCCCCTGGGGACTGGAAGGCAACTGGGAGGGGACCAATTGTGACCTTCTGGCCCTGGTCCCCTGACTTAGGCTGTGTAGCCTATCGGGATGAGAAGGGCTCAGACTTTATCCAGACGCTGGTGGAGGTCCTCAGAGCCGACCCCAAGGCAGACCTCCTGGAGCTGATGACTGAGGTGAGTTGCAGGGTAGGGAGGGTAGCCTGGGGAGAGGGGCTGGATTCAACCTTCTTCTCAACTCCAGTGTTCTGATCACCTCCTATCATCCTTTTGCTGAGGGAGGAATTCCTTTGCCCTCAGAAACATGAGATGTTGAACACAGAACACCTGACACCAGACAGAGACACGGCCAGCAGTTATTAGCCACATATGCTCACAGCTGGGGGCAAGGACACCTCAGGCCATGCAGGCCACTCGGGGTTGCCTTGGGGAGCAGAGAGAAGCAACAGGGGCTGTAGACTCAGGCCTTGTAGACACAGGACGTGGGGTACTTGTTGCAATAATTTCACAGGTTGGCAGGGAACTGAAGCCCTTCAGGATGATAGCAGGGGTTGAGTGTATCTGGTCTGGTTGGTGGGGGAACTAGCCGCGAGGCGGGCCTTCCCTGATGGGTGGGGGGGCACATCTGACAAGAGCAGGGGAAACCACCGGGGCCTGTGAGTCCCAAAAATGTCAAGGCAGCACTTGAAACTTCAGGCCTCACAATACACTGGGTGCCAGGCTGGGCGCGGGCGTGGGGAACCTGGCCGTCCCAGGCATAGGCTGAGTGTGGTCCACACAGGTCAATCGGCAGGTGTGTGAGCTGGACGTGCTGGGTCCCGACTGTGATGAGCGCCGCAAGGCCTGTCTGGAGATCCGCAGCTCCCTGAGGCGCCGGCTCTGCCTGCAGGTCTAACCGCCCCCGCGGCCACCCAGGGGTGCTGACAGTGGGGGGCCGCACACCAGCACCACCAGTAACCCCGTCCACCTCTCGGTTTCCTCTCCTAAAAACGGCGCGATAGCACAGGAAGCTCGGCTGGCATGGAATAAACGTGGAGATCGCTGGACACGTGAATAGCGCCCGCACGCAGGGAACCAGGACAATAAGCGAGATGATGTATGGAGCGCCGGGCACTTCAGCGGCCGGGCCCACCGAGGGAAGAAGGGGCACCTCCGGGACTAAGAAACCCCCACGTGGGCTAGGCGGCGCTGGATGACCTGGGAAGGGGCAGCCCAGGGTCCACAGCACACTCCCAGCACCCCCACCCCACCCGCACCGCACGCTGGGGCCGCGGACCGGGTCGGATGGCAGGTTTAGTGGTGCTGCGATAGGGGAAGCAAAGGGGCTGCGGGAGCAGCGGGCAGCCCCGCCCCAGCGTGGGCCTGGGGCTCGTGGGAGAAGAGATCAGGAGTTCTCGGGACAGGAGGGGCTTAGTTGCGCGGCCACCTCAGCGGCGCTCAGTCGCGCTACTCAGCTGCGGGCTCTGAGCCGGGCTCACCAGGAGTCCCGGGGGCGGGGGGCCAGACCAGTGTGCGCATGCACATTTGGGGCGGCAGTGCGCAGGCGCTTGCAAAAGGTTTATGAGAAAAGCTGAGAGACCGTCCTGCGCAAGGCCGCGTGGCCTAATGGATAAGGCGTCTGATTCCGGATCAGAAGATTGAGGGTTCGAGTCCCTTCGTGGTCGTTGCAGCGTTCAGTTTTCCTCCTTAGATTTTAATTTTCCGTGTCTCCCAACTGCTCCTTACGCAAGCCTAGGACCCTCTGGCTGTCAGCCACACTCCCTCCTGCCCCTCAGATGCATCCCTGATGCTAAGGGGCTCGGGACCCAGAGTGAACCCTTGGGCACTGGGGGAGACCTACGCTGATCAAACCCGGGCGGACTGCTGACCCTGGAACCCCGGCCAGGAGTCCCAGGAGCCCAGGGGCGACTGGCTGTATGAATATAGTTCAGATGACTAGAACTGCGACAGATGAGGGGTTTAACTTCTGTGGGGTGGCCCACCCTCAACGGGTCAGGGGCATTAAAAAATATAAAAGAAAGAAAAACACAAGAGTATTGTGATGAAAAAGTTTTGGAAATAGATAGTAATGATGATGGATGTGCAATACTGTAAATGTAACTGATGCCAGTAAAATGTACACTAAAAATGGTCAAAATGGCAAATTTAATGTTATGCATATATTTAAACACTACAAAATGTTTTAAAATTATAATAGATTATTTCGATTTCTTGCAGTGAATATACCCTTAAATGATTAATGTGAATGTATATTTAAAATTTAAATGTAAAGAATATGCCCAAGATTGAGCCATCATTTTACCCAGAAAAAATGACTGTCCCTGTGGAACCAAGTTCTCGCCAAGGAATTTCTGGCTAAGTGGAATGACCAAGGCGATGGGACCTTCTTCCCCCAGGGAAGACGCTGGGGGAATGGCAGCTGAGCCTGTACCCCAATGGAGGGCGCAGGCAATCTTGAGGTCATGGGGAGTGTCACTGTCTCCTTTTTCAGTTTCGCGATGTTTCAGTGGTTTGCTAAGGACTCAAACAAAAGAGAAGTTTCACTAAGATAAACATTTTAATTATTTTCCCCACTTTTACTGAGATGTAACTGACATACTGCCCTGTGTAAGTTTAAGGTGTACAACATAATGATTCAATTTACATACATCACAATCATTATCACAATCATGGTTTAGTGACCATTCATCATCCTTGTGATGAGGATTCGGGATTTACTCTCTTAACTCTAAAGATGAGCTGTTCTAACACAGCAGTGTTAATTGTCTTTAGTATGTTGTATACTGCGTCTCTGGTACTTCTTTTTGCTGGAAGTTTGTACCTTTTGACTACCTTCATCTAATTCAGCTCGCGCCTCCCCCGACCCCACTTCTGGTAACCACAATGTCAAATATCTTCGAGAGGGGAAAGAATACCCATCTTCTGATAGGAGAGTAAACGCCGGGCTCTCTGATATTATAGTTCCACACTCTACACTGAGCTAGCTGGGCATATACAGAGCCATCACGGAGGGTCCTTAGGACCAAGACCTAACGCCACTGGGCTCTGCTAAAAACCGCTTAGACTTGGGACTAGGAAACACTCCCGGCCTAAGAGGCAACGTGGGGAGGAGGATGAAGGTCATGACCGACGCTTTTCCCAAGCTCCCGGCTGTTCCCTCTCTCCCCTTCAAGCCCACATTTTGCCTCAGCGAACTCCTTCTTGATGCTAGTTCTCACGGGACGTAGATTCTCCTAAAAGAATAGAGAAAGAGCTCGTCCGGGATTTGATGCCTAGACTTTCTGCACCCTAAGCGAGGATAGTATCCCAGTCAAGACAGCGGAGCTAACTGCTACCCTAGGTCTTTGAGCAGCTTCCTTCGCGCATGCGCCGTCTCCCCGGGGTCCCGCGATGCTCGGGGGCTGGCGGGATCTGAGCGGATGCACCGGTCGCATACGGTCGTCAGGAGGACCAAAATCAGGCCAAACTGGAGCGGGGATGCTGTATGGAACCGCTGGGAGGTACCAGAGAGACTGGTCTAAGACTGTCAGAGAAAGTCTTTCGTCAGCCCCGGTGGCCTAATGGATAAGGCATTGGCCTCCTAAGCCAGGGATTGTGGGTTCGAGTCCCACCCGGGGTAGAAGGGGTTGTATTTTAAACCTTCTAGAGGAGGGGGGAAAGTTAAAAAAAGACGGCTGTCTACTTACCCGAATCGGAAATTAAGCGCCCCCCGGGGGGCTACTCAACCAGCCGTCACCCTGAACTGAAGTCTAACAAGGTTTAATTTTCCCATAAAGACATGCACATTTTCAGATATCAGAGGAGGGCTGAACTGAAGTCTAACAAGGTTTAATTTTCCCATAAAGACATGCACATTTTCAGATATCAGAGGAGGGCTTGCTTTCTTTATGTTGTTTTAACAACCATCCATTCTACTTGATATAGAAATATTCATTTTTCTAGATGTATTAATTGTATTGTGGTTACTTATTTTTTTTAAAGTCTTTATAAACCTAGCCAGTTATTTAGAGATTAAATTATGTGACAGCCAATGTGCTTTAAAATAGTGGGCTGGAGGTTGGATGCATGAGACAAGTGCTCAGGCCTGGTGCACTGGGAAGACCCAGAAGGATGGGGTGGAGAGGGAGGTGGGAGGGGGGACCGGGATGGGGAATACATGTAAATCCATGGCTAATTCATTTCAATGTATGACAAAAACCACAAAAAAAAAAAAAAAGAAAAGAAAAGATGCTCAACATCACTCATTATCAGAGAAATGCAAATCAAAACCACAATGAGGTACCATTACACGCCAGTCAGGATGGCTGCTATCCAAAAGTCTACAAGCAATAAATGCTGGAGAGGGTGTGGAGAAAAGGGAACCTCTTACACTGTTGGTGGGAATGCAAACTAGTACAGCTGCTATGGAGAACAGTGTGGAGATTTCTTAAAAAACTGGAAATAGAACTGCCATATGACCCAGCAATCCCACTTCTGGGCATACACACCGAGGAAACCAGATCTGAAAGAGACACGTGCACCCCAATGTTCATCGCAGCACTGTTTATAATAGCCAGGACATGGAAGCAACCTAGATGCCCATCAGCAGATGAATGGATAAGGAAGCTGTGGTACATATACACCATGGAATATTACTCAGCCATTAAAAAGAATTCATTTGAATCAGTTCTAATGAGATGGATGAAACTGGAGCCCATTACACAGAGTGAAGTAAGCCAGAAAGATAAACACCAATACAGTATACTAACACATATATATGGAATTTAGAAAGATGGTAACGATAACCCTATATGCAAAACAGAAAAAGAGACACAGATGTACAGAACAGACTTTTGCACTCTGTGGGAGAAGGCGAGGGTGGGATGTTTTGAGAGAACAGCACTGAAACATGTATATTATCTAGGGTGAAACAGATCACCAGCCCAGGTTGGATGCATGAGACAAGTGCTCGGGGCTGGTGTACTGGGAAGACCCAGTGGGATGGGGTGGGGAGGGTGGTGGGAGGGGGATCGGGATGGGGAATACATGTAAACCCATGGCTGATTCATGTCAATGTATGGCAAAAACCACTACAATATTGTAAAGTAATTAGCCTCCAACCAATAAAAATAAATGGAAAAAAACAAACAAACAAAAAAAAATAGTGGGCTGGGTAGTGACTACAGTTAATAGTACTGTACTGTATACATGACATTTGCTAAGAGAGATCTTAAGCATTTTTATCACACACATCAGGTAATATGTGAGATGATGGATGTGTTGAGTAACTTCACTGTAGCAAATATTTTACAATGTAAATGTATATATCAAACCGTCATTATATACCTTCAATATACATCATTTTTATTTGCCAGTTGTATCTCAGTAAAGCTGGAAAAAAAGATAATGGACTGGATTGAGGTATACACAAAAGAAGTTTTTCTATGAGGTGATGTCTTAACTGAGCACATTATATTATTTTTCTCTGCTTTACTTCTTGCTTGAAATAGTCCATAATGAAGTTTTCTCTTTTTTTAATCCATGCAATCTATGCATTCATCCTCAAGGTAATAATCTCCCAAACTTCAGGGCATGGTGGAGAGTAAAATTAGAAACCTCCTCTACTACATACCCACAGAGGAAATGATCGCTGAGGCTTTGTCATATGTGTATATGCAGAGATATTACTTTGCCGTCAAAGGTCCATCTAGTCAAAGCTATGGTTTTTCCAGTAGTCATTTATGGATGTGAGAGTTGGATCATAAAGAAAGCTGAGCAAAGCACTGAAGAACTGATGCTTTTGAACCGTGGTGTTGGAGAAGACTCTTGAGAGTCCCTTGGACTGCAAGGAGATCAAACCAGTCCATCCTAAAGGAAATCAATCCTGAATATTAATTGGAAGGACTGATGCTGAAGCTGAAGCTCCAATACTTTGGCCACCTGATACAAAGAACTAACTCATTGGAAAAGACCCTGATGCTAGGTAAGACTGAAGACAGGAGGAGAAGGGGACGACAGAGGATGAGATCGTTGGATGGCATCACCAACTTGATGGACATGAGTTTGAGCAAGCTCCGGGAGATGATGATGGATAAGGAAGCCTGGTGTGCTGCAGTCCATGGGGTCGCAAAGTGTTGGACACGACTGAGTGGCTGAACTGAATTGATATATCTCATGGGCTTCCCCATCGACTCAGTAGTAAAGAATCTGCCTGCAATGCAAAAGCTACAGGAAATGCAGATTCAATCCCTAGGTTGGGAAGATCCCCTGGAGACAGGAATGGCAACCCACTTCAGTATTCTTGCCTGGAGAATCCCATGGTGGTCCATAGCATCACATAACTGAAGTGACTATATATATAGTATATATGCACATAGTTCTCTTTTCCTTTTAAAAACCATGAACGAGACTCTTCTGATCCTCCAGCTCTGGGCTTCTCCTACTTTCCCAGGCACCTGGGGTCCCATCATCCCTTCTCCAATCAGGAATTTCATCTCAGTGCAGCATCTCCCACCATCATTTGTGGCCTGCAGAGAACAGTGACCACAGAGCAATCCAGCTGCCAGTGTTTCCCTCACTGACGTCTCTCCCTGCCTTATGAAAGGGAGTGTCCTCGGAGCACTCTCAGTGGGGCGGTGGGTGTGCTCATCAAATATGACAGACTCACTGCAGCATTTCTATCTTGCAGAGTCTGAGTTCATTTCTTTACATGATGCCAGGGACATGCTTGAATCTTAATCCCCTTAAACATAGGCCACCACTGAGTTCAGTGCTTAGCCAACCAACCAAGAAACATTCAGCTGCATGAATAACATTTAAACACAGGTTTTAGCCACTCCTTTGCAGTCAGCCTGCTCCCACGTTTCAGGAGTGTATTATCCTCTGCCATTTAATAAAAGATCTGTCTGCTAAATAAAATTAAGAAGTAAACACAGGCTTGCTGGGAAGTGTGCCCAGAGTAATAACTTCACTAGATCCAAAAATCACATCCCATCCTCTTTATTCTAACATCCTCAGATCCATTCCCATACACATTCCCTAGTTTTCTGCTGGCATAATTCTTTTGGCATATGAATGAGTTCCTCCCAGGCCAGCCTTTGTACTTGCTCCTGCAGTGTGCTAATCTAACTGTAGTTATGGGACAACCAGTGTTAGAGGGTAGCAAGGCTGGCTGGTGTGGGCTTTGGGGAGAACTCTCCTCCCCTTGCAAGACAACCGCTCCAGGTGCAATTATTATGGGATATTCAAACACAGGAAGGCTACTCTCCCCAGATATCAGAGAATAGTCTGCTTTCACTGGCAAGGGAGACTCCAAGTGACTCAGGGGTTCAAGATCTCAACTTGGTCCAAGACGACCTAAACTTCCCCAGGCTTTGGCTCCACTCCTTCGTAATCAATGCCATGTCTTTCACAGAAAAGATCTCTCGAGGCTGTGAACTCAACCTACACTGTCATCCCGCAATATACATCATTCAGTTATGGGTTTGATTTTCAGCGTTGTCAGCCTTGCAGCTATATGATCATTTTATGGCTGACAGAAAATATCCCTGGATCTCTGGGCATGACTTAGGCTGAAAGTTTAAAGGCCTGATCTTGTCATTTTCTTTCTTCAAACAAACAGGCGGACCCAGGGGAGTCCTTCCCATGTCACAGTCCTTGTGGTCACCTCTACTGCTGCAACAGTCAAGTGCAGCAACCACGTGGTTTCCCAGGGCACCTGCTTCTGTCGGCACTTCATCATAATCAACCACGTGATAGGCGGCTTGATCAGGTGCTGCTGCATGTCAGGAGTTAGCAGTATACCATTTCCCACTGGCAAGGAGCTCAAGTCCAAATTCATCACTGAACCAGGGCCCAGGCAGCAGTCAATAAACCCATTTGTTGGTGGGGGGAGGGTGGGAGTAATGGGAAGAGGTTGTTACAAGGATACAAAGTTTTAATTATAAGATGAATAAGTTGGGGAGATCTAATGTACGGCATGACAACTGTAGTTAATAATACCCTATTGTATACCTGAAATTGTTAAATGTAGACCTTAAGTGTTCTCAACAGATACACACATACACAAAAGGTAATTTTGCGAAGTGATGGGTGTCCGGCTCGGCATGTGGGATCTTAGTTCCCCACAATGTTCATGAGCTGAACACACACTCCACGACTCCCATCCCTCACCCTGTCTTTAAAACCTTTCCCTGAAAGCCATGTCTGGAGTTTGAACCTTCTGAGCACTAGCTGCCTGGACTTCTTGCTCGGAGTCTGTAATAAACTCCTTCACCATGACTCAGCATCAGTAGATTGGATGTACTGCACGAGGCTGAGCCGACACAAGTTTGGTTCCGTAACAATCTCATTCTTAGAGTGTTTCCAACCATTTTAGGACATATTTCCTAGAAAAGCTGAGACAGGGATTTTTGTGTAATCAGTTCGAGAAGGGAACACTCTGAGGAGGCATCTGTAAAGGAGAGGAGGACGCAGGATAGACAAATGGGCTAGTTCTTAAATTTATCTCTCCGGCTTCATTGTGGGAGCCAGTTCTTTACAATCAATCATAATCTGTCCCTAACTTCCCCCAGAAAGACAGACTATAACAGAACTCTGATGAGTATAGTCGGGTCCCTCTCTTTTGGATGAATAGGGTGCCCCAATCCAGCCACCAAGAGAGACATGACCTGGCAGGCACCTCCCCAAGCCCTCTCCTGCCCCCCTCTTACCCCCACCTTGGAACCTGGATCCCCAGATGACCCAACATCCTGAGAGCCTCAGGAGTGGCATCACTAAACTTTCCAGCTGTCCTGTCTCACTCTCAGAAAGGAACTCACATTTCCCTCACTGCTGCTTCTTGGGAAGTGGGGAACCTCACCTCTATCTGAGGTATCCCACGACTGCCAGCTTGCTTTCTACTTTACAAAGGGGAGAGGGGCTGGGACAGGAATGGATGACCAGATGAGGGGCTCCCTTCCCTGCTCATCTCCCCCAGGAGGGAGGAAAGCCGCAGGGGATGCCAGTGGGGACACACGGGGCGGGGGGTGGGGCTCCTGGCTGGGGATCACCCCTAGATACAGACGGAGCACCACATAGGTCCCCACGCAGGGCCAGAGTTAGCTGAAAATCCATCTCCAAGTCTCCTCTTGCTGCTGTCGTTCAGTATGTAGAACTGAGACTGATCTCATAAGAAAGTGGGTTCAAGTCCTAGTTTGGAGGACAATTCTTGGCCTTGCCAGGATCTCAGGAATTTCAAGAAAATTCCTAGAGGAAGATCCCACGTGCGGTAACTAAGACCTACTGCAGCCAAATAATTTTAAGTTCCTAGAAAAGGATCACTCTGTACCACACTTTTAAATTCCAAAACACATATAATGAAATAAGATGTTATGCTGAAAAAAAATTAAAAAAAAAAAAAGTGGTAAAACATCTTGCAAAAAAAAAAAAGATGCTATGCTGAGACTCAGCGTGCAGGTCCCCCTGGTCTGGCAACTTCGAACTCAGAAAGAAGCCCCGTGGAAAGAGAATTAGGTTATATGGACCTTCGCGCTCTCTAAATTCACTTTTGTTTAGCTGTAATGCCCTAGGGGCAAAAGCTGCGCCCAACGTGGGGCTCGAACCCACGACCCTGAGATTAAGAGTCTCATGCTCTACCGACTGAGCTAGCCGGGCTGATGCGAAAAGGAAGCTACAGTTCTCCTGAACTTCGCTGAACCTATAACTGGTAGGCACACGCTCTGAATCCCGCGCACACCGTCTCCCTCGGTTAGGGTGTAGGAGGTGCCGGGTTCCAATCACGGACGATTTCTCATTTTCAAACTCTCAGCCCCTTTCAGGAACGGTAGCATTAAGCCGATCAGGAAGGCTTGATGGCCTCGCCGCCGGGACAAGCCGGGAGACTTTCCCTCCCCGGAGGGGGTGGGGGTAGGGTGGGGGGATGTGGACCCCTTGCTCGTGCAAAAATTTGGAGCAGCTGCCCTTCCGGGAGAAGTGAGCACCACCCCCCAGTTCTGACCCCTACATCAGGTTCCAGATCCGTGAGTGTTTCCTGCGGCCGAGCCCAGACAAGGAAGGACCCGGAGAAGCTCGAGGGTCACCCGGGACCGGCCGGTTGGGAGGTGACCGAGTCTCATTCTCCTTGTGTCGCATGTTGGGTGAAATTTCTGTCCTGGAGTCCACCATGAGAGACCACATTCGCCCGGCCGCGCGGTCTCTGCCCCCTGCTCCTTGTCACCTGCCCCCCTCCTCTAGCTGCTGCGGACTGGGTGGCCTTCCTGCAGGCCGGGGAGGAGGGGCGGAGTTCTGGCTCCGCCGCCCGGGGGCCCGAGCGCGCGGGAGCCCCCTCACCCGGAAATTCGGCTGTGCTGCGCCGCCTCCTCTCCTTCTCCAATCGAAACCGAAACCATCCCCAGGATCTGGCTGCGATTCTCAGCCCGGGATCCGAAGGCGGAGCCGCGGTCTCAGGCCTCCAAGGACAGACACCAGAACTCAACATAGCACCGGCTCGTTGGTCTAGGGGTATGATTCTCGCTTTGGGTGCGAGAGGTCCCGGGTTCAAATCCCGGACGAGCCCAGTTTTTTTTTTTTCCCCGCCCCCTCAGACATCTGCTAGTTTTCGGTTTGAAGACTCCGGATCTCTGCGGAGTCCTGAGCAACGAAATCGTGGTTCCCGCAGGCCGCGATCCGATCGTCCGCGCTCCGTTCTGTTCTGCCAAGCGGCCATCACTGCGCTGGGTCGCAGCGGGGGCGGCGGCCTCCTCGAGCCCTGGGCCTGGCCCTGGGGGAGGAAACCGAGGAGGCTCAGTCTCGGCTCTCGGGAGACCAGACGGTCACTGGGCTGGGTGACGATGTGACTTGGTGCGTGTGTTTATACTTTGGGTAATAAACTCAAATTTTATGACCCAAGTAAGGGACAAGCCCACGTTTCAATGTCTTTCCTATTTGAGGGGCTGCCCAAAGGGTCTTCCACGACCCAGGGAAGGAAGGAAACGCAGAGGAGACTGCGCATGGGGCTGCAACAGACCACTAGTCTCCACGGGGTCCAGGGGGCGGTGCTCCAGACACGGGGTCTCCTCTCCCCCTAGAAGAACCGCGGTGTTTTCATAGGTTTTATTATTATTTTCTGAGGCCAACTGGTCCAGCCACTGAGAAGATGGCTTATTACAGTTTCCAAGAGGAGGTGGCACGGCTCCGTGCGGGGAGGAGGGGCGGGGACGCACCAGCGTCGGAAGGGAGAAGAAAATCAAGGCAGGAGACTTTCTCTGGTTTCAGGGAAGGTGAAACAGGGAAGGCAAGGAAGACAGGTTGAAATGGCTGGCTGAAATAAGTTCAGTGGGCTCGGGGGTACAGGCGCTGTCCCTGGTTGTCTGTCTCCTGGCCTTGAGGTGATTCTGCAGGTGGATTGTGGCCCAGAGGGTGAGAGTTTGATAAAAACAGATGATCGTCGGCTGTGGACCCTGGATTGGTTGGTTTATCTTTGAATAATGCCTGCTGACAGAGAAATTGCTTGCTATCTCGAACAATTGACCAGATCCCTGGGGCTGGAAGACCCCCTGGAGTAGGAAATGGGAACCCACTCCAATATTCTTGCCTGGAAATTTTCCATGGGCAGAGGAGCCTGGCGAACTACAGTCCTTGCGGTCGCAGAGTCTGACAGGACTGCAAAATCGAGCACCATTGACCAGGAGGAGGGTTCAAGAGGGACGGGACCACTGTAAAGCAATTATCCTCCAATTAAAAATTCAAAAATAAAATTTTAAAATGTTAAAAAAAAAATGAATTGACCAACCTTGGGAGAGCCTCTGCTCCAGAGTCAGCAAGGCTCCATATAGCTAAACAACAGAATACACAAAAGACATGGCTGATACAGGAAGGGACTGAGACTTTGGTTGGTATCTGGGGGCCCCCAATCTAGGAGGCTTTCTGATCCCAGGCCCAGAGTCGGACCTCCCCAGGGTATTAAGGCACAGAGCCCCTGCCAGGCAAGCTGCCACAGGGCCAGAGCTGCCCAGCACATGCAGAGGGGGCAGGGGGCTGGTGAACCTCTTCTCTGATTTAATTGCCCTGGCTTCTCTGGTTAAGCCTGGAGTCTTGCATGCTCGGTGCCCCTTTCATGCCTCCTGACTCAAGTCCCCTAGTGAGTGCGTTTCCTGAACAGAACTCCGGTTCAAAGGCCTCTCTGGCCTTTGGGGCCTAGTGGGCATCAACCAGGGTAACCAGGCTCCCTAACCAGCACTTTCTTCCCCTACAGACAGAACCTTTCAAGACTCCCATTCCTTGATGGGAAACCACCACTGCCTCCACCAGCAGGTCCGCTCCTCTTTGTGTCGGGGTGCCCCTCCCTCCGACCTGCCTCAGCCCCCTCCCCACTTGGGCACCCTAGGTCTGCTGTCTTCTACAGCGAGCCCCAAGTCTAGGTCCTGCCTGCAGCTGGGGTCTGACTGTCATCTGTCCAGGGAACGGGAAGTGGGCACTGCAGAGGAAGCTCTCTATGGAGCTTTTTGGCATCAAATTTGGCATCAAATCCCCAAGGAGCCCCGTTTGCTTTTTCTGACCACTTTAGGGCTGAAACAGAACCCCTGGCAGAGCGGGTGTGGGTCCTGGGCCTGTGAGAATGGATCATGGGGCAGGTGCAGTGGGTGGTGGACCCAGACCCGCTGGATGTGAGTGACCAGAACAGGCCTGGGCCCTGAGGTCAGGGGTCCGTGTGTGTTCAGTGGACAGGGAGGCACCATGACCCAGGTCACACCAGTGGCAACAGCATCTTGGGGCATCTTTTCTGAGCAACTTCCTCCCTTATCCTTTTACTCCCTACTTAAACCATCGCCGGGGCCTCTTCCTGGCTGTGGGCTGCACTGGGATTCGAGTCTGGTACTCCGGAGGTGGTTCTCTGGGCTGGACCAGCTGTGAGACTGGCAATCCCTCGGCAGGTGTTTCCAGTGGGTGCTGGGGGAGCCAGGTGGTCCCGGAGGCGTCTAGGAGCCGGCAACGTCGAGGACGGGATCCAAACTCTGCTCCCAGCTTCGCTTTGCAGCCCAGGTCTCAGCCCGGTGACAGAAGGCGACCTGGGGGCATTCTGCTGAGCTGATCGCCTCAGTTTTCCTTGTACAGAGAATGAGAGGGGAGGAGCCGAACCCTCCAAAAACTGCATTGGGACGCGCCAACTTGGAGCCTCAGCATGCGGCAATGCGGAACGTCCCATGTCGCCCCCACCCCCACCACACCCCTGTCCATGGAATCAAATCCTTCTACTCATGACACTCATGGGGAAAAGGGAACCATCCACGGATGAGGCAACAGGGACAGTCATGGACCAGGGAGGACAGAGCCACGTTGAGCTCAGCAGGAGGGGATAAGGTTCCCATTGGGTGGCTCGTTGGTCTAGGGGTATGATTCTCGCTTAGGGTGCGAGAGGTCCCGGGTTCAAATCCCGGACGAGCCCTGCTTTTAATAAACGCCTGTGTCCCAGGGACGCACTGTTGTCACATTCACCAGATATGGATATTCCCACCTCAGCTGTCATCCTCATCCTTCCGAACAGTGGTCTGGGTTGCTCCGATCTACAGGGCCACTCCTGGTAGAGAGAACATGGAACTCGGTTCTCCCCTGACTCCCAAAGGAGCAGCCTAGTGCAACTTGAGCTTTTTATGAGGGTGGACATGTTGTCCTGCAGGTGCAGAGATGATAGTAGCTGGCTCCCTTGCTCTCCTAAATAAACCAGAGGAAAAACTGTGGTGGGTGGGTTTGGTCTAGAAGCCAGGTTCAAATCTTTAATGGACCTACTTCTAGGGTTCCTTTGGTTAAAGAAGTTGAGGAATCTGGTGAGTTAGCGGATCCACTGTAAGGAGTGGACACTTCGGGTTTATGAGAGCTTGGGCAGGTGACACGATGCAAAGTCACAGGCTGCGTGACTTCACCTTTGGTGCATTTTGTTCCTAAACAGAATGGCAGGAATTGCTTAGAGATCCTGTCAAAAGGACACCCAACATGGGGCTCGAACCCACGACCCTGAGATTAAGAGTCTCATGCTCTACCGACAGAGTTAGCTGGGCACATGTGATTAGGAGACTACAGCCAAGCTTCAGAACTTGACTGGCTGTGGATCACCCCAAATGACTGGGTAGGGTACGTGCCTGGGTCAGCAGGGATGTGGGGTCCTCTCAGGGCCTTCTGTGTGTTTAGACTGCCCAGAATTCTCCACATCCCCAGCAGGAGAGCAGCCTTGCAGGGGCGTGGGAGTGGTGGGAAGTGGGAGGGGTGGAGGGAGTGGGGGAAACCGGGGGGAGTCAGGGAAAGTAGGGGGAGTCGAGGGGAGTAGGGGGACTGGGATAGAGTGGGGGACATGTGGGGTGAGATGCCACTCTGACAGAGGGACAGACACACAGCTGTTCAGCAGCTGCCAGGAGCCCTGCAACTGGGACAGAACTGAGGTTGGACTTGCCCAAGCTGATCCCAACACTCCTGGACGAGGGGACCGACCGAAATCGGGCAATGACAAGGGACCCACCACTGTATTTGCACAAGCAAACCCGTGAACTGAAAAGAATTGTTAGACCTGCTGGATTCTACTGGGTTCTATGTTCATATAACACCATCCATGCTTCCTGTGCATTATCTAAAATAAACATTTTTTTAATTAAAGTTTTATTTTGCCTCAACCCTTCTCAGTCTGTCCTTTTGTTGATCTTGAATTGTTGGAACCAGGGACCTAGTGGTGGATTGCTGGAAGGGGTTGGAGACAGACTCCACCAGTCCCCATGTGCAGAGCTGCCCTGCATCCTGAAATGCAAAGGGAGGTTAGGAGGCAGCAGGAGCCTGCAGGCACGGAGCACCATAGAATACTGTGGGGCTATCCTTAATGTTGTTGGATGTGCACATGGCATTAGATTATTTTAAAAGAGAGGATTTTATTTTTAGAGTTAAGGCAAAAAACTTTTATGGGTGAAACTATGTTGTACACAGGTTTCAAATATACACAGAAATAGGGGAGGCTCTGGTATGTGTGTGGCGGGGGGGTGGGGGGTGGTGAGGGGTTATGTGATTCTGCTCCATTTTTTCCCAAAACTTTAAAAGTAAGGTTTATTTTGAAAACTTTATTCTTTGATCAAAGAATGGAGAGGTGCAAGTACATCCTCTTCTAAACTTTATTATTATTATTTTTAATCCACCGGAAACTTTCAGCAATTTCTTTTCTCTTTTTCTTTTTTCAGTTACTATTTCTTCTAACACTGTTTAGCCCCATCTTTCTCCTCTCTTAGGTCTTCAAGACTCCAATATTATATATTTTGTTAAAGCCCCACAAAGTCTTGAGGTTCTGTTACTTGGTTTATTTTTTTAAGTTTATATTCTCTGTTCTTCACATTGGGTAACATCTATTGTTCTATCTTCAACTGATTCTTCTGTCCTGTTGATCCTGCCATTGCCTGTCAATTAAGTTTTTTATTTTGATTATTGTATGTTTCAGTTCTAAGGTTCTCAGTTGGTTATTCTTTATCTATTTTATTTATTTGAGACTTTCACTTTTTAAATTTGTTTTAAGTGGCTTGTAATTGCTCTCTGAAGCATTTTTACACGACTACTTAACCACTTTTACCCTCCTTGGCCGATGGTTTCAACATCTGAGTCAGCTTCTCTTGATTGCCATTTCTCCTTCAAGTTGACATTTTCCCGGTTCTCAGTTTGATCAGTGATTTTCAATTGTATCTTGGACAGTTTCGGTATTATGTTATGAGACTCTGCTGCTAAGTCACTTCAGTCGTGTCCGACTCTGTGTGACCCCATAGACAGCAGCCCACCAGGCTTCTCCATCCCTGGGATTCTCCAGGCAAGAACACTGAAGTGGGTTGCCATTTCCTCCTCCAGTGCATGAAAGTGAAAAGTGAAAGTGAAGTCGCTCAGTCGTGTCCGACTCTTAGCGATCCCATGGACCGCAGCCTACCAGGCTCCTCCATCCATGGGATTTTCCAGGCAAGAGTACTGGAGTGGGGTTCCATTGCCTTCTCTATGAGACTCTAGATCTCATTTAAATCTTCTGGGTTTGCAGCCTTTTCTGAAGGCGCCCCCCGGTAGGGAAAGAGGGGGCCACCCTGTTGCTGTCTGGTGAGGGCAATTCCCACAGGATGGGACCTGCTGGGTCCCACACTGCTGGGCTGGAGTGAGAGTTCATACTGTCCACTAGGCTTCCGCCGATGGCCCCTGGCAGGAGGCAGGAGGGGCTCCTCCTATTGCTCCCCGCGAGGACAAAGAGAAGGTTGGGGGGAACGTTCACGTCCGTCATTAGAAGCTGGATTAAAGCAGGGCGGGGGAGCGGGGAACGCTGCTACCAGGTGCTGGGCCGACGGCCCTGACGTCTCAGGTCCCAGGAAGGGAAAGAAGGAGGTGAGGAGACACTTCGGCTGAAGTTAAGGGGTCCATTTCCTCAGGTGGATGCTCAGGGCAGTCCTGCCCAGCCTCCCTACTATCTCCTTTAACCCCGTGGGAAGGGGGGGCGGTCCAGGGGGGCTCCCCGACCCCGCACCGGTCATTAGCAACAGCAGCAGCACACCAGGGCGGCCAGAGGTTCCCCCGGCCGGAACGCACCGGGGAGCCTGCCCAGACCCGGGCCGGCAGGAAGCGCCGCTCTTCACCCGCGGCAGCGTTGGCGCCGCGCGCCCCCTGGAGGACAGGCGGGGGAAAAGCACCTGCCGGTGCCGCGGCACAGGGCCGCGCGCGGGGCTCGGCGTCCCAGGCGGGAGCGGTGGCCGCCGGCTGTGCCTGGGATCTCTCTTCATAATTCCCACCCTCTAGGCTGTTTAACGTGGAGCCCAAGTTCAGCACTCAGATTCTGGACCTCTAGCCCTTCCCCTCAGGCTAGCGGGCTGAGTAGATGGGACGGGCGGGTGATGGTACATCAGACCACACTTGGTGTCCACAGGAGGCCCTGGAATAGGTACACTGGGAGTTCTGGGGATAAAAAGATGGGCTCGTCCGGGATTTGAACCCGGGACCTCTCGCACCCTAAGCGAGAATCATACCCCTAGACCAACGAGCCACGGTAATCTTTCCCTTGCTCATTCCTTGTTATCGTCACATCACTTCCCTGTCCAGCCTCAGGGCCACGGCTCTCCCCTTCCGAGCCGCTTCGCAAAGGGCTCCGGTGAGTTCAGTTCTCTGCCATCTAGAAGAGGAGAGCGCAGTGTCGCTGCCCCTGTGCGCACCAGGTGCCGGAGCCTGACCCTCTGTGCATCCGGGACTCCGTTCTGCCTCCCCGAGTCCTGGCTCGACTGGCGACGCCGGCCACCATCACTGAGGCCTCCACTGCAGAGGAACTTGAGGGTCCTTTTCTCTCTCTATAACCAAAGGCTGAGGACTGGGGACAGAGCTGGGGCCGCGGTGCCCGGATTCCTCTGGTCCCCACGAGGCCACAAGCGACACAGCTGTCACTCTCCTCCATGGATGAGAATTTAGATTCAGGGAAATGTGGGTCTTGTGAGGCTTAGGGGCCAGGCACACCGGTCACCCCAGAGGAGCAACTGACGTGGCCTGGGCCTTTCCCAGGGCCCTCCCGCGGGAGTCTCCATCCCTGAGCTGGTGGCCTTGTCCACAGGCCAGCCGCCACCACCACCATCCCTGGCCCCCTGCCGCGGAGGCTCTGCCCTCGTCAGAGCTCAGCAGAGGGCCCACTCTTCCCTGTACCCAAGCCCAGGCCCTAAAACGTTCAGAAGAGCTCACGGCTAGATTCTGCTGGGACTTGTCAGACCTGAGATACCACCCTCGCGTGTCCCTGTTGACCCTGCAACCTCAGTGACCCTCCTCCCCACTGTGCATTCTGACTCATCCCACACACTCCATGCACCAGGCCCTGTGCTGAGAACTCTGCAGGGACCAGCTCTGACGGCACCAGCCCCAGTGGGAGATGCCATGACCTTTGAGCAGAGAGACACACACCTGGAAAGGCAGGGAGGCTGGTTCAAGTGCTGACCCGAGGGGCGGAGAGAGGAGGGGGAGACTTGGGACAGAGCAGAAGGGGTGGGGTTGGCTGGAGTGGGTGCTGGAAGAGGGGCTAATGCAGGGTCCAAGGGTGGAAGGAGGGCAAGACTCCTTCCCTTGGTGTGGGGGAAGACCCAGGGCCTGCTGGGTCTCGCTGGCCTTTTAAGCCAGGGATCGTGGGCCCAGGCTCCACTGGGAGCGGGGACAGTGTATTGGGTCTTGCAGAAGGTTTCTATTGCCCGGGTTTGGGGCAAATGGAGCTTCAGCTTTGGGCGTTAGCATTTCTGACCTCCTCCAACGGTCCTTCAAAGCTAGAGCTGTCTCTTGGTACTGTGGGGTGGGGGGAGGGAGGCAGAGAAGGGGTCCGTGGAATGTCCCAGGCTTCCTATTCAGTCTAGTCCTTCTGACTTTTCAGTGGTGGCAGCTTTTCTAGATTCTGGGACTCTGGAGAGAAGAAGAGAGAGGTCAGGAACAGAATCCCACCCAGGATGGGTTTTCCAAGCTGAGCAGGAATGGTAAACAATGTGCCCCCCGTCCCAGAGACTTTCTGGACAGACAAACCATCATGGGAGGGACCCAGGATCGGTTTCTGATTCTTCCAAGATATTCCCAAGACACTGGTGGTCGTGGGCAGAGCAGTGGCTCCCTGGAGTCACAGATGCGAGGACCCTACACAGGGACAAACAGAAGCAGCCCACGAGCCCTCCTCTCTGCCGGGAGCCAGCACACGAGATCCCACCCATGACAAGGTCATGAGGAGAAAACCTGACAAGCAAGGCGGATCAGGATTCCAGGGATCTCGAAAAGTTGCGCTCACCTTAAAGATGATATCTGTCTTTCTGATGCTTGCTCTAATAGACTACTCCCTAATTTCTGTGGCACAGGTAGCAGGCCTTCCCCAATCTCTTTTCAAATAAGAATCAACTTAGAACTTTAATCAATATGTCTCCCAGGTGGTGGTATCTTATGAGATTATCCAGGATGAAAGGAGTGTTTCAATTTAAACTCCTTTGCTGGCATTTTAGTTTGTTTGGCAAATGCATTTATGTCCTTGGTACTAATATACACGACTGCTCATAATACCCTAATCATAAAACAGCATAAAGAACATGATCACACAAAGGCCCTAATAGGCATAGAGCCCTTTGGGGGGTGAGGAAGCCCTATTAGAAAACACAAGAAAAATTATTCTAAAAGTGGTTATTGGGTCAACGTTTGCTTGCTGTGTTTTTGCTCTTAATGTGCTAAGGTTATGCAGTGGAAACCATTGTTAATATAGTTAAAGATTTAGAAAAATAAGAGCTTAGCCCTAGTGTGGTAACAATGAGATGGTTGTTAATTATTAGCCAGGAGTGCTAGGCAGGGGCTGCCTCACCGAAGCCAGCCAGAGTCTGTGTGGGGTAAAGCTCTTAGATAAATTCAACTGATAACTTCTGCAGAAGAATCGACCTTTGTGTTGACAAGGTTATATTTCTACTATGTTGTGACATGCTGTACTGTTGTCCTATGAGACTGCAACTTTTCTGTTAAGATCACCCCAGAAACGGAAAATAGGTTTACAGTCACCTGACTTGCATAAAATGTCAATAGGCCCCAAGGCCAGAAGATAATGTGCAAAGATCTACTATAGAAATAGAATGCAGAAAACATCCTGTTCTTCCTAAAGGACAAACTGATGTAATGTTAAACTAACCCTGTGTAAGCATGAGTAATCATCTCGTACCTTGGATACATTCTGAGTGAGGGTATATAAACTGTTGTCAAAAAGTAAAAGATAGACTTGGCTTCACAGAGGCTGGTCTCACGCATCTTCTCTCGCCGACGCCGTTCATCCTGAGGGTACCCCTGGATCCTACTGAGGCTGGACCCTGGCAAGTGGTGCCACGAACAAGGACCTGAAGGTAAGACCCCAATTGTTCAGTCTCGGAATGGCTAGGACCCCACTAGGGCGTCGCGGCTCCCCCTGCATAAGAAAGGTAGGGTTAGGAAGGTGGGTAGGGTTAAGATTTCTTTTCAGAAAAAGCTTTAGATGGGCAACAATGAATCAAAGGAAAGGCAAGTTTTTATTGGGGTGATATTACAACTATTAAACAAGAGAGGTATTAAAGTAAAATAGGCCAGCATTCAATCTTTTTTCACATTCGTTCAGGAGCAATGCCCTTGGTTCCCAGAAGAGGGCACTGTTAACTTAGATACATGGGAAAAGGTGGGAAAACAGTTAAGAGATTATTATACTTTACATGGACGGGAGAAGGTGCCCACCGATACCTTCTCCCTGTGGAGTATGATTAGAGATGCCTTAGATCCGACTCACGAATTCGAAAGAGTAAAAGTTAAGGGAAATGAAGACGAGGATGAGTCCAAACCGAGCTATCAACAGTTAAGAGAAATGTTAGCTGCTATGAACACCAATAGTCATCCAGAATGTGGGGACGAAAAGGAGAAACAACTTTCACCCCAAGATGAGGAAGATTTAGGGGAAGCAGCAGCTCGCTATCATCCTGATGAGGATTGGTCCTTTTTTGCCAAAGACGCTCCTAAAAGTTTAAGAGATACATCTCCAATTAGGCCTTCTGTAAAATTCAATCCTAAAATCCCTAAAGTATCCTTAGAACAGGGAAAAAGAAGCATGAGGCGATCTCGACCCCCCAGGCCTCCCCCTCCATATAGGAGTAAAAGTCCTCCCTTAGGCTTTTCACAAAGAAGGGTGCTTTCAAGGCCTGAGGATGATTTTGACCCCTATCTTGAGGCTTGCTTTTCTGTATTACTTGATTCAGAGGATGAAGAAAGCCCCTCTTGGGAACCCCTTCCAATAAAACTGATTAAGGAACTCAAACAGGCTTGTACCTCATATGGAGCTACAGCCCCATATACTTTGACATTATTGGATGCTTTGGCAGCTAGATGGATGACCCCATATGATTGGGAGACAGTTGCTAAGGCTTGTTTATCTGCAGGACAATACCTGCTTTGGAGAACTGAATATGAGGACTTAGCCCGTAAGCAAGCTAGGGACAACTGCAAGCATGGACCAAAACATATTGTGCAAGAAATGCTGGCAGGAACTGATGAATTTGAATCAGTCAGGGACCAAATGAATTTAGATAAAAAAGCCCTAGAGCAGGTGACAGCTTGTGCTCTCGGGGCCTGGCGTTCCTTGCCTCAAGGAAAAGAATTAACCTCTTCCCTATCTAACATAAAACAAAAACCAGAAGAGCCATATGAAGATTTTATATCTAGACTTATTGAAGGAATCCACAGGGTTATTCCTAGCGAACAAGCAGCTGAGATCTTGATAAAACAGCTAGCGTTCGAAAATGCCAATTCTACCTGCCAGGCTATACTTCGTCCTATAAAAAAGTCTGGAGATATAGGGGATTATATTAAGCAGTGTGCAGATGTAGGACCAGCAATGATGCAGGGCATCGCCATAGCTGCAGCTATAAAGGGTAGCTTTTGTCAACAAGCAATACAGTCCTTCTTTACTGCAAAGGCAACCCTCAAAAGGGCCACTCAAATAGTCAGGGACAAAATACTAATTTGGCTAAAGCCTGTTGTTCTTGTGGTCAGATGGGACATTTCAGCCGTGCCTGCCCTTGAAAGGCCACCAATACTCCTTTGCTATATTCTACCTCCATGGTTATGGCCCCCAATCTTCCTAAGACTCCCTGCCCTCGCTGTCAGAAGGGATACCACTGGGCCAAGGACTGTAAATCCAAGTTCCATAAAAACGGAACCTTGTTAGTCTCTGGCCAACAGCCGGGAAATGGACTGAGGCGCCAGTCTCAGGTCCCGACAAAGATTGGGGCAACGACATTAAACCCATTTATACCCACTGTCCCGTCACAGAACTCATCAGAGCAGCCCCAGGCAGTGTAGGACTGGACCTCTCTTCCACCACCACAACAAAAAGGGAGATATAAAAGTATTAAAATGTTTGGGAAAGAACCATCTAAAATCATAGTGCCTTATAATAAAGAGCAATTAAATGCCCTTCTATTACTAAATGAAGATTGGCAGATTGCCATTGGTAATTACCCGGGACAAATTTTACACCATTTACCTGCTAGTCCCTTATTAAATTTCCTCTCGAGACATCCAGTAATATTCCAAGAAAGGTGTCAAGTTTTCCCTATTGAGGGGGCAATGTTGGTGTTCACGGATGGGTCTTCTAACGGAAAAGCTGCTATTGTCACCCAGACTTCAGAAAGGGTCTTGAATACTGGGGAAACATCAGCTCAAAAAGCAGAATTAACAGCTGTGATAGAGGCGTTCAAAGAGTTCTCAGACCAGGTTTTCAATTTATTCTCTGACTCACAGTATGTAGTTAGGTTTTTTCCTCAAATTGAAATGGCTGTTTTGCCAGAAAATAAAACCACAATCTTTAGATTATTATCTACCCTTCAACAGCAAATTTGGAAAAGGTCAAAACAATTTTATGTTGGACGTATAAGAGCTCATTCTAATTTACCTGGACCCCTCCATACGTTTAACCAAGAGGCAGACTTGCTAACCTGGACCATAGTGGCCAGTGCTTTCGAGGATGCTAAAGCCTCACATGCTATGCATCATCAAAATGCAACTGCCCTTCAGTATCAGTTCCACATTCCTAGGGAATCTGCACGCAAGATTGTTAGGACATGTCAACTTTGCCCTACTTCAGTTCCCGCTTTGCCTTTTGGGGTAAATCTCCATGGCTTACTACCTAATGTGCTTTGGCAGATGGATGTAACACATGTTCCTTCCTTTGGAAAACTATCCTTTGTGCATGTTACTGTAGATACCTTCTCCCATGTCATTGTGGCTACTGCCAGAACAGGAGAAGCCTACAAAGATGTAGTTGAACATCTTTTTGCCTGTTTTTCTTACTTCGGGATGCCTAAATCAGTTAAGACAGACAATGCGCCAGCTTATACATATAAGCCCTTTAAAAAATTCTGTGCCCAATTCGGTATATCCCACTCTACAGGAATTCCTTACAATCCCCAGGGACAAGCAATTGTAGAAAGGGCACATCAGACACTTAAGACACAAATTTCTAAATTACAGGAAGGGCAGTTCAAATACAGTTCTCCACACCACATTTTGCATCATGCCCTCTTTGTGCTCAATAACCTTAATGCTGATCAAGCTGGTTTAACAGCTATGTTTCGTCACTGGAACCTGGAACAGAAAGATACAAAACCTTTAGTAAAATGGAAAGACCTCCTTTCTGGACAATGGAAGGGACCTGATCCCTTGCTAACCAGTGGGCGAGGGTATGCTTGTATTTTTCCACAGGGTGCTGACTCGCCAATTTGGATCCCGGACAGACAGATTCGCCATGTTGCAGTCCCCCAGACATCCGGTTCCCCCATTGCTTTGACCACAAAAGACGAAGGGCACTCCTCTGCCCCGGCCTCCGCCACCCACCTGAAAAGTCCAGCAGACTCTGAAACAACCGGCAGCGGAGATCCTGGAAGAACAAACGGTAGATCCACCCACTAAACAGATGTCATGGCTTTGCATAAAAGACTGTGATCCTCCTACTCCTTTACGTAGTAGAAAACCACCAAGACGTCCTGCGCGGGCAACTCAACAAGCCTCCATACCCACATGGGGGCAAATTAAGTCACTTTGCCATCAAGCACAAGGAATAGCTTCTCTACAGGGATCTTCAGCCTCTCCTGAAAGGGTTTTTATTGCTATGCTTGCTTTACTTTCTTGCCAGTTAAGTGCTACCTCTTCCACATCAGAAAAATACTGAGCATATTTCCCTGATCCCCCGACCTTCCAAGTAGTTACTTGGAACAATGACCCTATAGGGGTCAACACAAACCAGCCTCATCTCTTGGGAGGGTCCTATGCTTCCTATGATAAAGATCACCATCCCATTAATTTTAACTATACTTTTAGGGGATTAACAGATGACCTTCCCGTTTGCTTTAACTTCCCCCATAATTATACAAAAGATCTTATCACCCCCTCTAAAGAGGGGTGTGTCGGAGCCTCCAAAAAAGCAATTCTGACAGATTCTCCAGCATCAAAATTTTCAGATAAAGCAGGAGATTGGCTGGTTTGGATATTACAGGCCCATATGCCCAGGGTCCTTGACCCCTATAAGTCCTTGTTCCTCAATGTTCCACCAAAATATCCAAATTGTATTGATGTTGCTCCTTCAGACGTCGTATGGAAAACTATAGACAACCTCCTGGGATATCCGGTATGGAAATCTTGTACTTATAATTCGAAAATAGATTATAGAATACCGGGAGGCGGAAACTATTCGATACAAGACTGGAGCAATCCAGACCCAAGTCAGGATCCAGGATCTGTTCCTGATTATGCCAATTGGTTTAGCAATTGGAAAAATGATTCCGTCCCTTGGCCGCTGGCGGCCAACAAATGGCATTATAATCAATTTGTTCCCCCCATGTTGTCCTATACAACTAAGGGCAAAACTTTTTGGCAACCAGAAATTTGGAGAGTCCTTGCTGCCATCTCCATTGTTACTCTATCCAGCCAGAAAATGATTCCACCTATTCTATGCTGGCTTGTTTACCCTCCCCTTACGTTTTTTTGTTCACTGATGACTCTAAAAGGCTTCATATACAGATGAACTATTCAGGTGGACCAGATATAGCTTACTGTGAGCAATGCATGCTCTCGTCCTGCCTAACCTCTCAATATAATGTTTGTTCCTTTGTGGTGCTGCGACGCCCTCCTTACCTTATGGTGCCCGTCACAGTGAGTACCTATTAGTATGACAATTACGGTCTAGCCGTTCTGCAAAAACTGCAAGATTTAATGTGATCCTGACGGTTTGTAGGACTACTTATCTTAGGGATTTCAGCTTTGATAACAGCAATCACCTCTGTCACTGTGGCGGCGATATCATTGACTCAACAGGTACATACTGCTCAATATGTCAATGATATGCAAAAAAATGTTTCTTTAGCTTTAGCTACGCAAGAGATTATAGATAGGAAATTAGAAGTAAAAACAGACGCCCTAGAAGAAACGGTCATACATATTGGAACTGAGTTGCAGGCTTTAAGGGTAAAGTTAGCATTATCCTGTCACGCCAACTATCGGTGGATCTGTGTAACACCTCTAAAAGTAAATGATACCGATTACAATTGGGAAAAGATTAAAAATCATATTTTGGGTGTATGGAATAGCTCCAGCATTAGTTTAGATCTTGGAAAGCTTCACGGTCAGATAAAAATCTTAGAACATTCCCCTCTGTACTTTACTGCTGCAGGGGCTGCTAATGATTTTTTTGTACTTTTTCTAACTTTATTACTGGAAAAAAATATCTTATCAACTATCTTCAGTTATGCTGCTGTAGCAGCCCTAGTCCTCTTCTCATTATAATCCTTCCTTGTATTGTCAGAACTCTCCAGCAAAACACTCAAAAGCTCGCGACTGAGATCCATCTGGCTCTTAAAAAATAAAAAAGGGGGAGATGCCGGGAGCCAGCACACGAGATCCCGCCCATGACAAGGTCATGAGGAGGAAAGCTGACAAGCAAGGCGGATCAGGATTCCAGGGATCTCGAAAAGCTGCGCTCACCTTAAAGATGATATCTGTCTTTCTGATGCTTGCTCTAATAGACTACTCCCTAATTTCTGTGGCACAGGCAGCAGGCCTTCCCCAATCTCTTTTCAAATAAGAATCAACTTAGAACTTTAATCAATATGTCTCCCGGGTGGTGGTATCTTATGAGATTATCCAGGATGAAAGGAGTGTTTCAATTTAAACTCCTTTGCTGGCATTTTAGTTTGTTTGGCAAATGCATTTATGTCCTTGGTACTAATATACATGACTTCTCATAATACCCTAATCATAAAACAGCATAAAGAACATGATCACACAAAGGCCCTAATAGGCATAGAGCCCTTCGGGGAGTGAGGAAGCCCTATTAGAAAACACAAGAAAAATTATTCTAGAAGTGGTTATTGGGTCAACGTTTGCTTGCTGTGTTTTTGCTCTTAAAGTGCTAAGGTTATGCAGTGGAAACCATTGTTACTATAGTTAAAGATTTAGAAAAATAAGAGCTTAGCCCTAGTGTGGTAACAATGAGATGGTTGTTAATTATTAGCCAGGAGTGCTAGGCAGGGGCTGCCTCACCGAAGCCAGCCACAGAGTCTGTGTGGGGTAAAGCTCTTAGATAAATTCAACTGATAACTTCTGCAGAAGAATCGACCTTTGTGTTGACAAGGTTATAGTTCTACTATGTTGTGACATGCTGTACTGTTGTCCTATGAGACTGCAACTTTTCTGTTAAGATCACCCCAGAAACGGAAAATAGGTTTACAGTCACCTGACTTGCATAAAATGTCAATAGGCCCCAAGGCCAGAAGATAATGTGCAAAGATCTACTATAGAAATAGAATGCAGAAAACATCCTGTTCTTCCTAAAGGACAAACTGATGTAATGTTAAACTGCCGGAGCCGGCACACGAGATCCCACCCATGACAAGGTCATGAGGGAGAAAACCTGACGGGCAAGATGGGTCAGGTTTTCAGGGGTTTCGAAACGGCCAGCTCACAAGATCCCACCCATGACAAGGTCCTGAGGAGAAAACCTGACAGGCAAGGCGGATCAGGTTTTCAGGGATTCCGAAAAGCTGCCCCTGGCGCTCACCTTAAAGATGATAGCTGTCTTTTTGATGCTTGCTTCAATAGACTGAAGAAGGAATTCATAGGGCCTGGACTCCATCTCAGGCCTGTCCGTGCTGACGGTGCAAGGCCGCCTCTCCAAAGGACTCTGAACTCTGTGCTTAGCGCCTGTGGGAATGACAATAGAAGGATACGACCCCCTCTGGGCAGGGGAATCTTGAAGATCACATCCAGGTTACTCATTGCCTAAGAGAAAACAGACACTAATCATCCCTGCCTCGGACAGTATCTATCGGAATGTAACCACAGGCTTATTGATTATTAACTGTTTGAACACACAACATGTGAATGATGGGATTATTGTGATTGTATTTACCCTTCCTTTGTAAGCCTCTAGGGATTTGGGCTGGTGGGTTTGGACACGTACACATGGGTTATAAAAGATTTTCACAAATGCTGGTCGGGGTTCTTGGCTAAGAGGAGACTTGGGCCTTGGGCCCACTGGTGTAATAAACTGCACTCCACTATCTGCATTGTCCTTCTGAGTGAGTTTGTTTCCCAGAAAGCATGGCTATAACAAGACTACTCCCTAATTTCTGTGACACAGGCAGAAGGCCTTCCCCGATCTCTTTCCAAATAAGAATCAACTTAGAACTTTAATCAATAAGTTTCCCGGGTGGTGGTATTTTATGAGATTATCCAGGGTGAAAGGAGTGTTTTAATTTAAACTCCTTTGCTGGTAGTTTGTTAGCCAAATGCATTTATGCCCTTGGTACTAATAGGCATGATAACTTGTAATATCCTAATCATAAAATAGTATAAAGAACCTGATTATATAAAAGCCCTAATAGACATAGAGCATTTTTGAGGGGTGAAGGAGTCCTATTAGAAAACATAAAAAAAAAATTATTCTAAAGGTGGTTATTGGGTTGACGTTTGCTTGGTGTGTTTTGCTTGCTGTGTTTTTGCTTTTAATGTGCTAAGGTTGTGTTATAGAAACCATTGTTAATATAGTTAAAGATCCAGAGAAATAAGAACTTAGCCCTAGTGTGGTAACAATGAAATGGTTGTTAATTGTCAGCCAGAAGTGCTAGGCAGAAGCTGCCTCACCAAAGTCAGTGTGGGGTAAACGTCTTAGATAAACGCACTGACAATTTCTGCAGAAAGATTAATTTTTGTATTAACAGGTTATACTTCTACTCTGTACTGTTGCCCTATGAGACTGCTACTTTTCAGTTAAGGTCACCATAGAAACAGAAAATAGGTTTACATTCACCTGACTTGCATAAAATGTTAATAGGCCCCAAGGCCAGAAGATAATGTACAAGACACTCATAAACAAAGAAGTATGCAGAAAACACCCTGGTTTCGTGAAGGACAAGCTGATGTAATGTTAAACTATCTTCCCCTTAGAAATGTACTAACTTAGGGTATAAAAGCTATGGTAAAAAATAAAGGATTGCCAGACTCTGCCAGACTCTGCAAACAGCCCCGTCTGGTCATCCTCTCTCTCTCTCTCTCTCTCTCTCTCTCTCTCTCTCTCTCTCTCTCTCTCTCTCTCTCTCTCTCTCCCTTGCAGACTTGGCCCTATCAAGGCTGGTCTCACGTGTCTTCTCTCTCTCTCACCGACACCGTTCATCCTGAGGGTACCCCTGGATCCTGCCGAGGCTGGACCCCGGCACCCCTCTGTGGGTCTCTCTGTGGTCCTGCCCATAGATCAGAAGAAGAGTGCAAGAAACTGATTATTTTTTTTTTCCATTTATTTTTATTCCTTGGAGGCTAATTACTTTGCAATATTGTAGTGGTTTTTGCCATACATTGACATAATCAGCAATGGATTTACATGAAGAAGCTGATTCTTAAGGTCATTTTAAACAACTGAAGCCATAAATAGGTGAGAGCTCAGTCATGAGTTAGATTCTGGATTATATAGGCAGAACGACCCAGGCTTCTCTGAGCCATACTGGGACCCAGGAGAGGGGCTGTTCCTTGGCCCCACCCTCAACCCCCCAGGACTACTCTGAGAGACCCTGACCCAGGGCTGTGGCTATTGGCCCCAGGCCAAAAATTTCAGTTTAACAGTAAGAGGAAGAATCCCTGTCTGCAGGAGAAAGGGGATGAGTGGAGGCGGAGGGCGCGGGGAGGGGGGCGGGGGGACGAAGCCCAGCTGGACGTCCAGGGGCTGTGCTAACCGCCTAAATGCCCAGAGGGTGGGCTCCAGGACGCCCGCACCTGTGCCAATTTTTTTTTTTTTCCCTTCCTTTTATGTAGGACCCGCCTTTGGGACTCAGCGGCAAGGAGTCAAAGACAGCCCTCGTCTAAGCCCGGCTAGCTCAGTCGGTAGAGCATGAGACTCTTAATCTCAGGGTCGTGGGTTCGAGCCCCACGTTGGGCGTGTGCTTTTGGATGATGAAGCGGCCACACAACCAGAAATAAAATACTAAGAATTAATCATTTCCAGAGGTTTTTAGCGATACAGGCAGCCAGGGGACCTGTGCTGCCAGCAGCAACCTGGTCGGTTCCCTGGGTCGTCATACATTTCAGTCGCAGACTTCCGTCTCCACCTTGAGCAAGCGGTTCAGACCTTTGGCCCGCCGGCCAGCTTTTGAATACCTGGCCTGAGAAGACGCCCGGCCCCTGGATTTTAGATTTAGTAAACCCCGAGCGACCAGCGCCGCTGCGCTTGACTAGGGGCTCATGGAACCCCGGACTCCGCGAACCCCAGGGCTCCCGCCGCCCGGAGTGGGGGTGCCGGCGGCGGGGGTGGGGAGGGCGGGGATGGAGGGCGACTCTCCGGCCCGGAGCGCCCCGGCCAGTTCCAGGCACCGAGGTTTGGGGAGCCCCATCAGGAGGCTCCTCCAAAGCAGGGCTCCCCGCGTGCCTGAGGAGGGGCTGCTCAGAACTCCCCCCCCCCCCGCCCCCTACCCCCGGCCCCGGCAATCGGTGGTCTCTTATTTGGTGGGGGTGGGGGGGGGGTGGTGGACTCTCAACTTTGCTCCACTCTCCCCCAGTAAAAAGGACATGGACACGGGGCGTTTCGCTTCCCAATTTGTGGGAAAGCGAGGAGGATGCGACACAGTTTCCATCAGCGGATTTTCTTGTTTTCTCTCAAGGATCCAGCCTTCTAAAAGGCCCGGCTGGGTGTTTGATGGGAGCAGGTTTGCTTTCTTTTTTGGTAGGAACCCAGGCTTCTCTTGGAGTGACATCAGCGAGGCTGCCCCTGCCTCTCCCCCGGACCCTTGGAACTCCAGGTCCCAGGACCCAGGCCAGAAGCTGCCCTCCCTTCAAGACACACTTAATCTCAGGAATTTCTCCTGGTGTCCTTAGGGGAGAAGAAAGAACGGTCTGGGGTGCAGAATAGTTAGGTCCATATACCTTAGCAGCTTTATGCGCGGCGGGGCGGGGGGTGGGGGAGGGGGAGTCTTACCTTCAGCTGTGGCTGCCCTAACAAATAACCACAACCTGGGAAACGTGTGTGTGCCTGCTAAGTCGTCTCAGTCGTGTCTGACTCGGCAACCCTATGGGCTGTAGCCCGCCAGGCTCCTTTGTCCATGGGATTCTCCCGGCAAGAACACTGGAGTGGGTTGCCATTCAGAGGATCTTCCTGACACAAGGATCAAAACTGCGTCTCTATGTCTCCTGCATTGCCAGGCGGATTCTTTACCAGTAGCCCCATCTGCAGATGGGTTTGGCTAGGATTCTGTGAATGCTTGCTCCACGTGGAGGATCTGAACTCCCTTACCATCTTAACAAAAGCTGCGCCCAGCGTGGGGCTCGAACCCACGACCCTGAGATTAAGAGTCTCATGCTCTACCGACTGAGCTAGCCGGGCTGCTTGCTTACTCTGTCTCTCCTTTGACAGATCAAACCCTGTCCATAGGTCCCTGCTGTTCACAGCTTGGCTTCTCCCAGTTTTCTCGAAAAACTGCTAGGGAGCCTCAGGTCTGAAGGCTGCGAGCGGGCGGGACAACCTTGACCGAAATATAGAGACTTGCTTAGGGGGGCGAGGTGGGGGGGCGGAGGCTGACCCAGATGGACAGGCATATGGAGGCCCCGGAGCGCGCCGCGCTGAACCTGTGCCTGGGCCCCTGAATCCCATGCAAGTCCTGGGACCCCGCAGGCAGGAGGCGGCCCCACGAAACTGTCTTCTTGCTTCCCAGATATGGGATCAGAACCCAAGCTTCCCCCAACCGTCTCTCCCTCCCGTGGGGGCGGGGTGCGGGGTGGAAATCAGGACTCTCTTGCAGACTTGGGGGCAAGGTCGCTAAGAGAGGTGGCACAGGCTTTCTTCTCTACAGTGGTCTTGGGGGTGAGTCCTCAGGGCCTTCGAGAGCTCCTAGGGCCAAACCACAGTCCCCTTGACCCTTGCTCCGAATACTCACCACTCACCTTGCCCCACCCCCATCCCCACCCTACCCCTTCCCGCTTTAGGCGGGTCACCTGCGTTATCCAGAAGGACCCAGGGGACCCGCTGCAAGCCTGGGAGAGAGAACCCGGTACCCAGGGCTTGTGACGCAGTGTCTAACCAGGGCCACCTTCTTCCTTCCCAGTCAGTTTCTGGAATAAGGAAGGAAAGGCACCTGGAGCCACACGGGGGCTTTGGGAGCCCAGTCCAGGAGTCCCTGGGTCTGCCCTGGACCCTAGTCCCCCTTCCTGTAGGATGAGACTTGGCTTTGAACCAAGGTCAGTGGCTGGGGCTGGTCAGTTGGTCTCGAGTTGGGTCTCACAGGGAACCCCCATGCAGTCCCAGCGCCTGGGCCCGGGCCAGAGGGAGGGTCCAACGGCAGTGGATCGGTGGAGGGGTGACCACCCCCCCCACCCCCACCCCCCGCCACGGCCGGCCTCTGGGACCCACAGTGTCGGTCTCATTTCTCTCTGGAGAGTGAGGAGGATCCTCCAGCCACAAGCCCCCCTTCCCTTGGAGGAGGGAGGATCCAGGGGACCACCTAAACTGAGTGAGGGAGAGGCGAGAGGAGGAAGTGGATGACACCAACGACAGTCAGTATGGTTGTGGTGGCTTGTTGGTCTAGGGGTATGGTTCTTGCCTTGGGTGCAAGAAGTCCCAGGTTCAAGTCCCAGACAAGCCCACTTGTTTAAAGCAGCTTGGTTTCAAGTTTTGTGATGTTCTATATGTTTGATTCTGGAGATATATATAGCATCTAATAAATACACTACTGTGTAGGCACCCTACCTTCTGAGATTCTGGATGGCCATGAGTGTTAAGAGGACACCATTCAACACAGCACAGTGCGTTTTTGAGAAGAATACTATTTTTATATTCCTTTAAAATAATTATCATTATTTTCTAGTGGAGTATGTGCTCTTTTTTTTTTTTAGTATATTTATTTATTTGGCTGAACTGGGTCTTAGTTGCAGCATGCGGGATCTTAGTTTCAGAATGTGGGATCTAGTTCCCTGACCAGGGATTGAACCCAGGACCCCTGCATAGGCAGCACAGAGTCTTAGCCACTTAGCCACCAAGGAAATCCCAGAGTATGTGCTCTTGATGGGCCCTGTACAGCTTCTCAAACCTTGGAATCAGATTGAACACTGCTACTCTCAGTTCCTACTCCACCTTGATTTTCCAGCAGTGCTTGCTTTTTTTCACAGAAACCACGGAAAACCTAACTTTGCAAAAAAAATACACACACACACACACACACATATATATATATACCATCATAAAACTTGAAACTGAACTGCCTCAAACCAGTGGTTCACATAGAATGGTGTTTGATGGATGTTGACTGTTCCGTCAAAACTTTAAAACATCCCTGGAAAATTAAAATTGCCATAAAGGTGCCTCCACACATAGTTTGGGGACAGCAGAAGAGTTGCCCTGAGTACAGGAGTCACCTGGTTTAGGCACAGAAGTGGCCAACATCAGAGGAGCTCCTGCAGGTGGCCCCTTGGGCTGGGTGTGGGGGTGACCGCTATGGAAGGGGCTGCCCTTTGAGCCCAGCCCCTCCCCCGGCCCAGGGGGCACCGTCTGCCTCAGCGACACCCTGGGCCAGCGGCCCCAGGCTCCCAGCCGGCTCCAACACCCACCCAGCCGGCTCCAACACCCACCCGCCCGGCGGCCCTCCCTCCTGGTGCACAGACCGCACAGCCAGGCCCCGCCTGCTGGGTTCTGAAGAGAACCCTTGGGGTTGGATTCGGGAGCTCTCACATCTAAAGCAAGAAAAGCACCCTCAGGACAGAAAAGTCCCTCTGGCTGGTGGTCCTTGGTGGCCGCCCTCCCTCACAGTCTGCCGTGTACCCTCATCTCTGCGGTCTGGAATGCGTCTGTGGTGCTGAAAGACCATTCACAGACCATTGACAGATTTTCCTAAAAACAAAACAAACAAACAAAAAAACCCAAAACCCAGCTAACCATAGGGGTTTATTTGGGATTTGAAACCAGGACCTCCCACTCCCAAAGCAAAAATCACACCCCTAGATCAACAAGCCACCATAACCTTACTGACTGTCCTTGGTGTCAACCACTTCCTCCTCTCCCCTCTCCCTCACGCAGTTTGGGTGGTCCCCCCAGATCCTCCCTCCCCTGAGGGAAGGGGGGCTTGTGGCTGGAGGATCTGCCTTACTCTCCAGAGAGGAATGAGATCGACACTGTGGGTTTCAGAAGCTGGGGGGGGGGGTCACCTCTCCACCGATCCACTGCCTCTGGGCCCTCCCTCTGGCCCAGCCTAGTTACAGGGACCGCATGGGTGTTCCCTGTGAGACCCAAACTCGAGGGCAACTGGCCAAGTCTCACCCTACAGGAAGGGGGACTAGGGTCCAGGGCAGACCCTGGGGCTCCTGGTCTGGGCTCCCAAAGCCCCCGTGTGGCTCTATGTGCCTTTCCTTCCTTATTCCAGAAACTGACTGGGAAGGAAGAAGGTGGCCCTGGCTGGACACTGTGTCACACCACCTGGGTACCAGGTTTCCCCTCCAGGCTTGCAGCAGGTCTCCTGGGTCATTCTGGTTCAGGCCACATGGTCTGCCCTAGAGCAGGGTGTAGGATGGGGTGGGGTGGGTGGTATGTATTGGGGGCAGAGGTCACGGGGCCAAGATTCATCCTCAAGAGCTCTCACAGGCCCTGGGGACTCACCCCAAGACCACTGTAGATAAGAACGCCTGTGCCACCCATCTGTAGTGAGCGTGAGCCTCAGGACACTGTCCTCAGTCTGCAGGAGGGTCCCGATCTTCCCGCCCCACAGGAGGAGGGACGGTTGGGGGAAACTTGGGTTCTGATCCCATATCTGGGAAGCAAGAAGACAGTTTCATGGGGCCGCCTCCTGTGTGCGGGGTCCCGGGATCGTGCATGGGGCTTCAGGGGCCCACGCACTGACCTCCCAGCGCTGCACGCGCTCACCTTGCCTCCCTCTGTCCGTCTGGGTCAGCCTACCCTTTCCCCCCTTCCCTCGCCACCCTAGGCAAGTCTCTGCATTTCAGTCAAGGCTGTCCTGCCTCCTCACAGCCTTCAAACCTGAGGCTCCTCGGCAGTTTCTCAAGTAAACTGGAAGGGGCCAAGCTGTGCACAGCGGGGACCTATACAGAGGTGGTTCCTTCAGAGAAAAAAGGTGAAAGAGCCACCCGGCTAGCTCAGTCGGTAGAGCATGAGACTCTTAATCTCAGGGTCGTGGGTTCGAGCCCCACGTTGGGCGTAGCTTTTGTTAAGCTGTGCTGAGGGAGTTCAGAGTCTTCTGTGGCAAGCAAGCATTCACAGAATCCTAGCCACACCAATCACAAGACCCTGGGACCAAATTTCAAGACCTCGACCTAGGAAAAGGAAAGGGCAACTCACTCCAGTATTCTTGCCTAGGAAACCCACGGCCCGAGGCGCCTGGCCGGCTACAGTCCAGAGTCAGAAAGAGTCCCACACGACCGAGCAGCTAAGCAACGATGACCTAGGGTCGGGGAGGAAGCATGGAACTTTCGTAAAGGAGGAGACAGGGAAGATCTTCATTTTATGATGGTTTGATCTTTTGGAGGTACCTGCTGGCTGGGGACAGACTCCCAACCCCAGGGCCAGCTCATTCCTAGAGGGAAGAAACAGTTTGCAAACCAACAAATTTCTAGTCCACACACTGAGTCATCTCTTTATATAACTTTCACACACCAGGCCAATATTTCCCCTGGCCCGAATCACCCAGGGCTTGATCACCCAGCCTCCACACCCTAAAACCCACTGAACTGTTCAAATGAGCCAGCCACTGTTGACCCTTTTCCCATGGAAGGGATTTACCCAGAACTGCAGGAGGCTCCCAAGGTGGTCGTCTCCCACCCTGCGGGGCTTTGGGGATCAGCAGCGGGATCCGCCACCCTTCTCCCATGCCCAGGCTGGCAGCCCTGGGGCCAGGCGCATAAGGCCCAACTGTCCCCTCCTTCCCCTGATCCTCCTCCTCTGGAGGTTCTAGGGCACAGGCCCCACCTTAGCGGATCGGCGCCTGCTTGATGCCAGTCCCCTGTGCCTGCCTGCTCCTTAGCCACAATCCACAGCCCCACGCTGTCAGCCTGAGGCTCGGGGTCCCCTGGACAGAGGGTGCTCGTCCTGTAAGATGCCCTCCCGCTCATCCAAGCCTCTTGTCCCCGCCCTCCACGCCCGCATGTTTCTGCTGCTCACTCTCCTAGGGCGGGGATCAATCCCCCTGTGGTCCAGGAATCAATCTTTCCTGATCCTGGCTTAGCGGACCTCTCTTTCTGCCCCTGCTGGCCTGGGTTTCCTGGGTCTCCTCACCGCAATTCCAGTGCCCCTCTGCCAGTCTACTTCGAAATAAACCTGACTTGCGAAAATTGGGAATAGTTGTGAAGAAGTGTTGAGAGTGCCCTTTCAGGGGTGGCTCGTTGGTCTAGGGGTATGATTCTCGCTTCGGGTGCGAGAGGTCCCGGGTTCAAATCCCGGACGAGCCCATTTCCAGTTTACCCATTGTTTTAGATCGGAGAGTCCAGGAGCTCTTTCACAGCAGGACATGGGTTTCTTCCGGCTGGTCGGAGGTGCGAAACACTAGCTTTTGAAGACTCGTTCCAAAGTAAGAGGTCTGATAACTTGTTGAAATGATACTTTAGATATATTTGTTTAGTTAAAATATACTATACTTAATTTTACCTTTGTATTACTATTTTTTAAATCTGTGGGAATTCCCTGGTGGTCCAGTGGTTAATCAAGATTCGCCGTTTTCATTGCTGGAGTCTCGGGTTGATCCCCAATAGAGTAGCTAAGATCTGACATGTTAAGTAGAAATTTGATAGAAGGCATTCTCTTTTGTTCCAGAATTCAAAATTCTTCCACTACATACGTTGGCCATTGGAAGGGAGACTTATACATGTGTGTGTGTGTGTGTGTGTGTGTGTGTGTTTTAGTTGCTTGGTTGTGTCCGACTCTTTGCAACCCCATATACTGCAGCCCACCAGGCTTTTAGTTTAGCTGATTGAATTTCTTACCTGGCAACTTGGAACCCCACGTATGTGTTCTACTGGACAAGATGGAAGCTGCAGCCGTTTATAATCCAACCTTGAAAGTCCTACAGTGTCACTTAGGCCCTACATTATTTTATGAAGAAGTCACAGTCACAGTTCACTGAGGTTCAAGTGGGGTCAGTCCAAAGACCCCCACTCCTCATTGCAAAGTGTCGAATAACTTGTGGTCATTAAAAAAGAAAAAAAAAAAGCTTTATTCAGACTCACAGATACTTAGAGAAAAAGTCAGTGGCTACCAGTGGGGAGATGGAACAGGGTAAGGGGCACATGGGGTAAGGGATTAATAGGTAGAAACCATTATGTACAAAATAAGCTACAGTGACATACTGTACCACACAAGGAATAAAGCCAATTTTTCTAGTAACTATGAATGAAGTATAATCTTTAAAATTGTGAATATTGTACACCTGTAACATATAATATTGTACATCAATTATACTTCAATTTTTAAGTTTTGATATAATAGAGTGTAACACATTTAAAGTACACAGTTTCATACATTTTGACTTTTGTGCACTCCCAAACCATCACCAGAGTCAAAATAATGAACAAATTCATCATCCTCAACATTTTTCTCATGGCTTTGTTATCTCTTCCTTCTACCCCTCCAACACCAGTTTGCTGAGAGTTTTTAAAATCAGGAATGGAGGTTGGACTTATCAAGTGCCTTTAGTGCATGTATTGAGATGATCATATGGTCTTTTTCAGTCTATAAAAAGTACATTGATTTTTAAATGTAAACATTCTAGATAGTTTAAAGACATATCAGAGCATTAAAGATCTTGCTTCTCTGTAACATGTCCCTTACCGCCTAGCCAGCTCCCTTCCTTCCTCACTTTTACCGGTGTAAAGAAATACCGTCCTCCAACTTTGGGGGTCCTAGAAGGTGCAGCTCTCAGGGATGTGGTCGACAACGGTTTTTGCTGACAGAAGCCACTCCAGCCATACAGATGCCAAAATGTAACCGATTACCCCGGGTGGGACTCGAACCCACAATCCCTGGCTTAGGAGGCCAGTGCCTTCTCCATTAGGCCACCGGGGCGTGCTCCCTAGGCGCTCACTTCCTGTCCAGGACCCGCCCCTTCTACATTTCCTGCGCGAGGCTTCTGTTCCAGCATTTTGCTGCGCTGGTTCCTTTGTTTAGGGCCAAGCACAGGCTTAGGATACAGGCATCCTTGTGCCCGGTCCCCTAGGGTCCCAGGGCCGCCCAAGTGCCCCGCGCCTGGTGGGGATGGAGGAGGGAGTCGGAGTGGAGGTGGGGGTGGTGGTGGAAGCCGCCCTGCGCCTGTATCGCCGAACCCCGGACCCTAGAACACCAAGCCTGACCTCACCCTCCCCTTCGGGGTATCGGCACCGAAACTTCCCCCAGGTCCCCTCTCTCGGAGCAGAGAATCCCGCCTCTGCCCTAGATTGGGGGGGGGGGGGGGGGCGGGCGGAGGAGGGAAGAGGGGGCGGTGTCAGAATGACCGACGACCAGAATGCGTCATCTTCCTTCTGGCTCTTTGGTTTAAGGGTACGGTGCTGGCCTTGGGTGCGACCGGCCCTTCACGCCAGCCTTGGGCAGGAGGGGCAAGCCAGGAAAGCTCCAGGAGGAGGGGATCCATCGCCTCTCCCCCTTTTTAGTGCCCGGCACAGGGAAGGCGGTGGCTACAGACTTTTCCTGCCGGAAGAAGTGTCCCTCACCCTCTGCTCCTCTCACCTGGAGGCTTAGGGGGACCGCGGGACCCGGATGGGACCTGTGGATTAGGACCGTGTTGGGGAAGGAGATGAGGGAGTTCAGAACCTCTGCACTCGTCCTGTGAGCCACGCGCGGCACCTTGTCCCACAACGACGCCCTTGGGGCTTGGACCCGGGATCCGATCTGGGATGATGCTAAGGAAGAAAGGAGGTCGCAGCTTCTCGCACTCCGGGTGTCCAGGCTGCAGGCTCTGCGACCCCAGACCACAAATAGCCCCCACCGGAGCAAAGGGAACCAGGTTTGTCTGCTGTCTGCTGTGGACTGGGGACCCGACTTTCCTTTGCGGACCTAGAACTTGTGCCGCGAGTGGGAGACAGCAGCTCCTCGATTCAGCGCCTGTAACCTCGGCGGGAGGTAGAATATGGGGAAAAAAAGGCAGGTAGGAGCAGCTGGCCAGTCACCTTGGCTCCAACCGTCCTCGAAACGCCCGGCTAGCTCAGTCGGTAGAGCATGAGACTCTTAATCTCAGGGTCGTGGGTTCGAGCCCCACGTTGGGCGGGTTTCCTATTTTGGGGGACCCCTGTCGCTTGCATAGGCTTTTCAATAACTCCGAACCCGGTTTGGAGAGATCTTCCTGAGAAAGGGCTTCCCTGGTGGCTCAGCTGGTAAAGAATCCACCTGTAATGTGGGTAGATCTGAGTTCTAATCCTGGGTTGGGCCCCTGGAGAAGGGGACAGTTTATGGCTCCAGTATTCTTGCCGGAGAATTCCAAGGACTGTATAGTCCATGGAGGGTCGCAAAGAGTCAGACAGGACTAAGCAACTTTCACTTTTCTGAGAAAGCAAGTCACCTTTTCCTATGAGGAGGAAGAGAGAACCCTGATTTGGGGTGTGATTTTCCCCTCAGGAGACATCCTTGGCGGAGGGAGCAGGGAGGTGTGTCTTAAACAAGAAAAGACAGAGCCAGGCCTGGAGGGGTCCCCACACTATGGCTGGGGTGTACGTTCTGCTCCCCTGCTGACTGGGGTCTCCATGCCTCAGTTATACTCTTCGTTGGCTTTGGGTGGGTCCTTAGGGCCCCTGGCCGCCTCACACCAAGTGAGACTCACGTCCTACCCCTCTCTACAGGGGAGATTCAAATCCTGGACAAGCCCTTCCCTTGCCCTCAGAACACTTTTGCGGTGTGCCTGGAATGATAGACTCTGATTCCAGGTGCTTTTACTTTATGATGGAGAGCAAAGGGGTTGAGACAGGAGGGGGTAAGTAGTGACAGGGAGTCCTGGGGTCCGAGCCCTGCCCTCCCCCCTTGTCCTGGGTATCACTTTGGGACACTGGACTGATCCATATCCGTTACACACACACATCCATACTTCCCTGCACAGACTCTGTCCCTGAACCTCAGTTTCAGGAGAACTCTAATAACCTTGTAGAGATCTAGGAAATCTCCACAGCCAAGTGGCTGGTGGTCTGGGGTTTTGAGCCTCCCTCTAGGTGTGAGTGGTCCAGGATACAAATCCCAGGCAGTTCTTTTAGGGTTGGGGAAGGGCTATAGGACCAGGCTCCTCTATTCCCCATCTGGACTTCACAGATCTGGACCCACCAAGCCTGGGCTCTCAAGGGCCTCTCAAGGGCCCCATCTGTAGAGTGGGGATAATAGCAGCTCATGCCTCAAAGATTTGTTTGGGATATTAAGTTATTTAATTTTTTGGTAAAGCATTTAGAACAGTGTCTGAAGACTGCAGAACTAACTCTTGCCTGAGCTTCCATCCTGTCTGCCCACCTCCCTGAGCCAGGCAACTCTGGACTGCTGGAAGCACTGGTTTTCTCCCTGAGGCCCCTCCCAGCTCCCTGGGCCCCCTCTTGACCCTGTACCTCACACTCTTCCACCCCACTTTGGGCAGAAACCTGGAGTCTTGTCCCAGATGGCAGCCTCTAGCTATGGATCCTGAGAGTTCCTATCAGTGATCCGCCTGGATTCAGAGTCGGTCAGGGCCCAGCAAAATATTTTGGCAGAAGGAACCCACGGGTCAGGCCTACTTTCCATTGCCCTGAGGCAGGAGCTGTGTTCTCATATTCCTGGCGCCACCTCAAGCTGATGCACCCGTGTCCTCTGGCCTCATGGTGGGGACTGGAGTCAACATGTGGGCCTCAGGCTGTGTCAAGGCCCAGAGAAAGACTGGATTCAACTCAGCACCAGGCAACATATGGAATCTCAGGCTGCATCTGACTTTGGGGGTTCGGGTTGAGGGCTATGTGTGCAACTGAAAATACCCATGATCTGAAGCAGACCCTGGCATCATCCTGAGCCCAGACATGGCTTTAACAGATAGTTGGTAACAGTGACTAGGGGGGCCCATCCTCATTTGGAGCTGAGTGTCCTTCTACACATTGGGAGATCATCATCACTGCGGGTCTCCCCTGAGTTCGTCTGTGCGGCAGGGCTTCTGGGGACCACTGAACCACCAGCCAACCAACCATCCATCCGTCAGTGCAGAGCCTCACCCCAACCCCGCACAGCTCCTCCCCTGCCTGAGAACACCACAGATTCTAGGCAGTCTAGACACTCAGAATGCCTGGAGAGGACTCCATGTCCCCGCTGACCCTGAGCCTGCCCCCTCCTGTCATTTGGAGTGGTCCATAGCCAGTCACGTTCAGAAATTTGGTGGCAGGTAGCAAAGTGCAGCTGCCTGGCTAGCTTAATCTCAGGGTCGTCATGGGTTTGAGTCCCACGTTGGGCAATTTTTTCATTGCCTTTTTTTTTTTTTTTTTTTTGCTGTCTGTTGTGGATTCCTGTCCCACGTGAGCTAGTTTTCTACTCCCAGCTGTCCACTCCCGACTAAAAACCGACTAAAAAGTGCCCTGTTAGAGGTTCAGTGAGCGGAAACACATAAATTCCTGATCACCATAGGCAGCTATGCTGGGTCCTGCCCTCAATGTCATCCTCTCCTTTGAGCGTTTGGGCCTCTCCTGGGGGCTTGTAGACTCCCATTTCTGGAAGGTGAGGGGAGTAAGGAGCTCAGGACAAAGCCAGAAGCAATGCCTGTTAAGGGTGACAAGCCCCCAAAATTAAAAAGTGTGAAGACCTAGGCTGCTCCGGGAATTTGACCTTTTTCTCCTAATGGAGACTCCTTGTGGCTCAGCTGGTAAAGAATCTGCCTGCTATGCAGGAGACCTGGGTTCGTCTCCCTGGGTTGGGAAGATCCCTTGGAGAAGGGAATGGCTTATGGATCCAGTATTCTGGCCTGGAGAATTCCACGGATTGTATAGTCCACGGGGGTCACAAAGAGTCGGACACGTCTGAGCGACTTCCACTCACCCCTGGACCAGTGAGCCTTCCCAGGGAACCTCCTCCTCCTCCTCTTGCTCAGAGACAGTGCTCTCTTTGGGGGAGAATTTGGTTCAGGTGTCATCAAATAGAGGGATAAAGGGTTGTTCCGGTAGTTTCAGAGTCTGCTTTGCCTCGGGCCCAGGCACCCCCGATAGGTACTGGAGAGAGCCGCCTGTGGGCGAGGTGTAGGGCTGGAGTCAACGGCAGCCACTTGAGGCCAGGTGGGTGGGTGGCTTCAGGGACCTCCCACGAATGGAGAGCTGCAGCTTCCCAGTCTCCCTCCATCTCCCACAGCAGGAGGAGCCAATGAACTAACCGTCCGACAGAAGCCGGAGTTCGGCTGCGAACCCGCGACCTCGCGAACCCACAGAGCCGGTTCCGCAGGTGCGCACGCTGACAACTGAGCTACAGCGGCGAGCTTCCCGGGAGTCACCTGCAGAGGGACAGGGGGAGGGGTAGGAGGTGTGTGTCGGCTCGTTGGTCTAGGGGTATGATTCTCGCTTTGGGTGCGAGAGGTCCCGGGTTCAAATCCCGGACGAGCCCGTCCTTTTTCTTTAAGAGGAGGACTGAAGACCGACCTGGTGGAAGCGTCGGGGAGACGCAAGTCGCGCCCAGGGCATCTGAGGCGAGGACTGCTGCTGTCCGGCCGGATCAGCCAGTAAAACAAAGCGACTCTCAGTCAGCCTCAGTGGTTGGGGGCTACACGTCCGAAAGTCACTTTCTTGATTTTGATCTGCGGGGGCGGGAGCGGGGAGCCGAGCCGGGAGAAGCGAGAGCAGCGCCGGAGGCCGAGGCGGAGGCGGTGTCCCCTCCGTGCACTCCTCCGGCCACGGGGGCCACGTCTTGGGGGTTCGGTCGCCCCCAAAGCAAGCGTCCCGAAGATCGCAGCTCCGGGACCCTCCGCGCCCCCGCCCGCTCTCGAGCGTTCCCCACCTGCCCGCGCGCCCCGGAGTCCCTCGCCGGCTTCGTCCAGCGGGTCCCCTGCGCTCGCGGCTGCGAGGAGGTCTGCGAAGTGACCGATGAGCGGCGCGGGGACAGAGGCCGGCCGCCCTTCCTGGTCCGGGTCTCTCTGTCGTCCGAGGGCGGAGGGGAGGCGACGCGGATCCCGGACTGTCGGAACGCAGGGGCTTCTGTCAGTTTTGCCTCCCGGGAGCGCTGGGTTTTCTCCGCGCGTATCATTCCTGGAACCCCGCACTTCCCCGTAGGTCTGAAATGGGGGTCTCCCTTCCGCACCACCTCACTGCGTCGCCGGTCCAGCTCCAAGACACCGCGGCATCAGAGCGGAGAGTCAAAAAAACCGTAGTACGTGCGGCTCGTTGGTCTAGGGGTATGATTCTCGCTTAGGGTGCGAGAGGTCCCGGGTTCAAATCCCGGACGAGCCCTGTTTTTCTTTCCCACTTGCGGGTCTCAGGGCCAACTCCGTGCCTCCCCTTGTCGTCCTTTTGAGGCCCAGTAGCCAAAGTGTCTCTACGAGTGCCCTAACGAGCTACATTTTCAGTCGGAGTTCCAGGCACGGAAGACTGCAAGGTGTTCCCTTCCTCTGCATCAAGAGCCGGTTGCATTGTTGGCCGGCTGTAGGTCTCTGAACCGTCAAGCCTGGGCCCGACAGTCCCAGGTCAGGAGGCCAGGATATCCGAGTGCCGAGAGGTGATGCGCTGCTGGCGTTTGCGTCCGGAGTCCAGCCCCGCCTCAAATCCCCATGTCCCCGTTGACCCCAAGACTTGCTCCATCTTGTCATTTGGGGCGGTCCACAGCCGTCAAGTTCCGACACCTGTCCTCAGACAGCTGCGTGCGGCCGCCCGACTAGCTCAGTCGGTAGAGCATGAGACTCTTAATCTCAGGGTCGTGGGTTCGAGCCCCACGTTGGGCGATGCTTTTGCAGCCTATTGTGGATTCCTGCCCCACTTGGGTTGGTCGTCTGCTCCCAGCTGTCCATTCCCGATTAAAAAGTGCCCTGTTGGCACAGGGTGCAGACACACACAGATCCCTGCTCACCGCAGGAAGCCAGCCTGGGTCCTACCCTCGGAGTTGTCTGCTCTTGTAGCAGATGGGCCTCTATTCGGGTTAGCTAGACTCCCATTTCTGGAAGGTCAAGGGAGTAAGCAGGTCAGGACACAGCAAGAACCAACGCCCTTTTAAGGGTCACAAGGGTTTTCCTCCTCAGGGAACACTGGTCCTAATCAAAATACAAGAAAGTGTAAAAACCTGAGACCCTGCTCCTTCCCCTGGACCAGGGAGCCATGGCCGGAAACCGCCTCCCCCTCCTCCTCTCGCTGAGACACGCTGCTCCGTTGGGACAGAATTGGATTCAGAAAACTAGGGTTCTTCCAGAATCTGTTTTCCTCACTTCCTCAGGAGACCCAGGCACCCCCGTCTCCCCGCCCCTCACCCCATCGGTCCCCGTGTGAGGCCGACTGCAGGCAAGGTGTTCTGGGCGGCGAGTCTCCTGCCTTCATTTGAGGCCAGAGCTGCAGCTGCGGGGTCTCCCTCCAGCTCCGGCCGCAAGAGGAGCGGATAATCCAATCGTCTGTCTGCAACCGGAATTCGGCTGCGAACCCTCGACTTCGCGAACGCCCAAGAGCCGGCTTCGCAGGTGCGCACGCTGACAACTGAGCTACAGCGGCGAGCTTCCCGGGAGTCACCTGCAGAGGGACAGGGGGAGGGGTAGGAGGTGTGTGTCGGCTCGTTGGTCTAGGGGTATGATTCTCGCTTTGGGTGCGAGAGGTCCCGGGTTCAAATCCCGGACGAGCCCGTCCTTTTTCTTTTAAGAGGAGGACTGAAGACCGACCTGGTGGAAGCATCAAGGAGACGCAAGGCGCGCCTTAGGCCGTCTGAGGCGAGGACCGCTGCTGTCCGACCGGATCAGTCGGTAGAAAAGAACGACTCTCACAGTCAGCCTCGGGGGTTGGGGGCCCCACGGCCGAAACGCACCTTCTAGGTTTTGATATGCGATCTGCGGGGGCGGAAGCGGGGAGCCGAGCCGGGAGAAGCGAGAGCAGCGCCGGAGGCCGAGGCGGAGGCGGTGTCCCTTCCGTGCACTCCTCCGGTCACGGGGGCCACGTCTTGAGGGTTCGGTCGCCCCCAAAGCGAGCGTCCCAGAGATCGCGGCTCCGGGACCCTCCGCGCCCCCGCCCGCTCTCGAGCGTTCCCCACCTGCCCGCGCGTCCCGGAGTCCCTCGCCGGCTTCGTCCAGCAGGTCCCCTGCGCTCGCGGCTGCGAGGAGGTCTGCGAAGTGACCGATGAGCGGCGCGGGGACAGAGACCGGCCGCCCTTCCTGGTCCGGGTCTCTCTGTCGTCCGAGGGCGGAGGGGAGGCGGCGCGGATCCCGGACTGTCGGAACGCAGGGGCTTCTGTCAGTTTTGCCTCCCGGGAGCGCTGGGTTTTCTCCGCGCGCATCATTCCTGGAACCCCGAACTTCCCAGTGGGTCTGAAATGGGGGTCTCCTTTCTGCACCAGCTCACTGGCATCGCCAGTCCAGCTCCAAGACACCGCGGCATCAGAGAGGACAGCCAAAATACCATAGTACGTGCGGCTCGTTGGTCTAGGGGTATGATTCTCGCTTAGGGTGCGAGAGGTCCCGGGTTCAAATCCCGGACGAGCCCTGTTTTTCTTCCCCACTTGCGAGTCTCAGGGCCAACTCTGTGCCTCCCCTTGTTGTCCTTTAAAATTTTTCATTGAGGCCCAGTAGCCAAAGTGCCTCTACGAGTGCCCTAACGAGCTACATTTTCAGTCGGAGTTCCAGGCAAGGAAGACTGCGAGGTGTTCCCTTCCTCTGCATCAAGAGCCGGTTGCATTGTTCCCCGGCTGTAGGTCTCTGAACCGTCAAGCCTGGGCCCGACAGTCCCAGGTCAGGAGGCCAGGATATCTGAGTGCCGAGAGGTGATGCGCTGCTGGTGTTTGCGTCCGGAGTCCAGCCCCGCCTCAAATCCAGCCACTCCATGTTCCCATTGACCCCAGGACTTGCTCCATCTTGTCATTTGGGGCGGTCCACAGCCGTCAAGTTCCGACACCTGTCCTCAGACAGCTGCGTGCGGCCGCCCGACTAGCTCAGTCGGTAGAGCATGAGACTCTTAATCTCAGGGTCGTGGGTTCGAGCCCCACGTTGGGCGATGCTTTTGCAGCCTATTGTGGATTCCTGCCCCACTTGGGTTGGTCTTCTGCTCCCGGCTGTCCATTCCCAGCTAAAAAGTCTCCTGTTGGAGACACAAATTCCTGCTCACTATTGATGTTTTCAAAATGTATTGTTGGAGAAAACTCTTGAGAGTCCCTTGCACAACGAGATCAAACCAGTCCATCCTAAAGGAAATCAAACCTGAATATTCATTGAAAGGACTGATGCTGAAGCTCTAATACTTTGGCCACCTGATGCCAAGAGGCAACTCATTGGAAAAGACCCTGATGTTGGGAAAGATTGAGGGCAGGAGGAGAAGGGGGTGGCAGAGGATGATGGTTAGATGGCATCATTGACTCCATTACCATGAGTTTGAGCAAACTCTGGGAGTTGGTGATGGACAGGGAGGCCTGGTGTGCTGAAGTCTATGGGGTCTCAATGAGTCAGACACGACTGACTGAACAACAGTGGAAGCCACGCTGGGTCCTGCCCTCCTCGTTGTCCGCTTGTCTGCTTCTTGTAGCGGTTGGGTCTCTTACGGGGTCTTGTAGACTCCTGTTCCTGGAAGGTCAAGGAAGTAAGCAGGTCAGGACAAGTAAAGAATCAACGTCCTTTAAGGGTCACAAGGGTTTTCCTCCTCAGGGAACACTGGTCCCAATTAAAATACAAGAAAGTGTAAAAACCTGAGCATCTCCTCCTTCTCCAGGCACCAAATGGAGACTCCTTCCCCTGGACCAGGGAGCCATCTTCGGAAACCGCCCCCTCCTCCTCCTCCCGCTTAGACACGGTGCTCCGTTGGGGCAGATTTGGATTCAGGTGTCGATCAAGTAGAGGAATATACGGTTCTTCCAGAATCTGATCTGCCCGTTTCCCTCACTCAGGCCCAGGTACCCCTGGGTCGGTTACTAGGTGAGGCCTCTTGCCGGCGAGGTGTTCCGGGCGCGGAGTCTCCTGCCTCCATTTGAGGCCAGAACTGAGCAGAGCTGCAGTTGCGGGGTCTCCTCCAGTTCCCGCCCCACGAGGAGCAGATAATCCAACCGTCCCTCTGAAACTGGACTGCAGCTACGAACCTGCGACCTGGGGTTCGCAAGTGAGGACGCGGACAACTGAAGTTTGGCGGCGAGTTTCACCGGAGTCACCTGTGGAAGGGCCAGGGGAGGAGAAGAGACGAGGTGTGCGTGGCTCGTTGGTCTAGGGGTATGATTCTCGCTTTGGGTGCGAGAGGTCCCGGGTTCAAATCCCGGACGAGCCCTGCTTTTCTTCCCCACTTGCGGGTCTCAGGGTCCACTCTGCGCCTCCCACTGTCGTTTTAAAATTTTCATTGAGACCGAGTAGCCAAAGTGTCTCCCTGAGTCTCCTAACAAACTACTTTGTCAATCTGTGCTGGAGGAAAGAAAACGCAAGACAGAGATGTTCCCTTCCTCCGCAACAGGAGCTCGTTCTTCGCCGGTGGCAGGTCTCAGAACCGTTAAGCCTGGATCCGACGGTCCTCGGTCAGGAGGCCAAGGCATCGGCGTAGGGAGAGGCGACCCGCTGCTGGCATTTGCAGCCGGAGCCCACCCCCACCTCAAATTCAGGCACTCCACTTACCCACTGACCCTGGTACCTGCTCCATCCTGTCGTCTGGGGCGGTCCACAGCCCCTCAACTTCGGAAACCTGGCCACAGTCGCCAGCCCCCAGCCGCCCGGCTAGCTCAGTCGGTAGAGCATGAGACTCTTAATCTCAGGGTCGTGGGTTCGAGCCCCACGCTGGGCGTGGTTTTTGCTGCCTGTTGTGGATTCCGGTGCCACGTGTGTTGATTTTCTGCTCCCAGCTGTCCATTCCCGACTAAAAAGTGCCCTGTTGGAGGCATAGGGTGCAGACACACACAGATTCCTGTTCACCGTGGGAAACCACGCTGAGCCCTGCCCTCGCGCTGTCTGCTCCTTGTAAGAGTTGGGCCTCTCATGGGGACTTCTAGACTCCCATTTCTGGGGGGCCAGGAGAGTAAGTTCAGGACAAGTCAAGAACCAGCACCCTTAAAGGTAAGACTGACAAGTCCCCAAAGGTGTGAAGACCTAGGCTGCTCTGGGAATTTGTCCCTCTTGCACCTAATGGAGACTCCTGCCTCTGGACGGAGCAGTCCTGCGGAACCTCCTCCTCTCGCTCAGAGACTGCTCCGTTGGCAGAGAAATTTGGTTCAGGTGTCGATTAAGTAGAGAGATATAGTTCGGTAGAGAGATGTATGTTCGGTAGTTCCAGAGCCTGTTTTGGCTCAGGCCGAGGCACCCCTCCGTCCCTATGTGAGTCCTCTTGCGAGCGGGAATCTCCTGCCTCTATTTGAGGCCAGAACTGAGCAAAGCTGCAGCTGGGAGGGGTGTATGGGGGGAGGGGGGTGTGTCTCCCTCCAGTTCCCACGCACGAGGAGCAGATAATCGAAAAGTCCCTTTGAAACCGGACTGCAGCCGCGAACCCGAGACCCGGCGATCCCACAGAACTGGATTCACAGGTGCGCACGCTGCCAACTGAGCTATAACAGCGAACTTCACTGGAGTCACCTGCAGAAGGACTGGAGACCGGAGAACGAGTGATGTAGTGGCTCGTTGGTCTAGGGGTATGATTCTCGCTTTGGGTGCGAGAGGTCCCGGGTTCAAATCCCGGACGAGCCCGTCCCTTTTCTTTAAGTGGAGGACTGAGGTTTGGTCTGGTGGAAGCATCGAGGAGACACAGACTAGAAAACGGGACCTGCGGTAACCGCTCCTGCGAGCAGAGTAAAGGAAAGTGCCTCGAAGGTTGCCCTAGGGCTCCAGGTGTCTGACGGTTCGGGAAGATCACTGCTCCAGCCCCCGATCAGTCCTACTGTAACTTAAACTTGCATTTTAGTGGCGGGGAGGCGGGTAGAGAGAAAGAGACTCCTGGGCTTCCCTGGGGACAACTTCACTCTTGGGTCGGGGGTCTCGTCCCGGGGCTTTCCCTGATGAGAGAGCAAAGAAATGGGGCCAAGTATCCGGAGCGGTTGGGGAGTGGCTGGACGTCGAGGGAGGACATACCGACTGCAGACTCTGCCCCGACCTGACCCCCGACTCCTGGATGCGGGCTCTCACTGCTCCGACGGCGGCCTCCTCCTACTCCCCAGCCCGACCGCAGGGCCCGCCTCCTTGCCCGGCTGGACTGGGAGGGGCATCGTGACCCGCCCTGGCGCGCGGTCTGGTTGGTGGGGTAACCCGCCCCGCTCTAGCGACTAACCCCAGGTCAGGCCATTCTAGGGCATCTGAGGCCGGGACCTTTGCTGGATCAGTCGGTAGAACAAAGTGACTCTCACAGTCAACCTCGTGGGTTGGGGGCCCCGCGTGGGAAACGCGCTGTCTCGGTTTTGACCTGCGGGGGCGGGAGCAGGGAGCCGAGCCGGAGAAGCGCGAGCAGCACGGAGGCCGAGGCGGAGGCGATGTCCCCTCCGTGCATTCCGCCGGCGTTTGCTGAGCGACCACCGGGGTCCACGTCTTGGGGGTTCGGCCACCCCCAAAGCGAGCGTCCCAGAGATCGCAGCTCCGGGACCCTCCGCGCCCCGCCCGCTCTCGAGCGCTCCCGCGCGCCCCGGAGCTCCTCTCCTGCTTTGTCCGGCGGGTCCCCTGCGCTCGCGGCTGCGAGGAGGCCTGCGAAGTGACCGATGAGAGGCGCGGGGACAAAGGCCGGCCGCCCTTCCTGGTCTGGGGCTCTCTGTCGTCCGAGGGCGGAGGGGAGGCGACGCTGGGACCCGAATTGGGGGAGCGCTCAGTTTTCTCCGCGACTATCAGTCCTGGGTCCCTACACTTTCCAGTGGGCTTGAAATTGGAGTCTCCATTCCACGTCAGTTCCCTGGCATGGCGGGTCCAGCCGCGAGCCCACCGGTGGAAGAGAAGATCCAAAAGCTGGAAGTGATGTGGCTCGTTGGTCTAGGGGTATGATTCTCGCTTAGGGTGCGAGAGGTCCCGGGTTCAAATCCCGGACGAGCCCTAGTTTTCCTCCCCAGTTGCGGATCTCAGGATCCACTCTGTGCTTCCCCTTGTCATTTTAAAACTTTTTTTGAGGCCCAGTAGCCAAAGTGTCTCCACGAGTTTGGCAACAAGCTACTTTGTTAGTCCAAGCTCCCCGCAGGGAAGACCGGAGAGGTGTTTCCTTCCTCTGTACAGCAGGAGCCAGTTCTTACTCGGTTGGAGGCCTCTGAACCGTCAAGCCTGGGCCCCACAGTCCCTGGTCAGGAGGGCAGGGCATCCACTTGGGGAGAGGCAATTGGCTGCAGGCATTCGCATCATCCCAAATCCAGTCACTCTACCTGGCATGAACTCATGCGTCTTCCCTCCTTCCCCTCCAGAAGTCAGCAGGAGTCCCAGGATCTCGGGCACCACTGGGTACCCAAGGTCCTGGGGCCCAGCGCCTGACAGGAGCCAAATCCCCTCTGCCCGGTTCTGCGGAGGCCGCCTTTGAGGTGCAAGAGGTGGACATAAGGACCCCCACCCCCCTGTGGGGTCTCAGGTGCTTGCCAGGATGTCTTCAGCATGTGCTGGAAAGAGTGCCATGGGATGCCACAATGAAAAATAACAAGGAAACTGGGCATCATGAGCAACAACCAGTGAACAACAGATATGAAAATAAAGTTGGAAAGATACTAAGATTATCAGATACAGATTATAACACAACTATCCTTGCTATGTACAAAGACAAAATGAAAATATATTTGAGAACAGAAGCTATGTAAAATGCTCTAGAAGAATGAAACAGGACTATATTTGTCTAAAAATACGCAAAAAGGGAAACAAATCTCAATAGATGTATGCAATGGTTTAGCAAGATGAAAAAAATGGTAAACTAAAAATACGTCAAAACAAATAATATAAAATAAACAAAAAACCTAAAATATCATAATATGATTACAAATTAAACAATACACTTCTAGAAGTTATATGAGTTAAGGAAGAAATTACAGTGGGATTTAAAATACTTTGAAATAAATGATGATGAAAAATACTACATACCAAAAACTTTAAGACACAGCTAAAGCAGTAGTTAGAGGAAAATTGATAGCCTTAGATGTGTATAATAAAGAAGACAAGCTAAAAAAAAAAAAAAAAAAAGACAAGCTGAAAGCTAATGACAAGAAGTTAGAAAAAGTACAGCAAAAAATAAACCCAGATAAATTAGAACAAGGGGAGAAATGATGAAGAGATGAAAATAATGATGTTGATGGAGAAGGAAATGGCAACCCACTCTAGTAGTCTTGCCTGGAAAAGTCCATGGACAGAGGAGCCTGGCGGGCTGCAGCCCATGGAGTTACATGACTGAGCACACGTGCATGAGGATGGAGGGAGATGGTTGGTAGCAATAAACTGGTAGAACTAAAAAAAGAAAAGAATGATGTGGAAAACAAGCATACAATAGAGATTAATGACAAAAAGTTAGTGCTATTGATGAACTCTGCAAAAACTGTTTAAGAAATAATGACAGAAGACACACATAACCCTTGTCAGAGAATGACTTTACAGTTATTGCATAAATTAAGAAGATAATAAAAATATATTCTAAATAACTTTGTGAAAGCTGTTAGTACCCATAACTTGCCCAAATTATCTACAAAATACTGCAGCAAATTTCAAGTTTGTGGTGAAACCTTGAAAATATTCTATTTGAGGTTAGAAATGCAACAAGGATGCTGACACTCTCTATTTCTGTTGAACATTTTGTCGGAGACAGTGAGTCACCCCATACATTGCTGGTGGGAATGTAAAATCGTACACTTATGCTGGGAAACACTGCGGCATTTTCTTTAAAAACTAAGCTTATAACCACCATATGACCCAGCAATTTGGGTATTTATCTCAGAAAAATTAAGGCTTCTGTTCACACAAAAATCTGTACACAAGTCTATAAGTTGTTTTATTTGAAACAGCCAAGAAACTGGAAATAACCCAGATGTCCCCCCAGGGGTCAGTTGTGCATTTTGCCCTAGGTTTGTGCTGCTCTCTCCGTGCGACTTCGCCCAGCCGCTCCTCCCTAAGCCCAAGGTCAGGTGGGCTGGGTGGGCACAGGGGCCAGACTGGGCTCCCCAGCTACAGGGTGGTGAGGGAAGTCCTGGACTAGAGGAACTGTTGTCGTAGAAGGGGCCGTAGGTGGAGAGTGGAGCTTGCAGCGGGGACTCCCTGTTAGGACCAGGAATCTTTGGCTACTGACCCCCCCACCCCACCCCGGTGTCCACATCTAAGTCACTACCTGTCACCTAGGTCCCATCACCTTCACATTACCCCATCAATATATGCAAGGATAGGGTTTCCTCATGGTTGCCCGGCTAGCTCAGTAGGTAGAGCATGAGACTCTTAATCTCAGGGTCGTGGGTTCGAGCCCCACGTTGGGCGCTGTGTTTTCTTGGTTTGGACCTTTTGGAGTCTGGAGAAACTCAGCAGGTGAGCTGCAGTGAGCATCAGATGGATACCAGGACACTACACCTGTGGGAGCGCTTTTCCCAAGCAAGGTGATTCTGTGACCTGCCGTCAAAGGGCACGCAACTGCCCAGCCGGACCCACAGCTCCTTGCTGGCTTTTACCCCAGCTCCTCCTCAAGCATGTTCCTGGCTGCACGAAGTGTCAGCAAAGTGACCTAAAGGCCAAGCCAGGATGCTAGGAGAGCCCGCCTTTCCTGGCATTGGGCTCATTGTAATCTGAGCACAGGGACCATCACACTTGGTTGGGGGGGGGTGTGGTCAGCTGCAGGGGCTGCTTCCCAACTTGCCAGCACCGGGAGCTCTGGGGTCCTCCCCTTGCCCACTAATCTATGAGCTCAACACTTTCCTGAGGCTCTGAAATTGGAGTCTCCTCCCCGTGCCACCTCACTGGTCTCCCGAATTCCATATCCGGGATGCCACGGAGTCACAGAAGAGACCCAGAGGGCATAATTTGTGTGGCTCGTTGGTCTAGGGGTATGATTCTCGCTTAGGGTGCGAGAGGTCCCGGGTTCAAATCCCGGACGAGCCCATTTATTTCCCCATTTACATGAAAACAACTCTTTAGAGATTTGAGAACTCCCCCCAAGTCCCCAGATCTTGTACTTCAAAGCTCCACACTTAGAATTAGAGAAAACATTTAAAAGCTTCAAGCTGTTTCCAGATACTTTGAAACTTTTAGTAGGAGTCTTGGGGATTCAGGGGTGTGGACATCATAGTGCAGCGCAACACCTGGGGGGCTTTGGTCAGGTTAAGGCCGGCAGGGGAGAAAATTTGGAACAGTCTCCCCAGATCACCTACCTTTCAGGCTTCAAGTCCAGCAATTAATTACCCCATTGAGACTCAAACATCCCTGCTAAGTGTCCGGTAATGTATCGGGCCTGACATGGGCACCCAAGGCCCTCCTCTTTCTTGATTCGCTTCTCTTCCTCCTTCTCTCCATCTCCTGTCACCCCTCACCTGGGCACTCCCAGGTCTGCCCTGGTTCCGCAGCCCCAGGTCAGGGAACGGTTCCGGGAGCCCGGGTTGGGCACGGAGACCTGGGGTCCATAGCTGTCGGGATAGGGGTCCTGTCCCCCTCTCTGAACCTCAGGCTGTGTTGGGCCCCATTTTTGGTGGTTGGGGGTCCAGGTGGAGTTTGAGTTTGACCCTTAAGGAGTTTCAAATCCAGAGAGCTGCTTTCAGTAAAACACAAAGATTCTCCACTTCCAGGGGCAACCACATGCCAGGGTCAGTCACCCTGCAGGTCAGGGTCACCACAGACGGAGACCAGGGCCCCCCTCAGGCCAAATCTCTTTTTCCAGAGTCCGTTGCAGAACTCCAAGGCTGATTTGACTGTTGGATTTGATTTCCTGGAGGGAGTGGGGGAACCATCTCTCTTCAAATTCGTGAAAAACAAACAAACAAAAACACTTTAACTTGTTGGTTTAAAACTGATAAACAGTTTTAAAGAAGTTATAAAGAAAAACACTCTGGCAGAGTCGAGGTTTCTAGTAACACAAATGGGTTTTGGAGACCAACCCCCTTTCTAAAAACAACGGAAAATGTTGGATATAAAAAAGAAACAAACCTCAAAGCAGTGAAGAGGTTGCTTTTGGAAAAGTCAAGAAATTCCGGGCCCAATTTAAACCGATGTGGCAAACCAGAGGGATGATGGAGGCCGGAAGTTGCCGTGGAACCACGGACACCTGCCCATCTCCGCAAACGTGACCGCCTTGGGTTCCTCGAGACCAAGGCACAGCCCAGGATCTGCTCCTGGGTTCCCCCTGGAATCTGTGACCCCCAAAGATGAGTATGAACAGGAATACACCCGTCCCGCCCCAACGCCGCCAGCTGCTTCTGCAATGCGTGTTCCCTGGCGTCTCCTCCTCCCGGCCCCTTTTACTGAATAAAATACAATCGCTTTAAAAGGCGAGCCTGTGCGGAGACCGCGCGCATCCGTGGGACGAAGGACACCGAGTCACAACGGGCCCACGTCTACAGCGTCCTAGTTCCTCTGTGTCAGCCGTGTTGTTACCACGCTGGTTTCTCCCCAGTCTCCGGGCTGGTGGCTTCAGCGCCCCCCACCCCTAGCCCGCCGCTTCATCCGGGCGGGTGGCCAGACTGCCGAGACCAACAGGACAAAGGAGATTTGAAGCCGCGGCAACTGAATCAAAGTTTGTCCGCTGATTCTGTCCTGGATTTTGTTTTTGTTTTTAGCCATAAAGGACTTATTGGAGGAGATTGAAGGAGACTGGAATCTGGACTGCGCATTAGATAATCCTGTTGCTCGAGTGACAAAGGATGAAATCGGGATGGGGGTGACGAGAGGAGAATCTAAAGTCCCGGGAGCTCTCCTGAGGGGATGCGGTGGCGGTGGGATCTTGAGCGGCTCTGGATTCTGCTGACTTTTTACCCTTCGGATTAATTAGGAACTTTAGTGAAGAAAGAAAGGAGGGTGGCAAGGGAAATTGCAGGGGGTGTGTCCCGACCCCGCGGACTTCGGCTTTGGGCAGCTCCAAGGGTGTGGTTTGGCCTGGAAAAGCGAGGTCGGGCGGGGAGTATTCTGCGGGCGGGAGGTCTCCCGGACTTTGCCAAGCCCTGGGTGACGATGCCCAACGCAGGGGGCTGTGGGGGAGGTTCTGACTGTCGCCTGCGGCTGAGCCTCGGCGGGCGCGGAGGGGTTGCCTCCGCGGCTCGCGGTGTTGGCCCCGCACGCCTTCTTCCCGCCCCGCGCTCCCCCGGGCTTCTGTTCAGCTGCTTCTCCGGAGGACCGAACGTTTATCACACACGCCGCAGGGTGGTCCTGCCCAACGCGCCGCGGACTGATGCAGTCAGGGACCCTCACTGCTCGCTGCATCTGTCATCCGCAGGACAACCCAGGGCGTTCCGGAGCCTGGAACTCCCGCTGGAGGAAGCCGACGAACAGGACTCCGCGGAGCGCGCGGGAGGAGCCGCGGGAATCCAGGGAGAGGAGGGCGCGGCGGGCGGCGAGGGCGCGGCGCGCACAGGAACTCTGCCGCGCCAGCCGCGGTTGTCTGTTTCGCTCACGATTCTGTTCCTTGGCGACTTGAACAGAGACTGGGACTTTGTAGGGACTCAACCAGGTTTCTAATAAGCACCCAAACCAATTCCTGGATCACTTTCTAACTACTGGAGACGAGTCATTCCTTCTTCTCAAGTTATTGGGAACGGTCTTGGCAGCAGCCCCAGTGGCCTAATGGATAAGGCACTGGCCTCCTAAGCCAGGGATTGTGGGTTCGAGTCCCACCTGGGGTAGTATGGTGGGCAGCCTATCTTTCCTTAAATGGAGAGGTGTATTTTGAGATCATTAGATAAATAGATCATAAGATACAGATTCCCCAAAATCTTTAACAAGGAAGGATAAAGACGGTGTTCCTGTACATCTAACTGGGAAAAAAATGTGTGGTTACACATACATCTTAATGTGGGAGTATGTGTGGTTTCATTCAAATTTTGCAAAGCAGTCTATTCTTTTGATCCTCTAATTCCAATTCTTTGACTCTCAGAGATAAAACTACTGATGTAAGTACAAAAATGTTTATTGCAGCAGAGTTTGGTAAATAATAAATAAAAGGGGGGCGGGAATGGCCATCTGTGGGAGACAGATGGAATGCATTTTCCTTCATTAATACTGTTCAACCTCAGAAAAGAATGTTCAGTCGTCTATCCCAGTCGACTTGGAAGTTCTTGCTCTGAAAGGCGTGCTCGGTGCATTTCTTACATAACAAACAGTAACTCCCAAGCCGCAGCTGTCCCTGCACGACTGTACAGAAAAGAATCAGGTGTGAAAGGACCCAGGAAGGAAGGGGAGGAAAAAAGAGACTAGCAAAATGCAGAAATACACAGATCGATAAGTAAACAGAAAATGTGGAGAGCAGAACTTGCCCCTTTGAAATGTGGGTGTAAGAACTGAAAGGGCACTTAGGGGAGAATTGGAAGTAGTGGGGTGGGGAGCAATGATAACCTTGACTTGATCTGGGTTAGGATTGTGGGTGATTTTTTTGCCTGGACTTCTGTTATTTCAGTATAGCTACTTTTGTGACTTTTTATAATCACAGGTCAGGAGAAAGCGCCCCGTGTCCTCAGAAAATCTCTTTTCTTTTCTCTTTCTTTCTTCTTTTAATAACTGAAGAGGGCAGGGCAAGTTTCCGAACAGGGAAGAGAGAATCACCCCTTAAAAGACTCTACCGCACTTCCTGCTTGCCTATTGTGTTAAAAACTGCAGGCGTGAAGCCTGGTGAGGAAGGAAACAAAAATGAACAGCAGCAATTTCCTTTGATCTGGAGTCTGGCCCCCTTTCTTGCTCTTTCTTAAAAATCTAATTTGTCAACTGCGGTATCCTCGGTGCTTGGCATACATTAAGCGTTCAATCAACACTTGAGTGAATGGATGACTCTATTAGGCGAGTGACCGCTGGTATGTTGGGACACGTTTGGGGTCCAGAGCTTATGGGAAGATGCATGCTCCCAGCCAGGCAGCACAACCCCAGCTAAGCGGGTTTCGCTGGCTCCCGGCGCAAGGAGTCCTGGCTCCGACGGAACTCTTTATCCTCCTGCCGCCGCTGCCGGAGATGCTCCCGCTTCATCTTCAGGGCTTTGTCAGGCAGTAGGTGCACACTTTCTTCTAAAGGGAGCTAAAGTTACTGAGGGCCCGGCTAGCTCAGTCGGTAGAGCATGAGACTCTTAATCTCAGGGTCGTGGGTTCGAGCCCCACGTTGGGCGTGCAATCTTTTTTCTTTTTGTCGGGGAAGGCGCGAAAGCCAGGATTCTCTTAAATACATGCCAGAAGTAGTCTTTGAATAAAAGTTTTTAAATTTAGCAAGACTTAGAAAGATGGCATCTATAGTAATATATCAATTTTTAAAAAGGGCAACCAAGAAAACAATTACAAAAAAGAAAACAATAAAAAAGTACAGCCAGATATAATGCCTCCTGAGGGAATCCTGGAAGCAGCAAATGTCACATTGTAATGAACAATTTTCTAGTAGGGGCTTCCCTCATGGTTCAGGAGCTAAGACTCTGTGCTCACAATGCAAGTGGCCAGGTTGTGCACTAGATCCCACATGCCTCAACTAAAGACCCCCGCATGCCTTTACTAGACCTGGTGCAGCCAAATAAATAAATATTTTAGAAATTTTTTTCTAGTAGCCTCATTAAATTCTTAAAAATGAAGTCAATTTTATTTTTTTTTCCATTTATTTTTATTAGTTGGAGGCTGATTACTTTACATCATTGCAGTGGTTTTTGTCATACATTGAAATGAATTAGCCATGGATTTACATGAAGTCAATTTTAATAATATATTTTATCTTATCTGTGCTTAGTCGCCCAGTCATGTCCAACTATTTGTGACCCCTTGGACTGTAGCCCACCAGGCTCCTCTGTCCATGGGATTTTCCAGGCAAGAATAACTGGAGTGGGCTGCCATCTTCCTCCTCCAGAGGATCTTGCCCACCAAGAGACTGAACCCAGGTCTGCTTGTCTCCTGCACTGCAGGCAGATTCTTTACCTGCTGAGTCATAACCAAGTTATTATAATTTCCCACATAATAATATACAAATTATCAGTGAGATGTATTATGATCTCAACCTCAGTACTTTTGAAATTTTGAATCAGATGGTTCTATGGGGCGGGGGGGGGGGGGGGGGTTGCCTGTTCATGGCAGAATGTTTAGCAGCATCCTTGGCCTCTAGATGTCAGTAGCCTCGTTGTGACAACCAAAGATGTCTCCATACACTGTCCTAAGGCCTCTGAGAGGCAAAGTTGTTTCTGGTTGGAGTCATTTGTCTAGAGAATTGAGGGCAAATATATTGGTACGAACAGTTCACATGTGGAATCTTACAGGAGGGCTAACTGGACAAGGGCCAGATGGCAGGGTCATTTCATCCTAAGACAGCCAACTCAGAAGGCAGCCTGGTAAGGTCAGGAGATAGGCTGTGTACAGGGGACTTTGCTGACAAAGGTCTGTCTAGTTAAAACTATGGTTCTTCCAGGAGTCATGTTTGGATGTGACAGTTGGACCATAAAGAAGGCTGAGTGCCAAAGAATTGATGTTTTGAACTGTGGTATTGGAGAAGACTCGAGAGTCCCTTTTACTACAAGAAGACCAAAGCAGTCAATCCTAAAGAAAATCAACCTTGAATATTCATTGGAAGGACAGATGCTGAAGCTGAAGCTCCAGTACTTTGGCCACCTGAAGTGGCCGCCTGACTCATTGGAAAAGACCTTGATGCTGGGAAAGATTGATGGCAGGAGGAGAAGGGGACGACAGAGGATGAGATGGTTGGATGGTATCATCAACTCAATGGACATGAGTTTGAGCAAACTCCAGGAGATAGTGAAGGACAGGGAAGCCTGGTGTGCTGCAGTCCATGGGATTGCAAAGAGTCCGGAAAGAGTTAGCGACTGAACAACAAAACAACAAAAGGACTTCACAAATACGTTAATATATTGAGACTAGCAGGAGCCAGATTTCTTGCTGGTGAAGTTGGAAAGAGAAGGTTTCAACAAATCCTATGGTGTTGCGCTGGAGTTGGAGGTATTACTAACGTTTTCTGGTAACTTGGTAACTGTTGTTTCACTGGTAAAGAGGGTTGGTGGTAGTGACTTCATAAAAGCAGGTCTTAAATGGTATATTTTCCTGCCTGCAATCAGCATCTTTTCTAGTTCTATCAGTTTTCTGTATTTCTTAACTGGCATAGTCTGTATAATGAACTTTTCGCTTTTTCCCGTGTCCCTCCGTCGCAAGGAGAGGAGCTGCCGCCCTGTAGGCTCATAAGCAAGAGTTGGACGGGTGGAACCGCTCCAGCTTCTAGGTCAGGAGGAACAAGCAGACTCAGCACCGAACCCAATAGGCCGAGGGCCCCCAACGCCTTCTGTTAAGACGGGCTCGTTCAACCCAAGATTGCGAGCGCGGAGCCGCCGCTGACTGCAAACGGGCCATGGTGTCATGAAGCAGAGATCCGGTCCGCGAAAGCCGCCCCTTCTACGTGCGGACAACCAGCCCCACGACCGCCGGGGCCATCCGCCGCAGCCGCCCGCACTTGATCCGAAAGAACAAGTACCGCCGGAGTTGCGCGCGGCCGCCATCCGCCCCGCGCATCGCGCCGTCCTGCGCAGCCTGTGATGGTGAAAGAGAGGCGGACCTGCCCCACCCAGAGCCCCTGGCCGACCCCCTTCCCCGAAGCAATGACGTTATCGCCGACTCTCCTAAAGAAGAGAAAGAGGGAGGGGAGGGGGAGAAGGAGAAAGAAGAAGAAAAAGAGTAAATGCTAAGTTCATTTCTTTAATTGTTCATTTTCACCTTCTGTTATTCAGGAGATCCGGTTCGATCCCTGGGTCGGGAAGATCCCCTGAAGGGGGGCATGGCAACCCACTCAGGTGTTCTTGCCTGAAAAATCCCATGGACAGAGGAGTCTGGGGGGCTACAGTCCAAGGGGTCGCACAGAGTCGGACAGGCCTGAGTGACTAACACTTAACCTTATTTATGGCAAATTACCTTAAATTTTTCTCTTTTAAAAATAGCGTTAATATTGATTCACATACTTTAAAATATTTAATATTTTATAATCACTTATAGGGCTTCCTTGGTATAGGGAATATGCTATGCACAGACCTGTACTATAATTAACAGGGCTTCTTTGAAAAATAAGAATGACTTTCTCATCACCCCCAGGCAAAGGGCTGGGAGCAATAAAAAAGTACATCATGGAAAAACATCTTGAAACCAAGATGTTGAAGTACTGATGTGACTGATGGAAAGCCATTAGTGACTGTTCTTGTAACCAGAGTCTTTTTTTTTTTTTATTAGTTGGAGGCTAATTACTTTACATCATTACAGTAGTTTTTGTTATACATTGAAATGAATTAGCCATGGATTTACATGTATTCCCCATCCCAGTCCCCCCTCCCACCTCCCTCTCCACCCGATCCCTCTGGGTCTTCCCAGTGCACCAGGCCCAAGCACTTGTCTCATGCACCCAACCTGGGCTGGTTATCTGTTTCACCCTAGATAATATACATGTTTCAATGCTGTTCTCTTGAAACATCCCACCCTCGCCTTCTCCCAGAGTCCACAAGTCTGTTCTATACATCTGAGTCTCTTTTTCTGTTTTGCATATAGGGTTATCGTTACCATCTTTCTAAATTCCATATATATGTGTTAGTATACTGTAATGGTCTTTATCTTTCTGGCTTACTTCGCTCTGTATAATGGGCTCCAGTTTCATCCATCTCATTAGAACTGATTCAAATGAATTCTTTTTAATGGCTGAGTAATATTCCATGGTGTGTATGTACCACAGCTTCCTCATCCATTCGTCTGCTGATGGGCATCTGGGTTGCTTCCATGTCCTGGCTATTATAAACAGTGCTGCGATGAACATTGGGGTGCACATGTCTCTTTCAGATCTGTAACCAGTCTTGAGGGAGTTGCTGAGAAAGGTTGTCACTAGCTGAAGGGCTAAACGGAGTCATGAAAAGCCTGAAGGTTTGACTTTGAGGACTGTGCATTGTAATTCTTTATCCCTGATCTGAGATTGTAAAAAACAGATATCTCTAGAGCATGTACAAGGATGTAGATGTTAGCAATAAAAGGCATGCAAGGATTAGGATCTGGGCTTTTGCCTGCGAGCGGCTCAACCCCCTCATCCCCACCGTATTTCTGAGTCTTATTTTTCCATATTCTTCTGGGGCAACGCTCCCTCAGGTTGGTTGGTTCGTTGTTGCGCTGGTCCCAACACTTGGTAGGACTCTGTGGTAAAGAATCCGCCTACCAACGCAGGAGACAAGGGTTTGATCACTGGGCTGGGAGGATAGAAAACGCAGAAGAGCAATTAAGCCTGGGAACCACCGCTACTGAGCCTGAACTCTAGACCCATCACAATAAGAGGCCCTTGCACAGGGAACTCTGGAGAGTTGCACAGAAACAAAAGCCTGCACAGCAGTAAAGACCCAGCACAGCCAGAGATACATAAATAAATAAAAGAAGTAGTTTATAATCACTTATAGGTTTTTGTTTTGTTTTGTTTGGCTGTGCTTGCTCTCACTGCCCAGGGCATGGGTTGAATCTCTGGTCAGCGAATTAAAACCCCACAAGCCTCATGGCAGGGCAAAATAAAATAAAATAGTACATTAAGCATCACATATGGATATGGTGATCCATTTGAAAGTCATTTGCAGTTCATATATGTCCACATTGGATTTTTGAGCATTTCCTTATTTTTTGGCACACACATAATGTCCTAGACTCACTCACCTTACTTTTTTTCTGCCCACATCTGGAAGCAGCCCTTTCTGTAAGAAATCCTGTTTCCTTTTAGTAGAGAGTGGTATTTAGAAACCAAGATCTGGGTGCTAGGTATGCTGAATGCTACTGGATTGTCATTAATTATGGTTTTTGGTTTTTTTTAGTTCACTCCAACTTTTAAAATAGCTTACTAATTTACTCTTGTGTCTTGAGTATTCCTTCTCCAATCCTTTTTTTAACTCAGGTCGGTTGATGGAGTGACTCTAGTGGATTATAGTAACTGATATTTACATATTTTATTTTGCTTATATATATATAAAACATATGTTTGTGTTCTGTGTACATATATATGAAATATATATATATATATGTTCCATAGCATTCCTTCCCATTTCTTTCCTTTCTTTTTTCTTTTGCATATATTTGGGAAACTCCTCCTCTCCTCCATTTAGTCCTGGTGGTAAATTTTCATCACTGAATTCCCATATGGAATGGGCTGGGTTTATGACCCACGTTGACCAGAATACCTGACTTTCCCATCAGGCATGGTTAATTCTGATCTGGGCATATGATTCGGGAAGGATTGATCATAGTCTTGCCTTACAACAGTGCCAATAAACTGAGAGAAGTGCCCTTCGATGGTTAGTCTGGGAAGATGCGAGGGAGGTACTGGTGGCTGCCTTCTTGCCACGTGGAGAGAGTCTGCAGAACAAAGACAAACAGAAGCAAACAGAGTAGGGGATAGAGAAATACAGGCCCTGATGTCATTGTTTGGGCCCCTGAATCTAGCCCTGTCCGAAACACACAGGCTTTGCAAGAATAACTTTGGACTTTGCAGTTACATCAACCAATAGAGTCTATTTCTCCTTAAGCTAATAATCCAGTCACCATTCTCCTCCCCCTCCCCAGATCTTTGATAATTAATTTTGTATGTGGGGACATTCATCTATTTTTGGAGATGGAATGCAGAGAACTTGATGTCATAGCATGTATCTGATGGAGACATGAAGGCTTATTACAGTCCTGAGATTCTTATTTTGAGTTACTGCATGCGTTCTGGGTCACTTCAACCATGTCCAACTCTTTGCAACCACATGGTTAGTAGCCTGCCAGCCTCCTCTGTCCATGGGACTCCCCAAACAAGAATACTGGAGTGGGTTGCCATGCCCTCCTCCAGGGCATCCTCCCAACCCGTGAATTGAACCCACGTTTGTCTCCTGCATTGGCAGTTGCGTCCTTTACCAATAGCACCACCTGGGAAACCCTTTGACTTACTGGGAGCAGGTTAAAGATGTTTATTAACATGCCATAGTTAGTATGGGAAATATATTGATGATCAATAACCCAAGTAGTGGATGACTAACTAGAAAGTGAAAGTGAAGTTGCTCAATCACGCCTGACTCTGTGCGACCCCATGGACTGTAGCCTATCAGGCTTCTCTGTCCATGGGATTTTCCAGGCAAGAGTATCAGAGTGGCTTGCCATTTCCTCTCCAGGGGATCTTCCCGACCCAAGGATCGAACCCAGGTCTCCTGCATTGCGGGCAGATGCTTTACCTCTGAGCCACCAGGGAAGCAGAAACACTCTGTTGTCTAAAGGACTTTTTTTTTTTTTTTTTTTTAAGGAATGTCAACTGTCACTTATGACCCAGGTGTATGGTTTTTATGAGTAATTCTTTAATACTATCAACTCAGGAAAATAAATTGCAATGCATAAGATTAAAGGCTTTGTTGGGCATCTTAAAGCCAGATCTTGCCCTCAGAACAAATAGAGCACTATGTATTGGACTCAGGAATTCTCTGTTCCACATTAACATCCATGTTCTACCAATTTATAAATGAACTCAACAATGTTTCCTATTTCTACCTCATTTACTCCCAAATTAAAATATAGAATGAAAGATTTTTCCACTGACCCATTGTAAAAATAACTATTGACATATGAAGATAAATATGTGACACTATTTCCAAATGTTATTTATCCAAAACACAGGTGATTAAGCAGAAAACAAAGGGTATAAATATCACAAATACCTTTAACCTCCACCTAATGGACATGGTCCTAGCCTAGTGCATTGATGAAGTTAGAGGTCATGGGTGATTAACATAAATTACCTCTAATCTCACAATTCTACAAAGTGATTATTATTTCTCCTTTCTACAGAGAGTGAAAATTTGTAATTCTCTGAAGATTGGTAGCTTTCTCAAGGTCATACAACTGATGATGTGGGTCTGGAATTCAGTACTGATCTAGGTGATCCAAAGTTTAACCCTTATCCAGCTTCATGTGTATTTCCCAGCAAGGCTAGGTGGGGGCTAAAATATAGAACTGGGAGTTTCTCTTGCAGAAGGGTTGCGGCTACTGACGATCCCCAAGATTGCATCATTTCCAGTGTTGCCAAGTCCTGAAACAGCAATTATATAACTCTGATGACAGGTCTTTATTATTAGTGTTGGATCCAAAAACAAGCCCACAGAGGAGAGGAGAGAGTGACTATCGCCTTGTCTCTAATGAGGCCCTCAGGGCACGAGGCCCTAGTGGCCATCTAGTCTCCTGTAAAGAGATGGCCGTGTGATACCCAAACATCCTTCCTGCACAAAGGGCTGTGTCTGTGCACCCCAGCCCCTTGTTCATGCAAACTCAGCCTGAAAAACCCAAAGATGAGCCCCTCTCCTTCAGAAAAAAAATCTCTTGCCAGGTCTAGAAAAAAAGAAGCAAACATGGGGATTCTGGGGGCCGTGAAGACTACCATTCTTCCTGGGTAAGGGTCAGATGGGTGGGACTTCCTCAATCATTTATTTATTTATGTAAATTTATTTATTTACATCCCTAAGGTGTAAAGCCTTAAGGGGGCACCCCTCATTACATCTTCCTTTTAGTGGCTCTGTAGAAACAGTTCTGAGCTCATCTGCAGTTCCTGCCCAGGCATAGCCAGTATGTTTTATCTGTTTATGAGACCCTGAACTGTGGGGAAAACAAACAGACCGAGTTTCTGCCAATTTCCATTTTAATTTTACGAATTTGTGTTAGGGAGCTCAGCACACCTAGCCAAAAAGGCTGGCTCAGAGCTCTGTAAATTGCTCCAGAAATTTGAGCCCAGGAAGGAGTAGCAGCGATACTATCATATCTGCGATACTACCTTGGGAGCAGTTTTTGATTGATCATGATATCCTCAGAGCAGGTGTGCTAGGAATGTGTAACAGCTACAGATTAGAGATAAGGGAACTAAAAAATATTCTCTAAGGCAGCATCACTAATGATATTAATATCAATGACATCAGAACTCTGTTTCAGGGTATATGCTTACTACATGTCATCTCTATGTTAACCATTTACACTTGTGTTATCCAGTACTCATCATAAATAATAAAGTCTCCATTAATATTCCTGTATCTGTAGTGTTTCTGATACTTACATTAAAAAATACATGATTATGGTAGGAACTTTAAACATACACAAAAATTATGGACAAAACCACTGTCGCATTCTCTCCGTGTCCTTCTAGAGGTACAGCACCAGCATAAGGAAACTGCCCTCATTCTGCTAATGCAAGAGGCACAAAACAGGAGAAGAGTGCTAATGCCTCAGCAAGGTGTTAATACCACGGCCTTTCTCCTTGCATTCTTCTTAATTGCCCCATTTTGACCATCATTTTCCCGGCTTTTGAATTTTTCCTGCTGCGGTCTGCTTCTGGCTCCCGGCCCCATGGGAGAGGCGAACCAGTCGAGAGTCTCTGAGTTCCTCCTCCTGGGGCTCTCCAGGCAGCCCCAGCAGCAGCAGCTCCTCTTCCTGCTCTTCCTCACCATGTACCTGGCCACAGTCCTGGGAAACCTGCTCATCCTCCTGGCCATCAGCGTGGACTCCCGCCTGCACATCCCCATGTACTTCTTCCTCTGCAACCTGGCCTTCGTGGACACCTGCTTCTCCTCCACTACTGTCCCCAAGGTGCTGGCCAACCACGTACTCGGGAGCCAGACCATCTCTTTCTCTGGGTGTCTCACACAGATGTACTTTGTTTTCATGTTCGTGGACATAGACAATTTCCTCCTGGCTGTGATGGCCTATGACCGCTTTGTGGCTGTATGCCACCCCTTACACTATTCAGCAAAGATGACCCCCCAGCTCTGTGCCCTACTGGTCACTGGGTCGTGGATCATCGCCAACTTGAATGTCCTGTTACACACCCTGCTGATGGCTCGACTCTCCTTCTGTGCAGACAATGCCATCCCCCACTTCTTCTGTGATGTTACTCCCCTCCTCAAACTCTCCTGCTCTGACACACACCTCAATGAGGTGATGATTCTGACTGAGGGTGCCCTGATCATGATCACCCCATTCATTTGCATTCTGGCTTCATATGTCCTTATCACCTGCGCTGTCCTGAGGATCCCATCCACAAAGGGGAGATGGAAAGCCTTCTCCACCTGTGGCTCCCACCTGGCTGTGGTTTCCCTCTTCTATGGCACCATCATTGCTGTGTATTTCAACCCTTCATCCTCCCACTCATCAGAGAAGGACACTGCAGCTACTGTGATGTACACAGTGGTGACCCCCATGCTGAATCCTTTCATCTACAGCCTGAGGAACAGGGACTTGAAAAGGGCTCTTGGAAAAGTGGTTGGCAGGAAAATGTTTTCTGTCTCAGGAGAGAATCAAAACTGAGCCTCCTTCCCAGGCAGATTTATTTTCTTATCAACTAAGTATCTGTTGAGCCATTTTGCCAAGGGCAGTCTGGAAGGAAACATTTTTATGTCTGTGCTAGGGGCATGTAGAAGACAATCATTACTTATTTGTTGACCTAATTCACCCATAACCCTGCTGCATCTACCAAGTAAAGACATGGTTTGTTTAATGACTAACTTTTGAATTATTTTACAGCCACATCCAATTTTTTATTTTTAAGTGGTATGTTTAGAAAGATACATGTTCCACATATTTTTGAATATTAAAGACACCTGGATGTTACGGCTCACTGATGTCCAGGTCCCAGCACAGACATCAAATAGATCAAAATCTCTGGAAGTGGGGCCCCAACACTGAGAATTTGGAACTCTCGCGATTCCACTGTGCAGTCAGGGTGAAGAATCACTGGTCTCCATCATCTTATATGCTCTCTGTCATGGCGAGTCATAAAGATTGGGTCACGAAAACGCTCACAAGAGTAGTTATGAGAAGCAGATAAAGAAGCAACCGAGTGAAATATGAGGACCAAAGTCGATAGTATTATTTCAGGTGAGACTCAGAGGCTCAGGTGGACTTTTGGTTCAGAGCATGGACAGGCGAAGCGGCGCAGAATGCGGAAACCCCCTGTGAGCATCCTGATTGGCTGTCTGGCCTTAGGGGGCGGGGTCATCCGGGCAATTTTTGATACCAGGACTCCAAATCAACACGTGCTCTTCCTTCTGCTGGGATCCACGCCCGCTGCTTTCCTCCCTGGCTAGCAACCTTCTGCCACATCTTCAAACCAAGTCAAGTGCCACCTCGTCCTGCACGAGCCCTTCTGATTCTCGAGCTGTTTTTTCTTTGGTTTATTCTTCTCTTCCACAAGGATTTCCTACATATTATGAGACAGTCCATACCCAAATTCACATGCTATTCACCCTATTCCCCAGTGTCTGGCACTGCTCTTAGACCAAAGGCAATACTCAGATCTAGCTGAAAGAAAAAAAAAAAGGATGAATGAATGTCGCCTAAACTTTTATCTATTTTGGCTGCATGGGGTCTTTGTTGCAGTGAAGGGGCTGCGTTACCCAGAGGCATAGACCATCTTAGGTCCCCAACCAGGGATGGAACACGCATCTCCCACACTGGAAGGCAAGTTCTTTACCCCTAGATCACCAGGGAAATCCTTGCCTTAACTTTTAATTTGAACATTCTTGCTTGAGAAGGAGTTTAAAATTTTCCCCATTTAAAAATCACTTTTGTTACTTGACAGGTAATACCTACATACTATGGAACATAAAAAAATCACTAAGAAGAAGATCAAAATAACTTGTAAATTTGCTTCTCCAAGATAACTTCAGTATTACACATAAATGTAGCTTTAGAAAAGGTGGCCGCACTTTTCCCATTTGTATTCTCATTTTCCACCTCCTTCTTCCTATGTCAGTAAAAGTCTTAGAAATTTGATTTGAATGGCCATATAATATTTTATCCACTCGTGGATGCAATTTATTTATTCCTTGACTCTGGACAACTTAAAGTGTCTCTGTGCTATAAATAACACAGATGTACACTTCCTGGTGTAGAAATCTTTGTGTTCCTTAGTGTCAGTTAGCATACATACCTATTGCCCCAGCTTGGAGTAAAAATTAAGGTCATCATTCCTTTATTTCTTCATTATTTCTGCCCCACCCCACCTGATAAAACTATCAGGAAGTCCAGTACCTCTCTCTCGGTGTCAGAGCATCTCAGAAATTCACTCAAAGGAGTCAGTCAGTCTTGCTTTCTGCTGCCAGGTGGAGAGAGAGAACTGGAAGTTGGACCTGCCCAAGTCAATGATTGTGTGAGATGCTAGAATCCTGTGTAGCTACTGAACCTTGATCTTGTTTGATCTCCTGGAGGCCTGTTTTGCTGCAGCATTGATGCTCGTGACTCACTTCCCTTTGGGGGTCCACCTCTGGCCTTGGGTCACAGCTATTGGAGGTCAAGTTTATTTCATCCTCCATAAAATTCTGACTCTGTTCCATGGTGGCTCCATACATGGCGGCTCCCAGCTCCACTGTGTCAAACCAGCTCTGCCCGTGAACACCCAGCTCAGATTTACCCTTCTACCTTTGAGATTCCTGCTGGATCCTTGCAGTCTTTTTTATGTGGAATGGACTTCAATCAGGTTTCTTCTACATCATAGCTGTATCTGTGAAACAGGATTCAAATAAGTGTATATGAAGATGATAATATTTGGATATTGATTGATTTGTAAAGTAATGAACATTTTAACTATTTTCTCTATAATATTTGGATGTTGATTGATCTGTAAAGTAATAAACATTTCAACTATTTTCTCTCTGTACATTAATGGATTTTACCTTTTGATTTGATGCTGGGTTATGGAGGGCATGGAACTTCATGAATGTTATACATTCATCATAGTTTGTATCTGTTAGTAACTGAAAGATCTTTATTCTCTTTAATCCTTTTTTCATCTTAAAGCAGGCTTTAGTTAATATTAAAATCACATCTCTACTTCCTTTCAGCTTGTGTTGGTTCATTCTTTCAGACTTTCTAAAATAGTTGACTTGATGAAGGGTTCTTTCCCTGTGTCAGTATCTTTTTTTTTAAGCTTCTAATACACTAGAGAAAATTAGAATATAATTCTCTACTTAGAAAGAATAGTCAATGCTGAATGTCTCCATCTCCCATTCACTGTTAAAAATAAAGGAAACAGACTTCCCTGGTAATCCAGCGGTTAAAAATCCACCTGCCAATGCAGGGGACATGGGTTCCATCCCTGGTCCAGGAAGATTCCACACCTTCCGTGGGGCAACTAAGCCTGTTGCCACAACCCCTGATGCCTGCACTCTGGAGCCCAGACTCTGAAACAAAAGAAGTCGTAGCGATGACAAGCCTCGCAACTAGGGAGTAGCTCCCGCTCTCCACAGCTAGAGAAAGTCCCCGTGCAGCAAGGGAAGACCCAGTTCAGTGAAAAATAAATAAATAAATTTATTAAAAAGAAACATGAGTATAAAATTAATACATGCTTTGTAAGACACAGTTCTCCATGTGTTTATTGTTTTTCTGCACATTTTGTGACCAGAGACATTCACTTCTTTTTGTTCTAGACCATTTCTTCAAGGATGTTTCTATAATGAACAGCACTGGAAGATAGAAACGGTGTGTCTTTCCAGAGCAAAGGGCAGATTTTTCACCATCCACGGTAATAAATGTATTCTTCTGGGGCAAAGTTCAGCCAGGCTTATTCCCAATGACAAGATCTGATTTCTTAAACTTGAGGAATCCTCTCCTGTAACACATCCATTGTGTATGCAGGTGCTATTTGTCCTTATTCACATCATTCTGTGAGAATCAGGGCTTAGGAACTGGTGTAAATGCAGGTACTCTGGAGAGCTGCTCTGGCTGCGGCCCTGGGAACTGGAGGAGCCGCGACTCAGCAGGCATGACTGGAGAGGGAAGTCCTAATGGAGCTAGAATGGCACTGCAGTGGCAGAAGATGGCTCGAGAGTGAGGTCTGGAAGAACAACAGGGAAGACATCCATCATTTGCTCCAAAGTGTGCAAGTCAAATCCCGGGGAGAATCATGAGAACCCTGATCACTGAGCAGCTACAGAAGCAGACTCTGGATGAGCTGAAATGCACACGCTTCAGCATCAGTCTGCCTTTGCCTGATCATGCAGACATCTCCGACTGTGGGAACCCTCTTCAGCTTGTGTCTGAAGGTGCTTCCTGGAGGGGCCTGCCCCACCGTTCCTGAGCCAAGTTCCAGGATAGCCTCACAACCTCAGCTACCACCCCTCAGGCTTGAGCCTGCACCTCAGACCACCCAGCCAAGGAAGTTCCACACAGGAGCAGTCCCTCTCCCAAGTCCTAAGCCCTGAGCCCCCAGGCCCAGAAAAGCTTCCCGTGCCCCCTGCCCCTCCATCTGAGAGGCACTGCCGCTCACTCTCAGAGCCCGTGGACTTGTCTCGCTGGCAGCCAGTGTGGCGGCCCGCCCCCTCCAAGCTGTGGACTCCCATCAAGCACCGGGGCAGTGGTGGAGGGGGTGGGCCGCAGGTGCCTCACCAGAGCCCCCCGAAGTGTTCCTCCAAGCTCCCAGTGCCTCTTCTCAATGTGCCCCAGCCCACAGACCCTACAGCCCCCCTTTCTTCAGCCTGGCCCTAGCCCAAGATTCCTCTCATCCCTCTGCTGCCTCCCTGCAAAGTGGCTCCTGGGAGAGTGATGCTGAGTCCCTGTCACCTTGCCCACCCCAACGCCGCTTCTCCCTGTCACCTAGCTTGGGCCCACAGGCAAGCCGCTTCTTGCCCTCTGCCCGGAGCTCGCCTGCATCCTTCCCAGAGCTGCCCTGGCGACCTCGAGGCTTGCGCAGTCTTCCCCGAAGCCGCTCACAGCCTTGTGATCTTGATGCCTGCAAAGCTGGGGTCGAGCGGCGCCACGAGGAGGACCCTCGGCGGCTGCGGCCTTCCTTGGACTTCAACAAGATGAATCAGAAACCATACTCAGGAGGTCTCTGTCTCCAAGAAACAGCCCGGGAAGGCAGCAGTATCTCTCCACCATGGTTCATGTCCTGCAGCCCCCTACCCCTCTCTGCTTCCTGCAGCCCCATCGGGGGTTCCTCCCAGGTGCTGAGTGAAAGCGAAGAGGAAGAGGAGGGGGCCGTGCGGTGGGGGCGGCAGGCGCTGAGCAAGCGGACACTGTGCCAGCAGGACTTTGGGGACCTGGACTTGAATCTGATTGAGGAGAACTAAAACTGAGAGGCTACTTCCTGGGGCTACACAGACTGATTCTCTTACGGATACTAACAAGTGTCGAGGTCCCAAGGCCAGGGGCCCAGCCTGGGAATGGGGGTGAATGGAGGGCTCTGACTCAGGGCAGCCAGAAATCTTCTCGCTCCAGGAAGCTTGACCATGACAAGAGACTGGCCGGGACAAGATAAACGGAGCTGGTGGCAGGAGGGACAGCCCCAGAGCAGACCCTTCCCATGACACCCCTGAGTGTGAGTATCCCTGCCACCGAGAAAGCAATGGGCAGGGACAGAAGGGGTCTGCCAACCCCAGCTCGGGGAATTTCACTAGCCCTTTGCTTCAAAGGGCACTTGTGTCTTAGAATTTGGCCAGGGTGGGGGGGTTCATTCAGCCTCCTTGGAGAAATTGTGTGAGAGTGTGTGAGTGCGTGAGAGTGCTCGAGGAAAGGTGTGTTTGGGGAGCCCTAGGGAAGGAAGGCAGTTGCTGCCTAACAGCAGAGCGCCACAGTTCTCCCAGGATCTTGGGTTTTCACGGGACAGCAGGCTTGTTCTAGGAGTCGGGGTTCTAAGGAGCTCTGGAAGCAAGCTGGTAATCTGTTAGCAACAGTGGCTCTGCAAAGGATTCTATTTGGGGGTCCTCAACTAATGGTCTTTTCCTCAGGCCCACACCTCCTCCAGAGAGATCTAGTATTGGCTGGAGAGAGAGCTGCATATTGATTCTGAGCTGGCTTTTGTTTTCTCATCAGATTGCCAAGGCTGGATACAACTTGCCTGTCTCTCTCACTAAGGAGATGCAAGCACATGTGGGCAATTAAGGCAGGGCTGAAGGGCTCCATCTCTTTCTTTCCTTCCGTACTGATGGGACCTCCTTTCCCTCTTACTTTCTGCCCTTTGAGGGTCAAGAAGAAGGAAGGAAGCTCCTGTATGGAGGCTGACCTGCAGCAGAAGTAGTGTTCAGTCCCCAGCAGGCATAGGTGAGTGCACCCCAGCACTGCCCTTTGGAAGCAGACTGTAGAGAAACTTGTTATAAGATCCAGGCCTAGCCATTTTTTCTGAGTTGGTTCAGAAAGAGGAAGGGGATGTCAGCATTTACTAGTTTGCTTGTCTTCCACTCCTGCCAGGAAATGTTTATTTGCCTCTAATTGGCCCTTAGAGACCTCAGAGAGGTTGAAGCTCACTGAGGGATTGGCTGAAGATGTGTAAAGCAGACTGTGAGAAGCAGCTGGGAGTTTGCTGTTGCTGGATTGAATTTCTTTTATTGTTTCACACCCACAACTTGGGCCCAGGCAACAGGTCTCAGTGGCCACACTGATGGGTTTAAGGATTTCAGAAGCTCTATAGAGCTGGCTCCAGGGGAGATACATACTGAAGCTGCCGCCATAATGGCTTTTGAGGCTTTGTCCAGCTTTGCTTAGACCCTGCAGGACCAAATTGGACCTGCCCTTCCTGTTTATTGGAAGAAGGGCATTTTCCCAGGGTTTTGTAGGAACCAACTGCTCATGTTAGGGAAGAGGACCTGCATGTTTTCTTCCTTATGGAATTGAATCTATGGTTTTCTGGGTCTCCCACATGTTGGATAGGAGCATCAGTGAGGCCCTAGCATCCTTGCCTCCACTCCCGAGGAGATGGCTATGTCTTCTTCAGCCTCCTGCCTTTAGAGGTTCTAACCCTCCAGGACTCCTTCCCTTCACCTGCTAGTTAGCACGAGTTACCAGTGAGCTACCAGGTCTGTAGGGGCCTAAGAGAGGTTCTCTGGAGAATCCAAGGAAACTGTGAGCCCAGGACTTGCCCCTCCTTGGTTTTATCCCTCCCTTGGCTGTTCTCCCAATTTAGGCCATAATTTCCCTGGTGCCAGCTTCTTTTCCTCCTGGGGCATCCTCATCCCTGGGCTTTCTGCTGCAGATTGTGCCAGCTTACAATAGGCCACTGGTAATGTCAGGAGGCTCTCTGCAGGCCCAAAGCTGAAGAAGTGAGGACAATAATTTCTACCTCCACCCTGGCTTCCTCAAAGCCCTAGGGCACCATCCCTAAGGGAGAAGGTCTATAGATGCCATATTTGAATTCCATTACTTTAAGATCTGGAAAGTTAAACTAGCTGGAGCTATTGTTTTGCTTCCTAATCTAAGTACCTGTGGTCCTTGGACAAGCCTTTTCAAGAAGTGGTTTATTTTGCTTTACACAGTAGATCTGTTCCAACAGTTCTGTATAAACCAAATGCTATTTTTCAAAGCATTTGGACTGCTGACCATTTAAAAGCAGCCTGTGATTGCTTCTTTTGTAAAGCAAGCAACCTCCCTCTACTTCAGCTGTTTTGACAATTTGGATTTTCACATATTGGGCTTACCCAGAGTGGAAGACACCTCCGCAGTGGTTGACCCTGGGTAGACATCTGCATCTGTGTTGTGTGTGTGGTGTGGCTGATCAGTAGGTGAGTATTCCTGCGTGTGTGAGTGAAGCCACTCCCAGGCTGCTGCTCTCCTCCTGTGCCCGGTGATGCCCACTGGCAGCTCCAGCTGCCCTTCGCTCCCACCAGCTGCCAAAGTCCCTGTGCTAATGGGATTACAAATATAAAAAGTGGAAAAAAAATTTTCATAAACTTTGTTTTATATTTAAAAGAAATCCATAAGTCTCTGTGTGTTAAACATGATGTCCTGCCTCTGTGGCTGTGTTTGAAAAAATAGAGTTTTATTAGAATAAAAAAAAAATGCAGGTACTTTGGCTCCGGCTCCTGCTGGGAGTAACACAGGCATGCTTCATTCTGTTGCGCCACATAGTTACTGCACTTTTTTTTTTTTTTTACAAATTGAAAGTTGGTGGCAACTCTGTGTCAAACTGCCATCTCCCCACAAACATGTGCTCCCTTTGTGTCTCTGTCCTACTTCGGTAATTCTTGCAATATGTGAAACTTTTTCATTATTATGATGGTTTTATAGTGACATATAATCAGTAATCTTTGATGTTACTACTGCAAAAGATTCTGACTCTCTGAAGACTCAGATAATGTTTAGCACTTCTTGGGCAAAAAAAAAAAAAAAAAATATTTTTAAAGTAAGGTATGGGGCTTCCCTGGTGGTTCAGTGGTAAAGAATCTGCCTGCCAATGAAGGAGACACAGTTTCATCCCTGGGCTGGGAAGATCCCACATGCTGCGGAGCGACTAAGCTTGTGTTCCGCGACTACTGCGCCTCTGCTCTAGAGCGCATGCTCTGCAGCAAGAGACGACGCCGCAGAGAAGCTGCACACCGCAACTGGAGAGTGGCCCCCACTTGCTCCAACTAGAAAAAAAGCCCACACAGCAATGAAGCACAGCCAAAAATTAATAAATGTATAAATTTTTTTAATAAAGTAAGGTATGTACATTTTTTTAAAGACACAATGGCACTGCATACTTATTAACTGTCTTGCCTACTATTTGACCTCTTTGTACCAAACAATAATGGTAAAAAGTATTGTCTAAGGTTTAGATGTCACTCTTGGGTCAAAACTTGAAGATATTAGAAATGAAGCCAGCACTATGGTGATATATCCCAGACAAAAGTCCCTGGGACCTCAAACCTGGGACCTGGCTGATCTGGGCCTGTGCCTGTAGATGGAGAGATTCAGTTATTAAGTCCTTGTTCTTCTCTCTAATGAGGCTCTTCGGGAATTTGGTCCCAATGGCTGTGAAGTTCTTACAAACACCTGCTCCATGATTGCCCCAAGTATTTTTCCTGCACAGGGGAATAGGACCATGAACCCGTGCTTCTCACTCACAGTACCTGCCTGTGTTTCCAAGATATTCTAACCCTCACAATGGATAGAAGCACTGATGACCACTTATCCAGACGTGAAGAACGCTTGATGGCAATAAGCACCAACCTCCCCCAGGTAAGAATACAGCAGTGAAGACATTGATATCTATTAAGACAGGAAATTTTTAAAGGAACCTCCTCTGCTATGTCTTCCAGATACAGGAAGTTAATAGTAGGAGGTCACAGTAGGTCATAGTAGGTGTCACTCAAGATGAACCCAGTAATGATCAACCGTTCTTCTTGTTTCTTTAAGAGCCATGTATGAGTTAGGTGGGTAGGGGAAGAACTGAAGCATTTATGCAGAGACCATATAGTCAGAGAGTCATGCTGTGTAGAAGCTTGCCCGTCTTTCAGACTTTTAAATAAAAATTTCGTCAATTATGCCTCAATAAATTCTCAATAAAGTGCAGGGGAGAAAGCAATGGTATTTTCATGATAGTATTACACCATCAGCTGATTGCTCATCAGCTTCCCTGGTGCCTCAGTGGTAAAGAATCTGCCTGGCAATGCCTGCCAATGCAGGAGATGCGGGTTGTATCCCTGGTTCGGGGAAGATCCTCTGGAGGAGAAAATGACAATCCACTCAAGTATTCTTGCCTAGAGAATTCCATGGATTGAGGAGCCTGGCGAGCGATAGTCCATGGGGTCGCAAAGAGCTGGACACGGCTTAGCGGCTAAACAACCAGCTGGTTGTTCTAGTCACGGCTCTTCAGACCAGTCAGCAAAGACAGTCATTCCCCAAAGTAACCACACGAGGGCGACCCTAAAGTTTTGGGAGCTCAGTCGTGTCCGACTCTTTACGACCCAGTGAACTGTAGCCCGTCAGGCTCCTCTGTCCATGGGATTCTAATAATATAAGAATCAGTGGTTCTAATATGGAAAACATCAGAACTGAGTGTTGGAGAGCGGGAGCAGCAAATCTATTAACTGATTTGCAAATGTGATCCTTCCTGGAGCCTGATTCGCAGCTATTGACCTTCCTTGTCTGGGTTTCTGATTTCGCTGTTCTCTGTTCACCCAGATTCAGCCTATAAGAGGGGCAAACCAATCGAGAGTCTCTGAGTTCCTCCTCCTGGGGCTCTCCAGGCAGCCCCAGCAGCAGCAGCTCCTCTTCCTGCTCTTCCTCACCATGTACCTGGCCACGGTCCTGGGAAACCTGCTCATCCTCCTGGCCATCAGCGTGGACTCCCGCCTGCACATCCCCATGTACTTCTTCCTCTGCAACCTGTCCTTCGTGGACACCTGCTTCTCCTCCACCACTGTCCCCAAGGTGCTGGCCAACCACGTACTCGGGAGCCAGACCATCTCCTTCTCTGGCTGCCTCATGCAGATGTATTTTCTCTTTGAGTTTGCTGACATGGACAATTTCCTCCTGGCTGTGATGGCCTATGACCGCTTTGTGGCTGTATGCCACCCCTTACACTATTCAGCAAAGATGACCCCCCAGCTCTGTGCCCTGCTGGTCACTGGGTCGTGGATCATCGCCAGCTTGAATGCTCTGTTGCACACCCTGCTGATGGTTCGACTCTCCTTCTGTGCAGACAATGCCATCCCCCACTTCTTCTGTGATGTGACTCCCCTCCTCAAACTCTCCTGCTCTGACACGCACCTCAATGAGGTGATGATACTGACTGAGGGTGCCCTGATCATGATCACCCCGTTCGTTTGCATCCTGGCTTCATATGTCCTTATCACCTGTGCTGTCCTGAGGATCCCATCCACAAAGGGGAGATGGAAAGCCTTCTCCACCTGTGGCTCCCACCTGGCTGTGGTTTCCCTCTTCTATGGCACCATCATTGCTGTGTATTTCAACCCTTCATCCTCACATTCTTCTGAGAAGGACACCGCAGCTACTGTGATGTACACAGTGGTGACCCCCATGCTGAATCCTTTCATCTACAGCCTGAGGAACAGGGACTTGAAAAGGGCTCTTGGAAAACTGGTTGGCAGGAAAGCATGCTCTTCTTGATGATGGTACCATAGATCTTTCATTTGCAGTTGTGTAAATATTTGCCAATTCAGTGAAATGTAGCAATGTGTCAGTGTCTACAAAGAACTCAGAATAAAGAAATACTCTCAGCAGATACTTATCAATGACCTGGGACTTAAGTACAACACTTTGAACAGGTTATTTGCATTTACTTCTAGTTACTGTATTTTAAATTACTTTGCATAAAGGTCAAGTTTTCCTTTCTAAGTGATCACTTTAAAAAGTTACACATAACAAATATTTTTGCATTTCCCTTCTGGAAATGTTCTCAGAAACCACTATTGGTTTTCAATCTTGGATGTATGATATTATCAGCTGTGAAGTTTTGAAAGTATGTATACTAATGCTGGACTAAACCTTTACCAATTAAATTAGTATCTTTGTGCTGGGACTTAGGCATTAGTAATTCCCCCACCTAAAGTTTCCCTAGGGGTTCTAATGCACTTTAAAAAAAAGTTTTATTTATTTAGTTTTTGGCTGTGGTTGGTCTTCCTTACTGCGGTTGGGCTTTCTCTAGTTGTGGCGAGCAGGGGCTACGCTTTGTTGTGGTGTGTTTTCTTTTCATTGCAGTGGCTTCTCTTGCTGCAGAGAAGAGGCTCTAGGTGTGCTGGCTCACTAGTTGTGACACATGAGCTTTGTTGCTCTGTGGCATGTGGGATCTTTCTGGACCAGCAATCAAACCATTGTCCCTTGCTTAAATGTGTATTCTTAACCACTAGACCACCAGGGAACCCCAATGTACTTTCTCAGTTGGCAATCAGCTACAGTGACTGGAGTGATGCATTTACCAAGCACCATCTGGATTGCTGGCAATAAGCAACCTAAGGATCCCCAGGATTGCTGCAGCCACAGAAGGTAGAATGAATTCTCCCTCAGAACCTTCAGAAGGAATCAACCTTGCCAACACCTGGATTTTGGACTTCTAGGTTCCAGAGCTGTGAGATAAATTTCTGTTGTTTAAAGCCATCTAGTTTGTGGCACTTCGTTACGGCAGCCCTTGGAATCTAACATGGTATCTGCACAGAATTGCTTGCCTTTTCCTGTACAACCGTCTTCTGCAGTTTTTTGCATTCTTCTTGGGTCTTCCATTCTGGCAGTAAGGATTGGGTCATCTTTTTTGAAATTGTGAAGAAGTAAGAAATTTATGCAAGTTTTGGTGTTGCACTCCAAAGTGCAAAAATTGCAGCCATTGTGTATAATGAGTGCTTAGTTAAGACGGAATGGCATTTCATTTGTACACTCAGCATTGGGCACTGGGTCTGGTTCATGTAAAGTGTAGCACATTTCATGAAGAATGAGTAGTAGCTTAAATCAACTTCCTTGAAGTAATTATTTGTGTTTTTCTTCTCATGCTCCCTACCTCAGTTAGACTATATCTACATGAGTGCAAGGCCCAGGTTTTTTTTTTTTTTCCAATTGGCATGTAGTGGTTGCTCTACAATTATTATTTGCCTGAATAAATGATTATATGACTTAATCAGTATGGGGAAGTCACTGGAGAGGTAGATGAGAAAGTTTCCTGAAGGAGTTGATGGGCTTGACTCAGATCGCCACCACCTTTCAAGCATTATGGAAGCCTATATACATGTTTTAATGTAGTTTTTAATGGTTAATGTTTTACAAAACATTTTTACAAAGATTAAGCCTCTTGTCCTGTTTCTGTAATTTTTAACTTCTCTCCTGGAGCCCCCACCATCCTCTCTCCTGACTCCCTCATTTCCCTTCAAAAGGCCCAGGAACTTCTGCAGAAACTGTGCTTAGCCTCTTCCCTTGCTGTCAGTACACTACTGCCTTCTCCCCCCTTATTCACAGTTTCACTTTCTGCAGTTTTAGTTACTCACGGTCAACTGTGGTTTGAAAAATATTAAATGAAAAATTCCAGAAATAAACAACTCATACGTTCTCAGTTTCATACCATTATGAGTAGCCTGATGGAATTTAATGCAGCCTCTGCTTTGTCCAGCTCAGGACGTGAATTATGTGTTCCTCCAGCACATCCGGAGAAGGAAATGGCAACCCACTCCAGTACTCTTGCCTGGAAACTCCCATGGAGGGAGGAGCCTGGTAGGCTGCGGTCCATGGGGTCGCTAAAGGTCGGACACGACTGAGCGACTTCATTTTCACTTTTCACTTTCATGCATCGGAGAAGGAAATGGCAACCCACTCCAGTGTTCTTGCCTGGAGAATCCCAGGGATGGGGGAGCCTGGTGGGCTGCCGTCTATGGGGTCGCACAGAGTCGAACACGACTGACGCGACTTAGCAGCAGCAGCAGCCAGCACATCGTGACCGTCAGTCACTTAGCAGTTCTCTGGGTTTTCAGGTCAACTGTCGTGGTATTGCAGGGCTTGTGTTCAAGTCACCCCTTGTTTTACTTATTAACAGCCTCAAAGCACAGGAGTAGTGATTCTGGAAATTCAGATTCGCCAATGAGAAGCCATAAAGTGCTTCTTTTAAGTAAAAAGATGGAAGTTTTCAACCTGATAAGGAAAGTATGAAAAAGGATGCTGAGACTGCTAAGGTCTACGGTAACAATCTTTTTTGAAATTGTGAAGAAGAAATCCGTGCAAGTTTTGGTGTTGCACTCCAAAGTGCAAAAATTACAGCCATTGTGTGTAATGAGTGCTTAGTTAAGACGGAATGGCATTTCATTTGTACATGATATTTTGAGAGAGGCAATATTCACATAATTTTATTACAGTGTGTGTGGTTAGTTGCTCAGGCATGTTGGACTCTTTGCGACCCGGTGGACTACAGACTGCCAGGTTCCTCTGTCAATGGAATTTTTCAGGCAACAATACTGGAGTGGGTTGCCATTTCCTTCTCCATTTATTACAGTATATCATAATAATTGTTCTATTTTATTAATTTTTATTGTTAATGTCTTATTGTGCCTACTTTATAAGTTAAACTGTATCACAATTATGTTAGTACAAGAAAAAACACTATATATAGGGTTCGGTAGATCCATAGTTTCAGGTATTCACTGGGGGTCTTGGCTCATACCCCCCAAGGACAAGGGGGAGATCACTGTAATTACTGAACAGAATCAGCTTCACCGCTTTAACTAATGTCTGGTTGGTGTGTATATTTGACAGTAAGTTTAGTGGACTCAAACGTCAATAATATTTTCAAAATCTAGTTCATTTCCTATCTTGGTTTCAAGAGAGAATTGCTATCTTAGATAGTTTCTCTTGATCAATGGGAAGCTCTAAGTATTTTTTGATCTTGTCTTTAAACTTTGATAGGTTGTTCCAAGACTTTTTTGCATTAATTTTGCTTTGAAAAAACACTGCATCGATACTCTGGTTTCTTTTCAGATCATATAACTCTTCCGCCTTTCATTAAAGATTTCTGTGGAGAGGAACAATTCTGAGTTTTTACCCAACTTTTTGAGGCCCTGCACTTGCAAGGCTAAAAAAACATAAGAAAACAACAAAAACCCCACTGCACTGAAATACGCTTTACTTTGGACATTAAGCTTTTGGGGGTCCCAGGAGCTTTGCCTCGCAAAACCCCCGCCTTGGTGTAACACGGCTGCGGCCCTTTAGAGGACTTCCCTACGCGCGACCCTCATGCGCATGCGCAGCGAAGGAGGCGCGGACTCGGCGGGACTTCTTCCCGGAAGCACTGAACTGGCCCTCGACTGGGACCGTCAGAGGCTGCTTGGATCGGCTTGCCTTGCCCCGCCCCTTGCCACTCCGCACCCACACGTTCCTGCCCAATTAGAAAGGCGGGAGGCGGAGTCTCAGCTCTGCGCGGTCTCCTTGGGAAAGTGCGACCGATTCTCTCACCGGAAGTACCGCGGGCTGGGACCTCCGGTGTGGAGCGGATGTTCAGTGATGTAGTAAGTGGTTCTGCCTTGACCCCAAAATTTTGTAAAGAGGCCCTCTGGGGTTGGTGCCTGCCAAATCTGGGCAACTGGCGGATCCCATGAGCCTCCCACACGTCACTTAGTCTCGGTCCTGCTCCATCTCTGGCGTTCCCGGTTAGGATGGGTCACGAGGTGTTCAGGATTCCTGTTTCCTGCTTCCAGAGCCGGGAACTCTAGGAAGTCAACGCCTGAGTTCCAATCTGGATGTCCTTTCAAAAGGCGAGGTGGACTGGGAAGCCAGCACCGCAAAAACCGGTGTACCCTATTCAGGGTAAGGGCTCCTTTTACTCCATTGCTGAGGGCTTGCTCTGCCCAGTGTGATTCGAGGACCCGGCGTCACTGCCTGGGTGATTGTTAGGAATGCCTAAGCTCAGGCTCCATCCCAGACTTCCTGTCAGAAGCTTCACTTTATAAACATTCTAGATGATTTCTGTGCACGTTAATGTTTGAAAATCGCTGCCCTCGGCTTCCCGAGATTTCTAGTCTAGGAGGCAGTGTTGATGTATACAATTGCTTCTGCAGTCGATCGCCTCTACTGCAGATCTAAAGGCGATGTTAAGATTTGAGCCTGGTAAGTCAGCCTCAGGATCTTTATGACATCCCAGGCATCACCTACTACTTAATTAAGATGACGTAAGGAAAGTGATGGTGAGGAGTGATATAAATAGACAACTTATGGTGAGCATGCTTATTTGGGAATGTGCAGAAGCACTCAGGAAAGGGAAACTGATGTACAGGAGGACGTGCTTAATCAGCCTGAGGTCGAAAGACTGATTGCATATGTGTTAGGGATGAATGAATGTATTCATCAACTTGGCATCCCACCAACATCGTTTCTAACCAAGGAACTCACTGTATAATAAAAGGAATGTGGTAGACAGTTTTCAGGATAGTCCTGGGCAATCCTAGTCTTGTGTAATCTCTTCACACAGTGAATTGGGCTGATTTATCTCTAAATGTATTTGGGCTTCTGTAACAAAATACCATGGACTGGGTAGCTTGTACATAGCAGAAATTTATTTGGGAAACTTCCCTGGTGGTTCAGTGGTTAAGACTCCACAAGCACTCAATGCAGGGTGCTGGGGTTCAATCCCTGGTTAGGGAACTAGATCCCACATGCTGCAACTAAGAGTTCAAATGCCTCAACCGACCCCACATGATGCAGTTAAGATCTGGTGCAACCAATACATTTCTTTTAAACAAAATTTATTTTTCACAGTTCTGGAGGCTAGAAAGTCTAAAATCAAGATGCTGGCACATTTGTTGTGTGCTGAGAGCACACTTCCTGGGTCATAGATGACAGTTCTACTGCTTATGGTGGAAGGGACAAGGGAGCCGTCTCAGGCCTCTTAGAAGGGTACTGATCCCCTTGGGGAAGCCTTGCCCTCATGAACTAACCACCTTCCAAAGGCTCCATCACCTGAGGATTAGGATTTCACTATACAAATTTTGCTGGGACACAAACATTTGGTCTGTAGCACTGTGTGAGTTATAGGGTATTATGGAAATGATGCTCTGTGACTTCTAGAGCTCAGTCGTTAAAGATACTGTGGCTTCTATGCTGCTGTCTTGAATCACTTGCTCAGGGGGAAACGAGCTCCTCTGTTTCAAGGACATACCAAGTTAGCTCCCTGGAGAACTCCACAGGAGGAAGTGAGGCTTCTTGCCAATAGCAATGTGTGAGCGAGCCATCTTGGACACTCATCCTCCACCATAGTCAAGCTTTCGGATGACTGAACGCCTGCAGATAACTGCAGTCTCATGAGAGGCCCTGCTCCTGAACCATTCCGCTAAACCATTACCGGATTCATGACCTATAGGAACTGTGTGATAGAAATGTTTATTGTTTTAAGTTGCAAAGTTTTGGTATAACTTGTTACTTGACAACAGATAACTAACACAAAGGATAAGGCTGGTGTCCATGGGATTCTTTGGTGTTTACTTCTACACCATTACCAGGAACAGTTGACCTTAGGAATACAGAAATGGTCTTTTAAAGACTCAATTTTGATCCCAGTTGAGGTGACCAGGTGGCTTGGTGGTAAAGAACCTTCCTGCCAATGCAGGAGACATGGGTTCAATTCCTGGGTTGGGGAGACCTTTTAGAAGAGGAAATGGCAACCCACTCCAGTATTCTTGCCTGGAAAATTCTATGGACAGAGGAGCCAGGCAGGCTGCAGCCCATGGGGATGTAAAGTCGTGTCCAACTTGACTGAGCACACAGATTACCCTGTAAGAGTAGGGTGCTATTTTATAGAATACAGTATAAGTTTCATACCAGTGGACAATATATGCTAAACTTTCTCCCAGGTAGCAATTTCTCCCAGGGGCAAGGAAACAAGAGGTAGAAGTAGGCAGCACTTTTTGTAATACCTCATGATGTACTTGCAACAATTTGCTTTTCACCCCAGCAGTACTGGGCTCTGAAGAGACTTCCTGCTGGCCAATTTGGGCTCCTTTTGGTACTGGATAAACTGAACAAAAGGATATTCTAATATTGTTATGAGTTTGACTATCTATGGAAAGTAGTTTTTCTGCTGCACAGTGGTAGCAGAGAGGATTATGGGTGGAAGATCTCCCTGAGAGATTCTGGAATTGCCATGTCTTGTGATGGGAGTTAATAAAAGACTAGGAGAGTCTTATATGGGCAAGATCATAAGGTCAGATCTCTCAGACATGAGAATTTAGGTTACTACTCAGATTCTTTTTTTAAACTTTGAGTAGCTGAGATGCTGGCTAAAGATAAAGGGAACATGAATTCGATTGTGGATAAGGGAGACTTCCCAGGTGGGTCACTGGTTAAGAATCCCCCTGCCAATGCAGGAGGCATGAGTTCAATCCCTGGACTGGGAAGACTTCATTTGCTACGAACAACTAAGCTGGTTTGCCACGACTACTGAAGCCCACACTTTAGAACCTGTGCTCCATAACAAGAAAGCCAGTGCAGGAAGCCAGTGCACTGCAGCTAGAGAGTAGTCCCCACTTGCAGCAACGAAGACCCAGCCCAGTCAAAAAAATAAAAATAAATAAAAAATTTTTAAAGATTGTGGATAATGGAAACTTGATATCAATTAATCATTCATGGCTACTTATGGAAATGAATATTATATCATTCAGTCATATTTCTCTCTTTCTGTTTATATTTATCTCTTGAGCTAGTTAACTTTCTTCTTCTCTCTCCCTCCTTCTGTTTTACATGTATGTAGGATATGTAGATATTGCTTAGCTTTCAAATTTGATTCAGAAGTTATAGAAAGTCATAATGGGATCATGATTGGAGAAGGGAAGATCTTAGTTTGGCTCCTGGATACAGTAACTCATGTTCTTCTGTGGTGAGAAGGATACTTTTATTATGTTAGACCAGAGAATTTCTCTATTGAAGGTAAGTAGGTGAGAGGAGTGTGCTTTAATATCCAGCTGGGAGGATGGATTCTGATGGGAGTTTATCTTACTTCTTTGGCTTCCCAACTTCTGTGACCCCTTCCAAAGCTTAGGTAATAATACCTACTGTGTCATTCTGGTGGGGAAGAAAAACCTGCTTCTTCCTGTGTCACAGGAAATTCTCAATCACTTCTATCCCAGCCCTCTAGGAGCTAAGCTGTGAGCACGTGCGGACCCATTAGATATCCTGAGTCAGCCTTTGACACAAAGGGAGCAAGGAGGAGATTTTTCTAGCAGTGGCAGCTATTGCAGCAAAGAGGGATTGCTGGGCAACAGCGCTTCTGATGGCAGCTTGTGCCCAGGGCTAGCTGTGTCGGAGTCATGAGCTGTGAGTTTATGCTGGGATAAACCCGCTAATCCAGCCTGTGCTATGGATGATCTGGGCCATTCTAGCTGCCATGTGACCTCCTGAGCCTGCTTCTCCAGTTGCTCTGTGTTTTTAAATAAGAATTATCAGTTTCAAGAGATCTCTTTCTGCTTAATTGGCGAGACTCTGTTATTTTCACCTAAGAACTGTGAGTGAGGCCACAGTACTCAACCATTAGAAAAGGACTTGAGGGACTTCCCTGGTGGTCCAGTGGCTAAGACTTCAAATGCAGGGGGCTCCGGTCAGGGAACTAGATCCCACATGCTGCAACTAAGACTGGGCATAGCCACATAAACAAATATTAGGGGTTTCCTGGGTAGCACTACTGGTAAAGAACCTGCCTGCCAAGGCAGAGGATGTGGGTTTGACCCCTGGGTGAGGAAGATGCCCTGGAATGTACTATGCTTAGTCGCTCAGTCTTGTCCGACTCTTTGCAACCTCATGGAGTGTAGGCTGCCAGGCTTCTCTGCCACGGGGATTCTCCAGGAAAGAATATTGCAGTGGGTTGCAAATGCCCTCCTCCAGGGGATCTTCCCAACCCAGGGATCAAACCCAGGTCTCCCTCATTGGAGGCAGATTCTTTACCATCTGAGCCACCAGGGAATTCCCTGGAATAGGGAATGGCAACCTGCTGTAGTAGTATTGCCTGGAGAATCCCATGGACAGAGGAGCCTGATGGGCTACAGTCCATGAGGTCACAAAGAGTTGGACACGACTGAGCACACACAAAGAAAGACGTATTTAAACAAAGAAATATTTTTTTTTAAAAAAAGGAAAGGTCTTGAACTCTGAACAGGGTGGCCACTAATATTCTCTCCAGCTCATTGCTGTTTCTGTGTGCTTTTTTAGTTTTTTTTTTTTTCCATTTATTTTTATTAGTTGGAGGCTAATTACTTTACAACATTGCAGTGGTTTTTGTCATACATTGAAATGAATTAGCCATGGATTTACATGTATTCCCCATCCCGGTCCCCCCTCCCACCTCCCTCTCCACCCGATCCCTCTGGGTCTTCCCAGTGCACCAGGCCCGAGCACTTGTCTCATGCATCCAACCTGGGCTGGTGATCTGTTTCACCCTAGATAATATACATGTTTCGATGCTGTTCTCTTGAAACATCCCACCCTCGCCTTCTCCCACAGAGTCCACAAGTCTGTTCTATACATCTGAGTCTCTTTTTCTGTTTTGCATATAGGGTTATCATTACCATCTTTCTAAATTCCATATATATGTGTTAGTATACTGTAATGGTCTTTATCTTTCTGGCTTACTTCGCTCTGTATAATGGGCTCCAGTTTCATCCATCTCATTAGAACTGATTCAAATGAGTTCTTTTTAATGGCTGAGTAATATTCCATGGTGTATATGTACCACGGCTTCCTCATCCATTCATCTGCTGATGGGCATCTAGGTTGCTTCCATGTCCTGGCTATTATAAACAGTGCTGCGATGAACATTGGGGTGCACGTATCTCTTTCAGATCTGGTTTCCTCGTTGTGTACCGGTTTCCTCGGTGTGTATAGTTTTTTGTTTTTTTGCTTTTCTGCATAGATTGTTGCTTCTCCATCTATGAGGCAGACAGGAGAGAGTTTCAAGCTTCTGCATTTCTCCATCCAGACCAAGTCATGCTGGGAATGACCCACAGGTCCTTAGCATCAGTGCAAAGTTCCCAAATCCATCACAAATCCTCGCTGGGAGGAGATGGTGGACTCTAAATTGGGCTGCTGGAGCCCACACTCCTGTGAGTATGGATTGATGACCATCCCCAGAAAAGGGTGGTCCACTGTGTGCTGGGGCGACATCCTCACAGAAGTCTGTTCTAGGAGCCTGGGGTTTCTCTGTCATGGGACGTTGTGCTCTCTGCTACATCTCTCCCTCCAGGCTGATCCTTTACATCAGATGCTTTACGGGAAGAAGCACAACTCTCCCCTACCCCAGCTTCCCTATCTGCAAATACATCACTAGCTCTACACAGTAAATGACCAGATATTAGATAAAGAAGAGGCTCACTCAGATAACACTGCAATAACCCCACTTGCTGAGCTAAGAAGAAGACCTTTTAATAGCTGAATTGTCAAATACATAAGCATAAGCCCACATCAGCAAGGTGATGAAATTGGAGATTTCAGAGGATTTTCTCTGGGACTCCTCTCCACCCAGACAGCTTTATCTTCAAGTTCTGATCCTGAAGTTAGATCATATACTTTGTTTTCATTGTGGGCTCATAGGGACCAGGAAACAGGTGGGACAATTACTCTCTGCTTGTCTCTAATAAGGCTCTCAGGGAATCTGGTCCCAATGGCCATGGAGACTACTGTAAAAAACCATCTCTGGCCAACCCTCCCCCACTCCAAAAAACCTCCTTCCTGCACAGAAAGCTGAGGTCATGAACACTCTGCTCCACACCTGCTCAGGACCTACCTATCCTTCCAAGCCTTTCCAAACCTTGTAATAAAGAGGAAGCCTGGCCACTTCCTCAGAGGTGAAGCACACTTGATGGTAACAGCACAAGCTTCTCCAGGTAAGATGGTAACAGTCAACATTTCTTTCTTTTTTGGCTTTTGCTGTATAGTATGTGGGATCTTAGTCCCCTGAGCAGGGGTTGAACCCATACCCCTGTAGTGGGAGCTGAGAATCTTAACCAATGGACCATCAGGCAAGTCTAAATATTTCTTTATTAATGGGTGAAGTTTTTGGAACGACCTCCTTCATTAAATCTTCCAGATCCAGGGAATAGTAGCTGTCCTCAGCTGGAGCTTGAGATAAACCCAATAACAACTGTTTCTCTTCTCTCTACGAACTACTGAGTAGGAGAAAGACTGGGAATCTTAATAGAGACACACATAGTGGCAGGGGAGGGCTGTGCATTATTTTTATGTTATATTTGATATAATTAAAACAAATGAATCCAATGGGACCAGTATCATCTAGGACTGGGAGTTGGAAGTTGAGGGTGTGGGGAGTAGGGGCAGATTCTGACTGAGCAACTCTGCTTGCATGGAGTCACTTCAGTCATGTCCGACTCTTTGTGACCCCATGGACTATAGCCCAGGCTCCTCTGTCCATGGAATTCTCCAGGCAAGAATACTGGAGTGGGTTGCCGTTTCCTCCTCCAGGGGATCTTGCCAACCCAGGGATTGAACCTGCTTCTCTTATGTCTCCTGCATTGGCAGGTGGGTTCTTTACCACTAGTGCCACTTGGGAAGCCTTTGAGCAACCTTAGAGGGTTTATTAGCATAACTATGGCTGGAGCTTTGATTATTGCACCCAAAGCATTAGCTTCTAGGTTTCTGACCTCTGCTTCTCATCTCTGCATCTTAGTCTGGCCCCATGGGAGAGGCGAACCAGTCGAGAGTCTCTGAGTTCCTCCTCCTGGGGCTCTCCAGGCAGCCCCAGCAGCAGCAGCTCCTCTTCCTGCTCTTCCTCACCATGTACCTGGCCACGGTCCTGGGAAACCTGCTCATCCTCCTGGCCATCAGCGTGGACTCCCGCCTGCACATCCCCATGTACTTCTTTCTCTGCAACCTGTCCTTCGTGGACACCTGCTTCTCCTCCACCACTGTCCCCAAGGTGCTGGCCAACCACATACTCGGGAGCCAGACCATCTCTTTCTCTGGGTGTCTCACACAGATGTACTTTGTTTTCATGTTCATGGACATAGACAATTTCCTCCTGGCTGTGATGGCCTATGACCGCTTTGTGGCTGTATGCCACCCCTTACACTACTCAGCGAAGATGACCCCCCAGCTGTGTGCCCTGCTGGTCACTGGGTCGTGGGTCACTGCCAGTCTGGATATGCTTTTGCACACCCTGCTGATGGCACGACTCTCCTTCTGTGCAGACAATGCCATCCCCCACTTCTTCTGTGATGTGACTCCCCTCCTCAAACTCTCCTGCTCTGACACACACCTCAATGAGGTGATGATTCTGACTGAGGGTGCCCTGATCATGATCACTCCGTTCGTTTGCATCCTGGCTTCATATGTCCTTATCACCTGTGCTGTCCTGAGAGTCCCATCCACAAAGGGGAAATGGAAAGCCTTCTCCACCTGTGGCTCCCACCTGGCTGTGGTGTTCCTCTTCTATAGCACCATCATATTTCTGTATTTCAACCCTTTGTCCTCCCACGCAGCTGAGACAGATGTAGCAGCTGCTGTGATGTTCTCTGTGGTGACGCCCATGCTGAACCCCTTCATCTACAGCCTGAGAAACCAGGACATAAAAAAGGCTCTTGGAAAAGTGGTTGCTATTAAATTTTTTTCTGTTTAGTAATCAAATGGACTAAGAAAATCACAGAGGGAACTAATTTCTAAGAAAATTCTATTTTTGTTTTTTTATTATGCAAAACTTAAAATTTGTCTTTTATTCTTGATACTAGAACCCTATATCCTGATCTTCCACTTATATTTTATAACAGTCTTTCTAAATTTCTGAATAGTCTCCACAAATTTTATTTTCCTTTCCTTTTGTATTTCCATCAGGTTGCTCTAGCAAAATAAACTCACTAATCACCCTGTTACTGAATTAAAACATAAAGGAAGTTTTACTATTTAAAAGTACAACTTTATATTTTGAAAATGATTGCAGAAAATAAAACATTGAGAAATAGATGAAACTGGTTAAAACATCACTGAGAAGGATGCTCTCGATTGTGAGGGACAAAGACAAAAAATAGGGCAGTTCCCCTTAATTTCACAGAGCTAAGATGATATCTTTTATGAAAATGGACAGAATTTGAATCCAAGGGAATTTCTGTTTATAATAATGATTTTTGTATATTCTTTGTAATTGTGTATTGGTATTTTTGCCTAAAGGGATAAGTGGTAGCATTTTCCATTTTTAGTCTATATATCCAAGAATTATTTGTAATAAGAGGGACAATACCTGTTCTTCCAAACTCTGAAAGAAATCCCCAACCTTTGCTCCATGTATTTTTGTGCTCTACTAGATACAGTCATGTTTATCTGTTTTATGTAAGTTTGTTCTATCCTTTTATTATTATAAGATATCCCTTTTATCTAGAGTAACATTTTGTCTAATATTATTGTAACCATTCAGGTCTTCTGTGGTTTCTGTTTGCATGACATCTTTGCAACCTTCTTTCAATTCAATGTGTCTTTAAATCCAGAGTGTGTACCCTGTAGACAACATATACTTTGATCATGTTTTTTTTTTTTTTTTTAAATTTTTATTAGTTGGAGGCTAATTACTTTACATCATTACAGTAGTTTTTGTTATACATTGATATGAATTAGCCATGGATTTACATGTATTCCCCATCCCAGTCCCCCCTCCCACCTCCCTCTCCACCCGATCCCTCTGGGTCTTCCCAGTGCACCAGGCCCGAGCACTTGTCTCATGTACCCAACCTGAGCTGGTTATCCGTTTCACCCTAGATAATACACATGTTTCAATGCTGTTCTCCTGAAACATCCCACCCTTGCCTTCTCCCAGAGTCCACAAGTCTGTTCCATACATCTGAGTCTCTGATCATGTTTTTTAATACAGTTTAATGATCTCTGACTTTTGGTTGAATTTTTAACCCACTCACTTTTTTTTTATGGCTGTACTGGGAAGCATGTGGGATCTGTTTCCTGACTAGGGATTGAACCCGTGCCACGTGCGTTGGAAGCACAGTTTTAATCACTTGACTGCCAGGAAAGTCCCCCATTCACTTTTAACACTAATATCTACGATTTAACTTTGTTTTCTTGTGCCTTTTTTGTCTTTCCTGCTCTCTTTTGCATTTATTCTGTATTTTCTAATGTAGCATTTTAACATCAGTAATTCTTTTTACTATATTTTTTTGGATTTTTTTTTTTAGTGGTTGCTCCAGGTTTAACTGATCATCAGCATCAGATTTATACTAGCTTCAGTTTCAGTCACTCAGTCGTGTCCAACTCTTTGCGACCCCATGAATTGCAGCATGCCAGGCCTCCCTGTCCATCACAAACTCCTGGAGTTTACTCAAACTCATGCCCATCGAGTCGGTGATGCCATCCAGCCATCTCATCCTCTGTCGTCCCCTTCTCCTCCTGACCCCAATTCCTCCCAGCATCAGGGTCTTTTCCAATGAGTCAACTCTTCACATGAGGTGGCCAAAGTATTGGAGTTTCAGCTTCAGCATCAGTCCTTCCAATGAACACCCAGGACTGATCTCCTTCAGGATGGACCGATTGGATCTCCTTGCAGTCCAAGGGACTCTCAAGAGTCTTCTCCAACACCACAGTTCAAAAGCATCAATTTTTCAGCGCTCAACTTTCTTCACAGTCCAACTCTCACATCCACATGTGACCACTGGAAAAACCATAGCCTTGACCAGATGGACCTTTGTTGGCAAAGTAATGTCTCTGCTTTCTAACATGCTATCTAGGTTGGTCATAACTTTCCTTCCAAGGAGTAAGCGTCTTTTAATTTCATGGCTGCAGTCACCATCTGCAGTGATTTTGGAGCCCAAAAAAATAAAGTCTGACACTGTTTCCACTGTCTCCCCATCTATTTCCTATGAGGTGATGGGACCAGATGCCATGATCTTAGTTTTCTGAATGTTATGCTTCAAGCCAACTTTTTCACTCTCTTCTTTCACTTTCATCAAGAGGCTCTTTAGTTCCTCTTCAGTTTCTGTCATAAGGGTGGTGTCATCTGCATATCTGAGGTTATTGATATTTCTCCCCACAATCTTAATTCCAGTTTGTGCTTCTTCCAGCCCAGCGTTTCTCATGATGTACTCTGCATATAAGTTAAATAAGCAGGGTGACAATATACAGCCTTGACGTACTCCTTTTCCTATTTGGAACCAGTCTGTTGTTCCCTGTCCAGTTCTAACTGTTGCTTGCTGACCTGCACACAGGTTTCTCAAGAGGCAGGTCAGGTGGTCTGGTATTCCCATCTTCAGAATTTTCCACAGTTTATTGTGATCCACACAGTCGAAGGCTTTAGCATAGTCAATAAGCAGAAATAGATGTTTTTCTGGAACTCTCTTGCTTTTTTGATGATCCAGCGGATATTGGCAATTTGATCTCTGGTTCCTCTGGCCTTTTCTAAAACCAGCTTGAACATCTGGAAGTTCTTGGTTCACGTATTGCTGAAGCCTGGCTTGGAGAATTTTGAGCATCACTTTACTAGCGTGTGAGATGAGTGCAATACTGTGGTAGTTTGAGCATTCTTTGGGATTGACTTTCTTAGGGATTGGAATGAAAACTGACCTTTTCCAGTCCTGTGGCCACTGCTGAGTTTTCCAAATTTGCTGGCATATTGAGTGCAGCACTTTCACAGCATCATCTTTCAGGATTTGAAATAGCTCAACTGGAATTCCATCACATCCACTAGCTTTGTTCGTAGTGATGCTTTCTAAGGCCCACTTGACTTCACATTCCAGGATGTCTGGCTCTAGGTGAGTGATCACACCATTGTGATTATCTGGGTCATGAAGATCTTTTTTGCACAGTTCTTCTGTGTATTCTTGCCACCTCTTCTTAATATCTTCTGCTTCTGTTAGGTCCATACCATTTCTGTCCTTATTGTGCCCAATTTTGCATGAAATGTTCCCTTGGTATTTCTAATTTTCTTGAAGAGATCTCTAGTCTTTCCCATTCTGTTGTTTTTCTCTATTTCTTTGCATTGATCAGAGTAAGGCTTTCTTATCTCTCCTTGCTATTATTTGGAACTCTGCATTCAAATGGGTATATCTTTCCCTTTCTCCTTTGCTTTTTGCTTCTCTTCTTTTCACAGCTATTTGTAAGGCCCCCTCAGACAACCATTTTGCCTTTTTGCATTTCTTTTCCATGGGGATGGTTTTGATCCCTGTCTCCTGTACAATGTCACGAACCTCTGTCCATAGTTCATCAGGTTCTCTATCAGATCTAGTCCCTTAAATCTATTTCTCACTTACACTGTACATTCATAAGGGATTTGACTTAGGTCATACCTGAATAATGGTTATCCCTACTTTCTTCAGTTTAAGTCTGAATTTGGCAATAAGGAGTTCATGATCTGAGCCACAGTCAGCTCTAGGTCTTGTTTTTGCTGAGCTTCTCCATCTTTGGCTGCAAAGATTTTGGCTGATTTCGGTGTTGGCCATCTGGTGATATCCATTTCTGTTATATACAGAAATGCTTCTTTTATATGGTTTTATTCCCTTTCCACATTTTAAGCAGTTATGTATTATTGGTTTACATATTGTATCAATGTTACAAACTAAACAATACATTCTTATAATTATTACCTTACTGTCTGTGGTCATTTCCTTAGTCCTGTAAAGCTTTACTCACACCCAGCTTCTTTGCTGTTACTGGCAACTATATTGCTACACAGATGTTACATTTCTATGTGCTACAGGCCCAACAATACATTACCTACATACTATTTTATCCAATTGCTTTTAAAATTACTAACAGCTTCTCGGGGTGCTCTCCCTGGTAACTTAGACTTTGCACGCTCTACATGTGGGGCACAGAAGGCATTTGCTGGGTGTGGAGAAGGAGTTTGGGTCTTGAGAGTGTCACCCACCCAAACATCTTGGGGATTCTGTGGCCCAACCCTTGGGCAGGGGACAGGACCCACTCACCCCCGGGACCTCACCTCCCTTTTCTGACAGTCATTTAGCCTTTAAGTTTTCTGGGCATGCAGGTGGGTCCCTCTGCATGATAACTGGGTAAACCTGGGCCAGACTTGCAAATGAGTAAGAGAATAACGCTGACAGCCAGTTTTGTCCCTTATTTTAAAGGGTACAGTAGGCTTGAAATACACAACATGGATAAAGGCCTGTTTTGATGTGGCTTTTAAGTGTTGGGGTTTCTTCTTCTACCTTTGAGTACGACTCAAGACAACTGTATCTTAAAACATCCTTCTCTTAGTATGCTTTGCACCACAACAAAGTTTAGAACAACTTATTTTAAATGTAACAACAAAAAAGAGCAACAGGCAGAAAGGAAGAAACAAAACTATTACTTATAGATGGTATAATTTTTAATCACAAATTTTAACAGAACCAAGAAATTACTGAAAATTACATTCAGAGAAGTAGCTAGTTTTGCAAATATAATTAAAAATAACTTTCCTATGCAAGAGCAATAACCAACTAGAAAAATACAATGGAAAAAAAAACTATTTACAAAAACAAAATTTTGTTTTGTGTAGAACTTACCGGAAGAAAATTAGGAAAAAACGTACTCAGAATACTCTAATCATGGAAGGTAGGTTTCTGGATGGGAACAAAACGTGTAAAGGTAATTTTCGACCATAAGTGTACAGGATTTAGCCTGTTCCATTACAGATACCAATTTAAAACCTAAGGAAATCTAAGAGGAGCAAGACTGATAAGAATCTGAAAATGACACACCACAGGATTGGTCCTGTGAAGGCACCACTGGCCTTGCTTCTGGCAGACAAGTCAGGAAATGTGGGTACCAGGAGGCCACAGAGAACAAATGTCCACTACAATGAGGACGCTGGAACCCTATCTCCTGAGGGGTAATGTGAGCGAGCCACTGGAGAGATAATTTCTAAAAGTAAAACACTATGCTTGTGAGGTAGTGACCACCCATTGCCAACGGTCTGATGGGAACTACACATATGGCAAGGTTATTGACCAGCCACGGATCCAAGCCAATGTCCTCCTCCCCCTCTGCAGGATCCTGGGGTTACCTTCCTGGCAGGTTTTCCTGACTTAACAGAGGGACAAAATTCAGAAGTTTTTCCAGGAACGGGGCTGGGTGGCCAGGCCTGAGTGACCCAAACTTCTTCCGGCAAGGCAAAGGCATGAGAGAGCTGTTTGAGCAATTAACAGCTGAACAAAATACAGTAAGAACAGCAGACACTTTTAAATTACACTGTGAAGAGGATTTCTGTAAATGTCTCTTTTCACCACAAACTGCAAGAGTTACTGAAGTTGATCGTTAGTTTTTAGATCCCATACAAATGATGGAATAAGTCTTTGACATTCAGTTGCTGTGTTTTCCTATATTCCAAAGTAAACAATCCCTTTCATCTCTCAAGCTTTCAGGGTATCTTTAGATGGTGATATGAATGGCTGATAGAAGCTGTTCTTATTAACAAGTCAGTAGTTTGGTTCTTTCAGGGGAACAGTTTAAGATAAGGATCTTTACATTACTTCTCAGGTGTGAATTCCTATGTAGGGGGGGAATGGAATATTCTGATACTTTCAGTACACTTGTCAGTCTTCACCTTAAGGTAAGCAGCCCCCAGACTCCTATTTCAAAGCCTTTTTTAGGAAAGGGATCTGTGAGCTGTACATCGTTGTGTAAGTTCACAAAAGAAAGCTCTTTAGTCTAAAAAGTCTGGTTGCTAACTGAGGTATAGCCCTTGAGGATGTTTTGTTTTCCCTGCGAATTTTCTAAAAACTTGAGGTTTCGGCAAACTTCAATATTTATCTGATTTTGGCTATAACGAGGTTTTATCTGTATCTTTTCAGACAGCCTGGCAATTCAGAATTATTTATGGAATATTTCAGTTTGAGGTGGTAACATCAGACCTTTCCCTGATGTTACTTCTGTTTTCCGGTCTCACATGCTGAGTGGGTTTTTTCATGCCGGGTGCAGTTCGACAGCCGACCAAATCTTCTCCCACACTTTTTACAACCATATGGCCTCTTGGTCTCGTGACTCTGCAAGTGAATCACAAACTCTTTGTTTTCTGGGAAGGTTTTCCCACATTCTGGACACTTAAATATCTTTTCCCTTATATGGATTCCTTCATGGCGACTTCGATGAGAATTCTGACGGAAGTTTTTCCCACACTGAGAACATGAATAAGGTTTCTCTCCTGTATGGATTCTCTCATGCTTATTAAGGTTTGGTTTATGATTAAAGCTTTTCCCACAGTGACTGCAGTCATAGGGCTTTTCTCCAGTGTGAGTCCTCTGGTGGGAAATAAGGTAAGAACTCTCATTAAACTGTTTCCCACACAGCGGACAAGTATAGCATCTTCTTGTTCTACGATTTCGGGTAAGTGCGATAACATTAATATCCACATATTTTGAGAGTTCCTCTAGAGGAGTATCATTTTCAATGGTAACTAAAAGATTTCTCATTTTCCTTTCCTTTGGAATAGATGTATTTAATCTTTCTTCTTTTTGGCAATCTGGAGACTGCTCAGGGACCATGGAACAATTCATTTCATCACAATCTGAAGACTCTTCTCTATGATCTTCATCCTCTACAGGTTCCGTCTGAAGCTCTTCACCCTCAGGATTATTGCCACTGACTGTTGAAACAGAGAGAAAATCTAATCATTTTTGAGGGACATGATACCATGCAGGAAAACCAAGTTAGATTTCTCATGAGACCAAAACCTTGAAAGTCAGAAATCTGACTGGCAGGGGGCGCGCGCGCGCGTGTGCGGGAGGGGGCGGGTGGGGAAGGACAGCCTGCGAGATCCCGAGGCGAGGCTCGCGCGTCTGCTCCCGCCCTGGCCCCCAGCTCCCACCCAGTCCGCCCGGCTCAGCCATGATCAAGGCGATCCTCATCTTTAACAACCACGGGAAGCCGCGGCTCTCCAAGTTCTACCAGCCCTACAGTGAAGATACACAACAGCAAATCATCAGGGAGACATTCCATTTGGTATCTAAGAGAGATGAAAATGTTTGTAATTTCCTAGAAGGAGGATTATTAATCGGAGGATCTGACAACAAACTGATTTATAGACATTATGCAACGTTATATTTTGTCTTCTGTGTGGATTCTTCAGAAAGTGAACTTGGCATTTTAGATCTAATTCAAGTATTTGTGGAAACATTAGACAAGTGTTTTGAAAACGTCTGTGAACTGGATCTAATTTTCCGTGTAGACAAGGTTCACAATATTCTTGCAGAAATGGTGATGGGGGGAATGGTATTGGAGACCAACATGAATGAGATTGTTACACAGATTGATGCACAGAATAAACTGGAGAAATCTGAGGCTGGCTTAGCAGGAGCTCCAGCCCGCGCTGTATCAGCTGTAAAGAATATGAATCTTCCTGAGATCCCAAGAAATATTAACATTGGTGACATCAGTATAAAAGTGCCAAACCTGCCCTCTTTTAAATAAAAAATTAAAAAGGCCACTCCCAGGTAAAATCCAGGGGAAAAAGTCATCTAAGTTTACCATGCAGTTGTTTACCAAAAATAAAGGAGGAGAGTCTTAACTTTTACTCTTGGATTTAAGTCAAGGTACTGTATAGACATTATATAAAATCAGTATGGAAGTTCAATGTTGCTTTTCTTGCTCAGTGGTTTTGAAGAAATTAAGTAGTTCCAGTGTGATTTTTTTTCTTTATTTTCTAAACTGCATTCCTATGGCCACCTAAGGCATGCCTGTATGTATTGGCTATTACAGTATTTCAAAAAGTGTTCAGGACATTTCTTTAAATTGTGTACAACCCAAAATGTTGGTGTTTTGTATGGATCACAAGTGCAGCATTCCTTAATAATTTCTGTTATTTGTCACAATTGTTATTTAAAGAACGAAGTGTGTATTGCATGAAAACCTTATGACCTGTTTCTCTTAATTTAAACAAACTCCAAGGTAACCGGACTTATAAAAAAAAAAAAAAAAAAAAGAAAGAAATCTGACTGGCAGACAGCTGCCATCAACACTTCCTCACCCTTATTGAGGGTGGGATACATGACTGATAAATCTTCCCTTACCCATAATGCAAGCACATAGTCCTCTTTCTCTCTCTTTTTTTTAAATGAAATGTGTGGAACTAGACTGAAAGATTTCCATGTTTGTTTTCTGAATAGGCACCAAGTACTCAACAAGTTCATACTGATCTTATATTATGTGTAAATCACTGAGCTAATAAGGACCAGGGGGTGAAGGACATAAATATTAAAAGGTACTACTTGTAATCTTTAGGAGGCTAGTAAGTAAATGTTTAGATGAGTTACTTCCAGGTTTTCACTATATTATAGTATTAGCTAATATTATAACATCCAATATAGTGAAAAACTGCAAACAATCCAAATGACCCCAACTAAAGGAGGCAAAGTATTTTTACACAGTGTATTATTTTTTTGGACATGAAAGCATTACTACAATGAACTGTCCTGGCAATCCAGTGGTTAAGAAGCTGTGCTTCCACTGAGTTTGATCCCCGGTCAGGGGACTAAAGATCCTGCATACTGCACAGTGTAGTCAAAAAGAAAAAATGATCTACATTAAAAAAAAAAAAAAAACTACTACAATTGATAAAATGAAAACTATGGTAGAAGTCAATGGTTGTCATTTTTGGGGGGAGAATGGGAACTAGTGACTGAGCAGGACCACAAGAGGGATATCTGGGGTATTAGTTGATTTTAGATAAATTTTAGACAAATGTGTTCATTATGTGGAAATCTGAGCTGTATACTTAGGACTTGTATTTCCCAAAAAAGTCTGTGTAAAATAACAGATTACAGCGCTTGCTCTGGCAGCACATATACTAAAATGGGAATGATATAGAGAAGACTAGCATGGCCCCTGTGCAAGGATGACACGCAAATTTGTGAAGGGTTCCATAAAAAAAAAAAACCCACCAGATCACAAAGACTAGGTAAAAAAGCCAAAAGAAAAAAAGTATGCTATGAACAGATGGAATGACAAGGGACTTTGTCTGACTCTGGGCAACTTATGAAATTAAAGGATGAAATCAACTACTTTAAATAATGTGATTAATCCTCATGTAACTCCATGGCTGATTCATGTCAATGTATGACAAAACCCACTACAATATTGTAATTAGCCTCCAACTAATAAAAATAAGTGGGGGAAAAAAAAAAAGGGGGGAGAAAAAAAAAATAATGTGATTAATCCTAAAGCCAGAATCTGAATCTCTGCTGGATTTAGCACTTTCATACCAATAGATTTCTTTCTTTTAAAATTATTTCATTTAATGATTCCCTTAGGATAATGAAAATGTTTGGCCAAAGCACAGGACAATTTTTTTCTGTATCACAGCTTTTGATATGAACTGACATACCTGCTTTCCAAAGGAACTCTACAGATTTCAATATAACCATCAACATGTGGCTAGGTATCAATTTTAACTAATCTTGCTGGTAGTAGATATAATTTTCAAATATTTATTTAATAGGTATAGAATGGTTTCTCATTGTAGCTTTATTTTGCACTTTGATTATTGCAAACTAATAATTTATATATTGGCTGTCACTTTTATAAATTTAAATAAATTTTATAGGACTTCCCTGGTGATACAGGGATTGAGAATCTACCTGCCAATGCAGGGGACATGGGTTCGATCCCTAGTCCAGGAAGATCTCACATGCCAAGGAGCAACTAAGCCTATGCACCACAACTACTGAGCCTAAGCACCCTACAGCCCATGCTCTGCAACAAGAGAAGACACTGCATTGGCAAGTCCGAGCACTGCAACCAGAGAAAGCCTGCCCGCAGCAACGAAGACCCAGTGGAGCCAAAAATAAAATAAATAAAAATAATACATAAATTGTATTATAAATCTTAATCTCTTTATCACTGATATATTTTTTTAATTAAAGTCTTTCTCTAGAATAACCCCACAACTTAAAACAAGAAAATCAGTCTTTTAAAATCCAATAAATTTCTATTGTTTTCTGGCCATCCTTTTTTTTTCTGGCCATTCTTTTATGACTTATTTTTATTTAACTCTGATACTGTTGGAAGTTTATTATCACACGATTTGTTGTTCGTAACATGTCTAATATTGGTAGGGTTAGTCAGAACATTCACTTCTTTCACCAATTTGATAAAGTACATTTACAGTATAAGTCTGGAGAACACTGATATCTTTACATGATTTTAGTTTTCCCATTTAGACCTGTTTCTCTCCAATATTCAAAAAATCTCTTCTATTTACCATATAAAACATCTATTTTACTCCTATTTTATAGTCATTCTGAAGGAGAGCTCTCGTTATTTTGTGTTTAAGAATGCTGATAGTTAAATATTTATTCCTACTGACCTACTGTAAAACTATTAAATATCATAATGTTTTAATTGATCCTTCAAAATTTTCTAAATACAAATCATATTTTGGTTCCCCCTTTTTTCCAATATTCATTCTCCCTAACCCCTTTTTCATAAAAATATTAAGTTAAAGAACTAAGTATCTGTTTTGAGAACAATTAACTGAAACTCAACTGCATTTAACATTCCTTTATTGTACTAACTTTAAAAATAGAGAATTTTAGTAGCTGATATACTTATATGGCTCTAAATCAAAATATGAAAATTACACTGAAAAGCCATACTCTAATCCCTGTCTCATTCCAATCCCAAAGAAAGAAAGGCAATGCCAAAGAATGTTCAACCCCACATTCATCTCACATGCTAGCAAAGTAATGCTCAAAATTCTCTAAGCTAGGCTTCAACAGTATGTGAACTGAGAACTTCCAGATGTTCAAGTTGGATTTAGAAAAAACAGAGAAACCAGAGATCAAATTGCCAACATCTGGTGGACCATAGAAAAATCAAGAGAATTCCAGAAAAACATTTACTTCTGCTTCATTGACTATGCTGAAGCCTTTGACTGTGTGGCTCACATCAAACTGTGGAAAATTCTTAAAAGAGATGGGAATACCAGACCATCTTAACTGCCTCCTGAGAAATCTGTATGCAGGTCAAGAAGCAACAGTTTGAACCAGACATGGAACAACAGACTGGTTCCAAATTGGGAAAGGAGTATGTCAAGGCTGTATATTGTCACCCTGCTTATTTAACTTATATGCAGAGTACATCATGTGAAATGCTGGTCTAGATGAAGCACAAGTTGAAATTAAGATTGCCAGGAGAAAAAAAAAAAAAGATTGCCAGGAGAAATATCAATAACCTCAGATATGCAGACGACACCACCCTTATGGCAGAAAGCAAAGAACTAAAGAGTCTCTTGATGAAAGTGGAAAAGGAGAGTGAAAAAGTTGGCTTAAAACTCAACATTCAAAAAACTTAAGATCATGGCATCTGGTCCCATCACTTCATGGCAAACAGATGGGGAAACAATGACAGACTTCATTTTCTTGGGCTCCAAAATCACTGCAGATGGTGACGGTGGCCATGAAATTAAAAGACGCTTGCTCCTTGGAAGAAAAGCTATGACCAACCTAGACAGCATATTAAAAAGCAGAGACGTTACTTTGTTGACAAAGGTCCATCTAGTCAAAGCTATGGTTTTTCCAGTAGTCATGTATGTACCTACAATTTACTGCACTTTATTTGTTTAAATATTTTGTCATAAGAAGTTTTAAAATTTTTACACATGATCTGAGCCAAAAGGCCGAGAAGCGATAAAAAGTTTTTAAATTTTTATGTATTTACCTTATTGATCTTTTCTTTAAAAGACTTCTGGATTTTTGAGTCTTTATTAGAAAAGTCATCCTATCCCATGGTTATAAAGGAATTCACCCACATGTTCTAATTGTTTTTAAAAAAACATTTAAATCTTTGACCCACCTGGCGTTCTTCTTGGTGTGCAAAATAAGGTATGACTCACCAAGAGGCTACGTTTTCACTGGACCTTTTACCAAAAAGTCCCTCTTTACCTTGCTGACAGGGGATTCCAACTTTATCACAAACTAAATCTCCATGTGTATCTAAACCTATTTCTGCACTTCTTAGTCCATCCCATTGGTCTAGCTACTCACATGCCAAAACTATATATTGTTTTCATGACAGGTTTTAGAGGCTGCTTAAACATCTGGTACACTATAACTCTCCTGCCCCACTGCTCTTCTTTCCAATTTTCCTGGTTACTTGCAGTTATTTTTCCACTTGAATTTGAAATCAGACTGTCCAGTTCCGGGGGGGGGGGGGGGAATCCTATTGGTTTCAGTAAAGGGACTACATTGAATTCATAAATTAATTTGGGGAGAACTGACCTTTTTAATATTAAATCTTTCCAACCTAGAACATGATATTTCTTTCCATTCATTCAAATTTACTTTTGTGACCTTTAGAAGTGTTTTATTTTCCTCATCATTTCTGCACATTTCTTAAGTTTATTTCTAGATGCTTGATCTTTTTTTGTTCCTAATGCATATCTTCTAAATCACTAGTCTCCAACCTTTCTGGAACCAGGGACCGGCTTCATGGGAAGATAATTTTTCCATGTACCCTTTGGGTAGGAGGGTGGGGTTTCAGGATGATTCAAGCACATTACATTTATTGTGCACTTTACATCAGCCCCATCTCAGATCATCAGGCATTAGATCCTGGAGGTTGGGGACCTCTGTTCTAAATGAATGTGTTTCCATAAATGATTTCTGTATAAAAATTTTACATCTCATTGCCTTACTGAATACACCTATAATATGTAATAAGTTTTCATACATTCTCTAGAATTTTCCAGCTACACATTTATATTATATGTAAATAGATGTAGTTTTATCTTTCTCTTAAATTCTTGTATGTTTAGTTTCTTTCTCATTTAACTGTACTACCTAACACCTGAAAAGAAAGTGAAAGTATCAGTTGCTCAGTCGTGTCCGACTCTTTGCAACCCCATAGACTATAGCCTGCTAGGTTCCTCTGTCCATGGGATTCTCCAGGCAAGAATACTAGAGTGGGTAGCCATTCCCTTCTCCAGGGGATCTTCCCAACCCAGGGATTGAACCTAGGACTCCTGCATTGCAGGCAGACTCTTTACCATCTGAGCCACCAGGGAGGCCCCCCAAAACACAATGTTAAACAGTAGTAGTGACAGTGGGCTTTGTTGTTGTATCCTAATTCTAGTGGGAATGCCTCTCAGCGTTTCCCATTAAAGATGATAATGGTGGGACTTCCCTGGTGGTTTAGTGGCTAAGAGTTTGTCCTCCCAATACAGGGGGCCCAGATTCAATCCTTGTCAGGGAACTAGATACCACATACGGCAACTAAAGAGTTCACATGCTGCAAGTAAGACTTGATGCAGCCAAATAAATAAACATTAAAAAAAAAAAATCCCTGCTCTACTACTTACTGCTGTGTGACCTTCAGTAAATTTAACTTTTCTCTACTTCAGTTCCATCATCTATAACATAATAATGATTCCTATACCCCACAGTGCTAACATGACAATTACATGAGATAATAAATGCATGTAAAGTACTCAGAATAGTGTCTAGCACATATTAGTATACATGTGTTTAACAAATGCTAGATAATACTTACATCAAAAATTGGATATATTTTCTCTTACACTAGTAGGCTTAACAGCTATTGAACACCAATGACAAAATAAGACTTAAAAAAGAATTAGTCAAGTGTCCAATGAAAACAGTGATGTACCATTGCAACAAAAAGAATAAAATACTTAGGAGTATATCTACCTAAAGAAATAAAAGACCTATACATAGGAAACTATAAAACACCAATGAAAGAAATCAAAGAGGACACAAACAGATGGAGAAATATACCGTGTTCATGGATTGGAAGAATCAATATTGTCAAAATGGCTATACTACCCAAAGCAATCTATAGATTCAATGCAATCCCTATCAAACTACCAACGGTATTTTTCACAGAACTAGAACAAATAATTTCACAATTTGTATGGAAATACAAAAAACCTCGAATAGCCAAAGTAATCCTGAGAAAGAAGAATGGAACTGGAGGAATCAACCTGCCTGACTTCAGACTATACTACAAAGCCACAGTCATCAAGACAGTATGGTACTGGCACAAAGACAGAAATATAGATCAATGGAACAGAATAGAAAGCCCAGAGATAAATCCACGAACCTATGGTCACCTTATCTTCGACAAAGGAGGCGAGGATATACAATGGAAAAAAGACAACCTCTTTAACAAGTGGTGCTGGGAAAACTGGTCAACCACCTGTAAAAGAATGAAACTAGAACACTTTCTAACACCATACACAAAAATAAACTCAAAATGGATTAAAGATCTAAATGTAAGACCAGAAACTATAAAACTCCTAGAGGAGAACATAGGCAAAACACTCTCCAACATAAATCACAGCAGGATCCTCTATGACCCACATCCCAGAATTTTAGAAATAAAAGCAAAAATAAACAAATGGGACCTAATGAAACTTAAAAGCTTTTGCACAACAAAGGAAACTATAAGCAAGGTGAAAAGACAGCCCTCAGATTGGGAGAAAATAATAGCAAATGAAGCAACAGACAAAGGATTAATCTCAAAAATATACAAGCAACTCCTCCAGCTCAACTCCAGAAAAATAAATGACCCAATCAAAAAATGGGCCAAAGAACTAAACAGACATTTCTCCAAGGAAGACATACAGGTGGCTAACAAACACATGAAAAGATGCTCAACATCACTCATTATCAGAGAAATGCAAATCAAAACCACAATGAGGTACCATTATACGCCAGTCAGGATGGCTGCTATCCAAAAGTCCACAATCAATAAATGCTGGAGAGGGTGTGGAGAAAAGGGAACCCTCTTACACTGTTGGTGGGAATGTAAATTAGTACAGCCACTATGGAAAACAATGTGGAGATTTCTTAAAAAGCTGGAAATAGAACTGCCATATGACCCAGCAATCCCACTTCTGGGCATAAACACCGAGGAAACCAGATCTGAAAGAGACACATGCACCCCGATGTTCATCGCAGCACTGTTTATAATAGCCAGGACATGGAAGCAACCTAGATGCCCATCAGCAGACGAATGGATGAGGAAGCTGTGGTACATATACACCATGGAATATTACTCAGCCATTAAAAAGAATTCATTTGAATCAGTTCTAATGAGATGGATGAAACTGGAGCCCATTACACAGAGCGAAGTAAGCCAGAAAGATAAAGACCATTACAGTATACTAACACATATATATGGAATTTAGAAAGATGGTAATGATAATCCTATATGCAAAACAGAAAAAGAGACTCAGATGTATAGAACAGACTTGTGGACTCTGGGAGAAGGTGAGGGTGGGATGTTTCAAGAGAACAGCATCGAAACATGTATATTATCTAGGGTGAAACAGATCACCAGCCCAGGTTGGGTGCATGAGACAAGTGCTCGGGCCTGGTGCACTGGTAAGACCCAGAGGGATCGGGTGGAGAGGGAGGTGGGAGGGGGGACCGGGATGGGGAATACATGTAAATCCATGGCTAATTCATTTCAATGTATGACAAAAACTACTGCAATGATGTAAAGTAATTAGCCTCCAACTAATAAAAATTAATGGAAAAAAAAAAAAAAGAAAACAGTGATGTAAAATATATCTGTTGAGAGAATACCACTAGATGCAGAAGGTGGATTCAGAAACAGTATGCATGTGCTTTCCGTTTAAATGTGTGATGTTAGCACATCAGCCGCAGGTCTTGATTACCAGGAGAGATGCCCTCCACCCTTGCTGCCCCAAAGATACAGGAAAAATGGCCACTCTCAGCTGGAAAGGCTCTGCCACATAGAATAAAACATAAATATGCATGTAAGAACATGTACTTAGCTGGTGTGACCAGTGTCTCAAAAAATATTTGAGATGAAACAGAATCATGCTTTTCCCATAGCTTTCAATCTAAACATACAAGGGACTTGATTTCTTACCCAGTAGCATCATCTCCCCAATGCTGTCTTCTTCCATCTCTGAGGTGGGCTGCTGAGCAGGATCCAGGCTTACACATTCTTCTTGGGAGTGAAATACGTTCAAATCCTCAAAGACCACCAGTTTCTGAAAGAACAACAGGCCCCCTTCCTCTTAGTAACAAAGGTTCCTTGACAGCCTTGCTGTTAAGAAAGACTGAGACCAAAAGATTGGGGAAGGGATGGTGAAAGGGATCTACAAGTCTCATGCAGACCAGAAAGCCAGGGTCAGAGAGAAGCCAGGGGAAAAACAGAACACAACTGTCTAAGAAGGCAGTGAAGAATGAGCCCAGTCTCCCTGCTGACTCCCTAGAGTGTGTTTTTATATGTGGGAGGACTGTGAGAGCAGAGAGGGTGATGTACCCAAACAGTGAACAGGAAAGCTGAACTCACCTCAGATTCAGATTTCAGACACAGAGATACTGTCTCCTGTTTCTGTTGGGTTCCTTCTCTAGGCAGAAGCTTCACTAAGGGACGAAGTTGCACTGGGGAAAGAGGAAGCTGCAGTTAAAAGAAAAGTCAGTGACTCAAATACAAAGATTCTACCCACATTTTGAAGCTAGATCATTCCCTTGGTAGGTAACTCATAGCTTTTTCTGCTCCTATGAGCCCAGTCAGAGGTCAAGCCTCAAACCACAGGGTCTTGAACCTACACGGTGTCTTTTCCTTAAAAAAAAAAGATGATTCTCCTAAGCACCTTTTAAATTTCCATTACCACTAAGGGGAAGGTTGGGGTATGATAAAGTCTGAAGATGTCCACAGCAAGCACAAAAGTTAACAAGATTCCACATAAGCTGAAGCCAATTCAATAATTCATTGACATTTCTTTATCCTAAAAACATATTCCCCAGGCTTCCCTGGCAGTTCAGTGTATAAGACTCCATCTTTCTAATGCAGGGGGTGCAGATTCGATCCCTCGTTGGGGAACTAAGATCCCACATGCTGCATGTCATGGCAAAAGAAAAAAAAGATTCCCCCTCCCGAAATGTATCAGTAAAAATGACACTACAAAAAATGTTAGTCTATTCTATAGCTTTACACACACTTAGCAAATCACTCAAACCCAGCTTGAGGAAAAAAATACTCCCTTCCTCTTTCTGGCATGTTGACTTATTGGAATCAACTCCTTTTTTCAACACCCACCTTCCTAACTTCAATTCACTATTACTATGGAAGCCTAGCTCAACCCCCAGTACCACCCTCTTTCTTCTAGTGAAACAGTATGTGCTTCTTACCTCTATTCTGAAGGTCTGAACTCACATCCTTCATAATAACCAAGGTCTCCTTGATTTTCTGACTGGGTTGGACTAAGCTTGGCTTGGGCAAGAAGGTGAGGAAGTGCTCCAGAACCAGTTGGTGGATGATCTTGGGTCCACTAGTAGCATCTCGAAGTAGGTCTTGGCCCAGCTTGGAGTTGGGAGGGACTCTCAGTATAAAGGACCGCTTTGGCTTGGGGGGCATAGGGACCACTTTTGCAGCCATCGTGCCTTGAAATCACACACCACACTTGTTTCTGCAGAGCTTCAAGAGCCACCTCTTACTGGAGAAAACCTGTCAGTCAGCTGTAGATGAGAGAAACCATGGGTCAGGCTAAGCATACTCCAATATGTTTCTTGGGCAGTGAGGCCACATGAAATCTAAATCAGTAAGGAAAGATAAGCTGGGGTAGGGAACTCAAAACTGAAAGGAAGACCCCTGAACCTGATACTCTCAGTAAGACCTGAAAGGAATATCCTGCGAATGGAGGAAGTAGATGTCCAAACCTCAAGGGCCAAACAGAAGGGAGCAAAGACAACCGCCAGAAGGCCAAGGGTCGTCCTCACGATAATGCGAAGCCCAAACTCCATTAGGAAAAGTGGTTCCACTCACGCTGGGACCAAAAAAAAAAAAAAAAGCAACGGGCCAAAAGACAGGAAATCCAAGGTTCAATAACGAGGGCATCCTGTTAGAGGTCAGCTTGGCCACTGAATCTGGCCTCACCGCAGCCCTTGGACAGCCCTAGGATGTCCTTCAGGGGGCAGCTGACCCAAGGAGCAAGCGCAATGCCGCATGAGGGGTCTACGTGTGGCCAGCCGACTCTTTTCCGCCCTCAAAGTCTTGTAAGAGGGACAGGGGGCATCCCAGTAGGGCCCACTGGGCCAGGCCCACTCTTCAGCCTCTCCCACTGGCCAAGGAGCACCTTCACCGCAAAGTCCAGCTGGCGGCATTGGCGGGGGTGCGCTCCAGCAATGGCCCCTGTTTCGCTCCCTAAAGGTCGCCTCAGTCTGGTTCCCGCCCTCCCGGAGCCCCTCACCTTTTGGGGTTCTGCTGTGCCTGGGCGCACGCTGGGGGCAACCCCGGACCCAGACTCAGGAAGAGACTGGGAAACTATGCGCGAGAAGCCCAGGCCAACCCTCGCCCTTCGGGGTGTCCTCACTGGCAGCCAGCTATTATTTGTCTGAGCTGCGGTTAGTTGGGGAGAACGACCGGGACGCGGTGCCTTCTGGGAGACCGGGTGCCTAGGCGGCCGTGATGTCACGCCCGGTGCCTCGTTTCCGGTGCGGAAGCCTGGTCTCCTCACTAGGAGCGGGCAGTCTGCGCTTCAGAAGGCGAGGCTCGAGGCCGACCAGCAGGACTTTCAGGACCGCAGGGAGGCTAGGTTGGCAGCATCCGCTTTCTCTGCGGCTGTATCTGGGAGACGGAAAGCTAAAGGTTAGTTCCAGCCCGCCAAACCTGGTTGGCACCACTCGAAGTACGGAAGGGATAACTACAGGGGATGCTGGGAAATGTAGTTCGGCGCCACACAGCCAATGGGAGATCGTCAGGGTCAGCGGTTGGGGCGGAGCAGGATCAGGGCTCGACCGGAAGCGGGCTGTCGGGAGTACCGGAAGGTCTGTGCTAGGCCGCCGCAGTTTCCGCCGCAGTTTCCGCCGCAGTTTCCGCCGCAGCACCTGGGTCTATCAAAATACTGAGGTGGCGGTGAGTTGGTGGTGGGCTCTGGCCTCTGTCGTGTCTAGAGTTCTGTTACAGCCGTCTCTGTCTGTAGGAGCGGCCCGTTGGTCAGAGCCGGGCGACGCTGCCCTCCCCTGTATGCCAACTCCTACACTGCGGTCTGGACCGGCCATCTTACTTCCTGAGGAATCCTAATTGTCCATTCCGCTTCCGTTCTCCGTTTATCTTTTCTTTCTGTCTTGTTCACATACTCTGTTCATTCTCCAGGGAAGTATTGGTTAAGAGATTGGGCCACACAAGAGCAGAGATTGCCTTATTTCTGTGTGTAAAGTCATTGTCAGTCAGGATGACTAAAGTGAAAATATAAAGGAATCCCGTTTCTTAACGGAAACTGAGTGATTCAGCCATGGTCTAAAATGTGTTATGAAGAGACTACTGTCAAAACTGTGTGGCAAGAAAAAAAAAGAAAAAACACAAACAAAAAACTGTATAGCAACAAGTTAAAGAATACCTGTCTTTCCAGACATATTATGAAACAAAAACAAAAACCTTCTTTAATCAAAGCTGTATAGTTTGAACTACGAGTGAATAAATAGAACAATAAATGCTAAAATTGGTCTGAATATATGTCGACCTGTATGAAAGGGTGGCTTTTAAGCTTGGTACTAGCAATAGTTGTCTGTTCTTCCTGGAAAAAAGGAAGACTCCTATCTTTACATACCCCCAAATTGGGATTTAATAGCCAATGGAAGAATATTTATGGGAACGCTAAGTTTAATATTGAGGCAGAGTAGGAAACTGAGGTGCCTTAGAGTAGAATATAAACTTGTGAGAATGTATTAAAAAAGGAAATTTTAGAAGATAATATTGGTAAAGTCAAACAAGTGGTAGACTGGAATGTAATTGTGCGAGATAAGTCAAGTAAAGAGTAAGGCATTCCCAGCATACAGAGTTCCTGCCAACTGACCGAAGACTGAGGCAAAGGCCATGGAACCATTCCATAGAGGCGGAAAGCTAAATGATATTGACATTTGAAAAGATGTTTAGTGGGAATTCCCTGGCAGTCCATTGGTTTGATTCCTGGTCGGGGAACTGAGACATTGCATACATGACAGTGTGGTGAAAGAAAGAAAGAAAAGATGGTTAGCCACAGTTTGGCAGTCTTTCAAAATAGAATTATTATCAGTTCAGTTCAGTTGCTCAGTCATTTCCGACTCCGCAGCCCCATGGACTGCAGAACGCCAGGCCTCCCTGTCCTTCATCAACTCCCAGAGCTTGCTCAAACTCATGTCCATCCAGTCCATAATGTCATCCAACCATCTTATCCTCTATTATCCCCTTCTCCTCCTGCCCTCAATCTTGCCCAGCATCAGGGTCTCTTTCATGAGTCAGTTTTTTTCATCAGGTGACCAAATTATTGGAGATTCATCTTCACCATCAGTCCTTCCAGTGAATATTCAGGGCTGATTTCCTTTAGGATTGACTGGTTTGATCTCCTTGCAGTCCAAGGGACTCTCAAGAGTCTTCTCCAACACAACAGTTCAAAAGCATCAAAAATTACTATAGGATCAAATAATTCCTTTCCTAGGTATAAACCCAAGAGAAACGAAAACCTGTACACAAATAGCATTGTTCATACTGGCTGAAAAGTAGAAACAACCCACTTGTCTGCTGAACAGATTAACAAGATGTATATCCATATAATCAGTTATTTAACAGTAAAAAAGGGACAAAGCAGTGATACATGCAGCAACATGGATGAACTTTTGACACACTGTGCTGAGCCAAAGAAACCGGTCACACAAGACCATATGTTGTAATTCTTATGTGAAATGTCCAGAACAGGCAAATCCGTAGAGATAAAAAATAGGTTAGTCATAGCCAGGGCCTGAGGGCAGAGGGGAAAGACCAGTGACTGCTAATGGGTGCAGGCTTGTTTGGGGGGTCATGAAAATGTTGTGGAATTAGTGTTGATCCACACATTGTGGATATACTAAAACCCATTTAGTTGTGTATTTAAAAGCGTGCATTTTATGGTATGTGAATTATATCTCAATTTTAAAAAACCACCTGACAGAGAAAGTTACATACTACAAATACTAATATTTAATATTTAAAATATTTATGTAAAAGTATTACAAAAACTTGTTCAACATCTGGATCCCACATAGCAAGTAGTTAAAGGAACTGTACCATTTTTATAGACTTGATGGAAGCAGTTTTTCACATGTTGAGGTATGGGGAAGTCATTCTTGCTTATAAATGATTTGGCTTGAACTTTATGCTAATTAGAATAGCCTGTTTTATGGCTTGTCTAACTTACATTGTACATATGCTTTAACCAGTAAAAAAAAAAAAAGAATACAGCTACCAGATTGTTGAAAATGTCATCTTTGAGGATAGGGATAAATGTTCCCCTCCCACCCCCATAATGCCAATGCTAGTACTCCATTAAAGATGAGGTTCTCAAAAAAAAAAAAGATGAGGTTCTCTTCCCAGACACCAGGGTCATGCTAACTAGTTGTGTGCATGCTAATCTGCCTTGTTTGAAACCTCTCATGTTTGATGTTTTTTGTTTTTTTATTAATATTACTTTTTGGCCATGCTGGGCATTTGTTGCTGTGCGTGGGCTTTTCTGTAATTTCTGGGAGTGAGGATTACTCTCTTGTTACAGTGTTTGAGCTTCTCATTGTGGCTTTTCTTGCTGTGTCTTGGGCTTGAATAGTTGCAGCCCGTGGGCTCAGTAGTTACAGCTCTCCGGCTCTAGAGCACAGGCTCAGTAGTTGTGGAGCATAGGCTTAGTTGCCTCATGGCATGTGGAATCTTCCTGGCCAGGGATCGAACCCATGTCCCCTGCATTCCAAGGCAAATTCTTAATCACTGGACCACCAGGGAAGCCCAGTGTTCCTTGTTCTGCCAAGATATAAAACTGTGATTCAGGCATCCAAAATAGAGAGGATAGTGATTGTATTTAATTTCAGACCTGTGCTTGCATCATTGAGAACCTCGATTTTCTGAACTGTATCAAACTCAAGGATAGCACAAACCATTCTCAGAACAGTATCTGCTAGTAGCTGCCAGCTGCAACCTAATGGGCCAAGGTCTCCCCTTGTAACTTTGCAACCATTTTGGACCCCAACCAGTCCTTACTTAATAAGCACTCTTATTCTTGCCAGCTTCAATTATAATTCTTGACAAACAACTTAGGTAGCTTTGAGGTTTTGCCTATATGAGCCTCCCCCCATTTTGAGGTTCTATGGGACACAATTCAAGTATTTCTTAAGTCTGTGTCTCCCAGGCTGTAGTCCTCAGTTTGACTTGAATTAAAACTATTACTATTATGGATTGTTTATCAAATATGTGTGTTGACAGAATGAAGCAAAAAAGTAGAAATTCATGTGGAAAAATTTATATCCTTAATTTCAGGTAATGAAATAAAACACAGGTAAAGTCTCATTACATTTCTATCATATCAGCAAAAATTTTGTAAGGGATCAACACTGCTTCAGGCATGAAACATTTAAAATCTTTCTGAAGGATTGTATGGCCCTGCAAGTGTTGTCAAATAGTTCACATTCTGAAACAGTTTTAGGAATAATTGGAGGGAAGAACATGTGTATGGGAGGGTGGCAGAAAATATACACCAAGCTGTTCATGGAAGGATAGCAAGGGAGAATTGGTAACAACAAATGCCAAACACAGTGAACAGCTGAGCAAACAGGGCACGTGAGCTGTGTCAGCATGTTGATTATGCATGTAGAACAAAGCTCCATGAAGAAAGGAAAGCATGTGTTTTGTGCTCTGGTCACAACCACAGAGAATCTAGGCTCCACTGTGAAGATGGGAAGAGAAGTTGGAGTAGCAGAAGTTTGTGGTTCAATCTTCATTTGATCCTCGTTTTTTCTTACATTCCTCTTTATTTATTTTTTTTTAATTTATTTTTTTCCATTTATTTTTATTAGTTGGAGGCTAATTACTCTACAACATTGCAGTGGTTTCTGTCATAAAAAATATGGAACGCTTCACGAATTTGTGTGTCATACTTGCGCAGGGGCCATGCTAATCTTCTCTGTATCGTTCCAATTTTAGTATATGTGCTGCCCAAGCGAGCACTACATTCCTCTTTATATGTCATTTTATTCTTTGGATGTGTTAATTTTTTTCTTTTGAAGTATAGTTGATTTACAATGTTGTGCTAATCTCTGCCATACAGCAGTGTGACTCGGTTATACACATACAGACATTCTTTTTTTTTTTTATTCCTTTTCATTTGGTCTGTCCCAGGAGACTGGATATAGTTCCCTGTGCTGTACAGTAGGACCTTGCTGTTTATCCATTCTCAACATAATAGTTTGCATCTACTATCCCCAAACTCCAAGTCTGTCCCTCTCCTTCCCCCTCTCTATGTCTCTTTATTCATTTATTTATGTCTCTTTAAATGGAGAATGAACTAGAACCTGACATTCCACAGACCCACAGATTTGCCTGTAGAGCTCAGGAAGAATAGTAACAGCAGCCCCATCTCCCTCGTGGTCTTCTGTATGCAAACAGCACCTCACAGCAATCAACTGAGTGACAACAAATGCAATCACAACTACATTTTCTAAGGGATTTATTTATGAGGTCCAGTCACAGTTCATTAATCCAAGTACAAAAGTGATTTGTAATGATCCAATCTGCTTGTTTTTCTTCAGGCTTCCTAAGTCTCAAGACAGGGGTAGGTAGAATGAAGGAACACATCCTTGCCAAGGGTCCTGAGGGAAAATGAGGGTAGGTTCTGTCTCAGGAGCATCTTAGGTGCTAATTCTTAACAAGGATTTATTAAGCAACAGCGATGTACTCTGAAAGCCTTGTATCATCTGCATGTGTGTTCTCTTTACTCTTGGTTTACCAGTATTTGTGACCCAGCCTACTTCTGCTTCTGTCCCGTAAACTCCTTGGGCACGGGGACTATTTTTTTATTCCCCATAGCACTGGAACCCAGTAATGACTGTCAAGTGTATGGATTCAAGATTCAAGACCAGGAGCCTGAAGGGAGATGCAAAGTGTCAGGTATTCAGGGAGGCCGTGGCCACCCCCACTAGACAGATGGTCAGAGGATCCATGTTCTTCTCTCCATCATGTGTCCTGGGGCTGAGGATAGGTTGAAGGGGCCCCAGGGGAAAGTAGCCAGTGGCTGTGAGGGATGTGGGATTTGGCTGTCACTTTGTAAAAGGAGATGTCACCATCTTGTAGTCCAGGGAGATACCCCCATGCCAGCAGGGCTCCTCCATCTGGATCTGGAGAAAGGTGCACGCCTGGCATTCATTTTACTGCCTCATTGTTTCTACCAAATGCCCATTCTCTGGTGACAGAGTCATGTTCTCCTTGCTGCTCGTGGCTGCCTTGCAAATGCCCAGGACCCACCCTGGCTTGTCTCCCACCTTCACTTCTCAGTCATGGTGGCTAGAGAGCAGGCTCAGAGAGCCCAGCACCACGATTCAGCTATAGAATCTTCCTGGACTAGCAGGCAGATGGTCCCACTTTTCTTCTCAAAGGCTCACTCTCTTCATGTCATCAGAGAAGATGAAAGATGAGGTTGGAGTGGATAGTTTCTGCTTCCAGAATCACATTAACTGCAGAGAGAATTAGAATTCCTGACTTCAGGTCCATGGACAACATCCCCACAGGGTTTTCCCCACATCCAGGAAACGTGGACAAGGTCGTTCTTCGGGAACGCACTGGGGGACCGAGCAGGGGCCCGGCAGGCCAAGGCTACTCGCCTCAGGGTGCCTGACCACCAATCAGTTCTGCAACTATAGAGAAAAAGGAGATGGGGGCAATGCTGAGCATCCCCAGTCAGAGGGACTACATCCACCCTGGTCCCCACAACAAGGAAAGACAAGGACCCCTCCTCCCTGCTCAGGACCTGCCCGGCTTCCTCTGATTTCATAGGCCCCCGTTCCTCCCTGGCACCCAAGCCAGCCTTGGATATTCTGTGATCTGGCAGTGACCCCAGCTCAGAGACTATGAGGACTTGTCATGACTTTTCTCCCACCTTTGTCACAGGTGGTTTTTTTTTTCTCTTCTAAATAATGCCTAGAAATCACAAGGGACCCCTGGCCAGCACAAACTACCACCACCATACTCACCATTAAACGTTTCCACTTCTGAGCGCAGGGTCTCTAAAAGGAGAGAAGGAGTTCGAGTTAGGTTCCCCAGATGGGGACAGATCTGGGAGAGACTGAAGGCAAGACAGAAAGGACAAGAGAGATGGAGAAGAGACGCCAGGGGACCCAGGCTACACGGTTCTTGAGGGCAGGTGAGGGGGCTCTTCCCATTCTCCCGCAAGCCCACCTACCCAAGAAGTGCTTCATGCGCTTCTCAACAAACTCTGATTTCTGGTAGAGCAGGTGGATCTTCTCTTTCACCTCTGGTGGCGTGGCCCACAGCTCAGGGACAGTCACCATCTTGGCCCTAGAGACAAAAAGACCATTGGCAAAAGAGGGCTGGAGCATGGGGGTGGCCCACGGTCTCATGAACTGAAAGGGAGGTGCAGCTTCCACCAGGCACACCCACCCCAGACCCACTTCACAAAGAAAACTTCCTTCCTGGGCTTCAAGTTCTAAACACTGGTCCTCAACGCTGGCCATGGGGTGTGCTCTCCAGGGGAGCTTCAAAAACCACAGACACCAGGGGACTTTCCTGGCGGTCCAGTGGTTAACACTCCGAGCTTCCAGTGGAGAGGGTGAGGCTTGATCCCTGGTTGGGGAGCTAAGGTCCTGCATGGTGCAGGGCAATTAAACTCACACAAGAAACACCCAGTGCAGCCAAAGTTAAAACAAGGAATGGGGGGTTTCCCTGGTTGATTCACTTGTTAAGACTCCACTGCAGGGGCCACAGGTTTGATTCCTGATTGGGGAACTAAGATCTAGGATGCAGCCCAGCCATAAAATAAATGTAAAAAAAAAAAAAAAAAGAATGGAATTCTGGCACATTCTACAACATGAATGAACCTTGAAGATATGCTAAGTGAGATAAATCAGACACAAGAACACAAATATTGCATAATTCCACTTATATGATGTATCTAGAGTAGTGGAATACATAAAGACAGTAAAATGGTGGTTGCCAGGGGTTGGGGGAGGGGAGATTGGGAAGTTGTATAATAGTACGGAGTTTCCGTTTGGGAAGATGAGAGAGTTCTAGAGTTGTATCATGGTGATGTTCAACACTGTGATGTACAATGATATGAAGGTACTCACTGAACTGTACATTTTTAAATGCTTAAAATGGCAGATTTTGTGTTACATGTATTTTACCACCAAAAAAATTTCTTCAAAAAATTAATGCTTGGGTCATACTCCTGAAGATTCGATTTAATTTGTCAGCCAGGGCCTGAATGTCAGGATCTCGTGAAGTTCCCCTGGGTGATCGTAGGTTCCAGCCTCCTTCCCCTTCCCTTTCTCCCCTCCCTTCCCCTTCTCTTGCCCACCCCCTCCACCGCTGCCTGCTGGGCTTAGCAGATCCACTTCTGGAAAGTGCCTCTCTCCCTGTGCCTGCAAGCAGGCAGTCCTGCAGGAACAGTTTTCACAAGGTGAATTGCACAGGACACGGGCTGTTAGGGGAGGTTCCTAGGAAGCCGCCACCACGCGACAGGCGTGTTAATCGGGTTCCATCTTCAGTCCCGCAGTCCCCTCCTGATCATGCTCCCATTCTCCCTACACAAATCCAGAAAGGCCTTCGGAAGCTGCAGGAGATGCGAGAAGGCACATCCCTGGGTTGGGAGCGTCTCCCTCCTAGGGCTGCCTCCCCAGATGCTGCCTGCAGGACCCCCTTGCCAAGGGATCATCAGGGGACCTCTTGGTACCTGTGCAAGGTGACTCCAATGTCCTAGGAGAGAAAAGAGGGAAGTTCTCCATCACCAGTGTTGTAAGGACTATGATGACTCCTGGCCTCCCTGCCCCAGAGTGTCAGCAAAAACAGGGCCCCTCCCCCCAGTTCTAATCAGCAAGGTGGCAACTCAGCTGGGGCCTGCCCATAACCGTACCCAGTCTACTGACGTGGGAGATGCCAGGGGATCCCCTAGATTCTAGGCCACCATGGGTTCCTGATACTGCATTGCAGAAGCCTGGACACAAGAGCCATTATGGATCACCAAGGACAAGTCCCACCCCAGCCCCAAGGGCCTCACCACTGGGTTGGGGAGAGCAGATGGCAGTACTGGGAGCCCCTGTCATCCTGCTGGGCACAGTGGACAGAGGAAGGCCAGGCCCAGCTGTGCTCACCTTCATAAACTCCCACTCTGGCTGGCACTGCTTGGCCTCCAGCTCCCCAATCAGCTCGTCGAGAAGGGCGATGTCCCTCTTCCCTTGGGTGCCGTACGTCTCCCTAACCTGGCCGATGGTCTGGCCCAGTTCCTCTAGCCAGGCCACAAAGAGCCGCTCCTGCTGCTCTAAAAATTGGCACAGCTGCTCCAACTGGCACTGGATTCTCTGCTTCTGGGTTTCAGCTTGTTTCTGGGGAACAGAAGTCAGGGAGATATAGGGGCCTGTGCACTCAGGGAATACCCAGAAGCCCACCTTCCAAAGGGAGAGTCCCCTCTCCTCCCCCTGAATTGGGGCAAGTCAGTCCATCTATTTGGATGCAAGTGAACTTGACTTCCAGTACTCTTGCACACTGGCCACCCATGACTTTCTCATCACTAGAAAGTTGCAGTGGACACTTGAAGTTGCTCTAGGGTAACTTTTCTTCATCCAGGGAGGGAGAGGACCCTTCACATAGACTGTACAGAAGAAATCTCATTTTTGGCTCAAAAGGACAGGACTAAATCTCTTTAAGTTCTTTTGAACCAAAAATGTCTCTGCACCTTTTGTTGTTGATTTTAATATGGGCACATTCATTTATGAGCTAAACTGCTAGACACAATGAAGAGAACTCTGGTGTAAATTCCAAACAGCCCAGGGCCTCTCAGGACACTTTGTGGATGTTTTCCTGGCCCCTGTTCCCCTGCCACCTGTGGTCCCCTAGTTGACATGTGATAGTGGTTCTGACACTGCCTGGTATTTTTCTGTAATTAAGGAGTAAGACTATGTGGAGTAGGAAATGGCAACCCACTCCAGTATTCTTGCCTGGAAATTCCCATGGACAGAGGAACCTGGTGGGCTGCAGTCCCTGGGGTTGCAAAGAGTTGGACACAACTGAGCACACACATACAAAACAGACTCACAGACGTAGAGAACAGACTTGGGATTGCCAAGGAGAAGAGGGAAAGATGAGGGATGGACTGGGAGTTTGGGGTTAGTAGATGCAAGCTATTACATTTAGCATGGATAAACAACAAGGTCCAACTTTATAGCACAGGGAACTATATTCAATATCCTGTAATAAACCATGACTGAAAAGAATATGAAAAAGAATATATACATGTATGTATAACTGAATCACTTAGCTATGCAGAAATTAACACAATATTGTAAATCAATTATACTTCAATAAAACTAAAAAAAAAGAGAAAAAAAGGAGTAAGACTATGAACTTGATGTGTGCGGAACCTCACACCTTCCCCTCAGCCTCTGCTGAGTCACGTGCTGGGTTTCGAATGCGGAAGAGTGTTCTCCCGGTCTTTACAGCACAGCACCGCAGACACACACCCGTGCCTCTGGTCTGCACAAGTCACTTTCCCCATCACTCACTGTCTAAGTCTAGACAATCAACAAAAAACCAAGACTGGGTTGTGGCATTTGCTGTTTCTGTGGCGTAGATGGGCTTCTCTGGTGCCTCTAGACAGTAGAGAATCTGTCTGCAGTACAGGAGACCTGGGTTTGTTCCCTGGGTTAGGAAGATCCCCTGGAGGAGGGCATGGCAACCCACTCCAGTATTCTTGCCTGGAGAATCCCCATGGATAGAGGAGCCTGGTGGGCTACAATCCCAGGGGTTGCAGAGTCTGACACGACTGAGCAACTAAGCACTAAACATGTGGGTGTAGATACTCCCACATGTGTCTAATTTGAGACATGTGGCCAGTCTCAGGCTTCCAATGTGATGTTCCTAAACATGGAATCTGGGACACTTTTTGTTGTTGATAGCAGTAATGTGGACTTTCCTTTTTTTTTAAGAGGACAGGTCAACCATCCTGTTCAATGGCCTATATTCTAAAATTCTCTGATAATTTTGCTCATGATTAAATTCAGGAGAAACATGGGGTGGGGGGTGAGAGTGCCATAGACCTAAGGCCATGCTCTTTCTAGCCCATCCCATTGGGAGGCAAAGACTATCCAGTTTGCCATCATCAGTATAGGGATTCTAGAATTGGTAATTGGTTAAGGAGGGGTCTACCAGTCACTACTGTAAATATATATTATTTCCTTTATAATTATTAAGTAATTTGGGGAGTGGTATTTGAGAGTGTGTAAGTACGCTGTTCTCTGCCATTTTTTTCCTAAAAATTTTAGCTTCTGTTGCTGATCCCTGTCAGTGTCAACTGTATAATGGAAATCTTCTAATTCAGTTGTTATTCTGTACTTGTTTTAGCTGGCTTTCTGCTGTAAAAAGGAGCTTTCCCTACCCTCTTTCCTATGATTAAAAAATTTTTTTTCATTATTTGAAAAAGGAGGAGATGGTGAAGGCCTGAAAACAGCATTCCTTTCCATAAGGGCCTATGTCACTGCGTCTGAAGGGAAGGCTGGACACTTTTGTCTCCCCGGGTTTCCCTGAGCAGCCCAGGCTCCTGCCTCACCGTCCTCTGCCCCACCTGGAGCACCCTTGACCTCTGCTCCATCCACAAGTTCAAGCCGCCTGGGGTTATAGGAAAGGGTTTTCATTTGACTACCATTCAGCAGTTTCCCAAAAGTCAGACACCTGGACAGCTGCCACCCCCCTCCCTCTCATCCTGCCCTTTGTTATCTTTGCCTGTTTCTCACTGCCGTGTGGTGGGTCCTGACAAGTTTGGGACTCAGGGAGATGAAATCCAACCAACAGAAATGCATCAGACAAATCATCAAGGCTCTGTGGGTTAGTTAGGCACCTTCACACGAAGGGAAAACAGAAGTAACTAAAGCATCCAAGAGTCTGGACAACACCTTAACAGGAAGGCTACTAAGTGGTACTTATTGGAGTCTGCAGTGTTGCAGAACCACAGTTTTAAAAGGAAATGTTCACTTTAACCATTTGAATTTTACAAATAAATATGGCTTTTGTAAAAAAAAAAAAAGATAACAGCAATTATAAAAACAACTCGGAGCAGTATTTAGAAAGTCTCTCCTCCCCTTTCCTCAATCCCATTCCTCACTTACAGCATCCATTTCTCTAAACCATTTTGTGGTGAGTCTAAGAAAGTGTGACTGGGTCCTGGGAGATACCCCTTCTTGCTGGAGGTGGACTCCATCCCCAGGGACAAGCTCATCTCTAGACACCTGTTATTCCCTGCCCCCCAGGAGGAGGTGACTCTAAATATGTGATCAGCTCTGTTTCCCTGTGAACTAGTACAGGACTTGAGGGACCCCTGCTCACTCTGGGTTCTCTGCTTCCTTCTACAGGGTGAATCCAGTCAATGACAGGCCACAGACCACCCCTAACCTTACCAGGGAGTTCACTGTTTTCTTATCCCCCTGAGATCTCTGCTCCTCTCCAGATTTTCTCAACTCCTTCAGATGCTCCAACTGCTTCTGAATTTGCTCCTGGGGAAAAAAAAAAAACAACAACACTTGTTGAAGCTCAAACTTGGCCCCTGCCATCTTTAGTTGGTGCCAACCCTAGATGGGAAAATTTGCTACAGGGAATAAAGCTGAGAGTGCTGCAGCCAGGAGCATGGGGAGAGGTAACCAGAGGAAGAAATGACCTCATCACACCAAAGGAAGCAGAGCCGAGGTGGTGAGAAAGATTTCTTATGAGAAATCTTTCAGGATTCAGCCATACCTGAGGCTAGATTCCCACAGACCTCTGAGCTACATGCAGCATCCCTCTTTGCTAGCTCAATTTGTATGTGTTTGCCACTTACAGCCCACAGATGCTCCCTAATGCACCAGTGCCTAGCATTCCAGGGAAACCTCCCAATGTGTTCAGGCACCCAGCAGAGAAGGGTCCCAATGCAGGAAGCCCCACCTTGTATTCCAGGGCAGCCTCCTCAATGGGGCGCACCCGGTGGCCCCGGTGCTCCTGGCTCAGCCGGCAGATAAGGCAGATGAGCTCCCCATGGTCCTCGCAGAAGAGCAGCTGCACCTGCTTCATGTGACGCTCACACTGTGGCAGGTTCTTGGGGTTCAGGCTGGTCATCTGCAGGCCCTCCTGCCACTCACGGCTTCTGTGGCTCTTCCCTGGGAGCAAGTCCTGGCACCGGGGGCAGCTGGATGAGCGGCTGAGTGAGGCCTCAGGGTCCCTGGAAGCCGCAGAGCAGCTGCAGGAGATGTGCACACAGCTGCCACCAACTGGGTCTCCTTCCTGGGCACGGCAGAGAGGACACACAGCCTTGTCCTGCAGCCTCCCTGAGGACACAGCAATGGAAAAACCTGAGTGACAAACCCAAGGTGCTACCAGGGGATGCTGCAAATCAGCCTAGTGGGAATCTGTGCCTGGGACGTGAATGTTCTCTGTTAGACTGAGGCCTTTTCCTAGCTTGTCCTCCCCCAACTGCCCTCCAGCGAGAACACTCAGACTGAGGGCTAAGGCCTGGATCTCATGCCAGTCCCGAGACTTGGAATTTTCAGGCATTTATCCTAAAGAAAGGCATTTTGCTATAAATTCTATGCCTTCCTCCTGCACATACACTGACACAGGTGACATAAAGATGGGAAGACATTCTACTGGTGTTGGCTTTACCACGTACCACCACTGAGAGGGTGCATAACTTGAGTAGAGTTGCCAGGGGATGGTTACTCACTTGTGGCTGAACCCACAGACCCTAGCAGAACCCCTGGCACCTGGTAAACATTTGGGAAGTGTGTGTTGAATGAAGGAATGAATGAGCCACTGCTCACATACAGATTCAGAACACATGATGTGAAAGTAAAGAAGTAACTTGACAAGGCTGAAGGGTGTAACCCACTGTGATGACGACCAGCTCTGTTCCAAGACCAGCAGGGCTTCATAAAGCAGAAATAACAGGAGACACAAGAGGAAATAGAAACACACTCAATCCATGAGTCCCCTGCCACCTCCTCCTCTCTCAGGGTCCCAGGAACTCATATCACATCTGTAAATGAGACTTTGAGCTCCCCAGTGACAGTTTCCCCCTTCCCTTATGATGACATTTTTTGCGGTCCATATGACTGCTTCCCCACCCCTGCTCCCCCAAAACTACATTTCCCAGTCTCCCTAGCAGTTAGGTGTGGTCATGTGACTCCAGACACACCTCCTTTCATTGCACTTCCCTTTATTGGGACACTTCATTTTTTACAAAATAAAGGTTTGTGACATCCCTGTGCTGCCAGATGATGGTGAACGTTCTTTAGCAATAAAGTATTTTTAAATTAAGGTGTGGATGTTCCCTGGTGGTCTGGTGGTTAGATTCAACCCTTTCACTGACACGGCCCAGGTTCAGTCCCTGGTGGAGTAATGGAGATCCCACAAGCCACACAGTGAGGACAAAAATAAAAGGTATATTCATTGTTTTTTTAGACATAATTGTACACTTAATACAGACTACAATATAGTGTAAACATATGTACTGGAAAACCAAACTTTCTTGTGACTAGCTTTCTGCAATATTTGCATTATTGCAGTGGTCTGGAACAAAACCCACATTATTGCGGAGGTATGTCTGTACATTCTGGCCAAGAGGATGTAAACAGAGGCATCATGGGCAGAATCTAGAAACTTCTGAAAATCTTCCCTAAGTGATACCATTCTCTTTTGTCCCTCCATCCTGTTGCCTGGAATGAGGATACTACCATGAGCTTCAAACTCTGTGGAGCAGAAAAGCAGCAGGAGCTGGGGTTCCTAGCCAGAGGATACCACATTCACCCCAGACTATGTGTGTCATTTTTGTGAAAGGGGAACAAATGTCTGTCTTGTTTCAGTTGTTAACTTTGGTGTTTCTGTCATTTACAACCCATCATAATCCTAAATTCTGCCTCTTTAGTAAAAGAGACCTATGATTTTGGCCACCAGCTTCCTCTCTGCTCAGAGAGGCAGACTGGCAGAATCTCAGCCCCTTGACATATTTCCATAGAGTATTATAAGAAGGTGATATTTACCTGGTCTTTCCCAGATGAGCAACCTGAGGTTCAGAAGCCCTTGGGGATTCTAAAGAAGTGTCTAAGAGCTAACTGGCTGAAATGTGTGCAACACTGCAACATTTTGTGAAGATGTGCAGATACGCCTTTTTCCAGGATTCAGAGCCTACAATCAGATTTTCAAAGGATTGAGGCTCTCAAGGTGGACCCAAGGGTCAAGTGAAATGGATAAAGTAGAGATAAAAGCAGGCTTGTGCATCTTCCCAGGTGGTGCAGTGGCAAAGAATTTGTCTACCAGCGCAGGAAACACAAAGAGACACAAGTTTGACCCCTGGATTGGGAAGATGCCCTGGAGTAGGAAATGGCCACCCACTCCAGTATTCTTGTCTGGGAAATTCCATGGACAGAGGAGTCTGGTGAGCTACAGTCCACAGGGTCACAAAGAGTTGACTGTGCACACACAGGGGAAAACCTGCACCAGTCATCATTCCTAAGGATACCAGGTCTTCTGGACTCTGAGGTCCTTTCTTACCTGAAGACGGAGAGACTTCTGGATCTGAAGGCTCATGGGGCACACTGGAGGCCTTCAGAGCCCCAGTTCCACTCCTCTCTGCAGGAGCTGTGGGTTCTAGATGCTCCCCAATCATCGTCTTTCCAGCCAGCGGTACACTGAAAGGTGTATTCCTGAGTGCTGTCCTCTCCAGGGTCGTGGCATGCTCTGGATTCCTGGAGCCCTTCTCCAGAGTCGCGGTCGGCCCTGTTTTCAGAGTGGCCACTTCGCTGGCAGTGGTTGCTGAGGTTGGATTCTCAGTGTTCATTTTCTCCTGAAGCAGAAGAGTTTCTGGATTGAGGGGTCCTGTCTCTTCTGGAGAAATGGTAAGTTCAAGACTTTTGGGTCTCTTCTTTCCTGAAGGTAAACATACTTCTGATATCTTTGTTTCTCTCCTTCCTGGGGACCCAGCGAATGACCCGCTGGTGAGTCCCTGGAGCCTTCCTGCAGAGCTGGCATTCCTCCGCAGCCTGACAACTGGATAGCTCCCTTTCTCCTTCTCCCGTGGCACCTTGGGGAGGACGGGGCTTCTCTTGGAAGACAGAGTCATGTTCCTGGCCCCCAGCTTGCCCTGCACCTCCAGGCCCTCAGAGCCTTTCTGATCTCGCTGCTTGCCCAGAGGCTTTTTCTGGGGCCCCCTGCCAGCCTCAGGCTGGCTGGAGGGTGGGCAGCCAGCCCCATCAGCACTTTGTCGCTGCTTGTCACCTTCCAGACCATCTGAGGTCTTTAGGCTCTTGGGCTTCATCTCCCCAGAGGAACCTGACGTTGCTGAGCTGTCTGTGTCACTTTCTTGTATCCAACACTCTGAAAAGACAATGAGATGAAAAGGCATGGGAATGCCTGGTGCTCAGAGTCAAGATTTGGGTAAAGGGAGAGAAGAGAGAACCCCCTCAGAAATTAGGGAAGTTCAGGACATTCTAGACAACAGCAGTCAATTAGCATTAAATAAGATCATATTCATTATCTGCTGCCTTATTTCTGAAGTAGTACTTATCAAACTTTTTTAGGCAGGAGAAGTTGTTTCCAACATAAGGTCTTACATAGAATTCTTAACATATAAGCGAAAACCCTAGTTTATTGGTATACAATAATTGGTATACTTTTGTGTGTGACTTACAAATCTACAAAACTCAGTTATCAGTCAATAAAAATAGGTGCAAAAGTTTGAAATCAAGGGTCATGAGGAACAGTTAAAACTTTAGAAGCTAATTTTTTGCTATAACTTTGGTTTTATGAAATGGAAATCCTGACTGATTCAGTTCAGTGTAAACAGTTTAAAAAACAAGTTTGCCTGGAAATTTCAGGGTAACATTTACTTAGACAGAAAGGGCTGAATTTCAAGGTCTCCATAAAAAGGAGTTCAAGTATAGCATGAACTATCACACTGATGTGTCGGGAACCGCCGGGATGTGCCCAGTCCGTGACAAGAGGAACCTGCAAGGCAGCTCTTCCTCACATGGGGCTGCCCCAGGGGCCTAACATGTCCCCTCGGGAATCACCAGGACGTACCCAGACCGTGACAAGGTCACTGGATGAGAGAGGAACCTCCAAGGCAGCCCTTCCCCTCGGGGTTGTCCCGAGGGCCTGATATGTCTCTTTCCTCTTTCTGTCTTACTGTTGTTGGGCTTTCTGTTAATTTTTGGAAATATAATATATAGTAATAAGGCCTCCCTGGAAAAAGTCCAAGCCTTTTTGGAAATGCTCATGATTGTTCTGGCTCAAGACATGACCATAAACATCAAGTTAAAGAAGAAAAGGCCACAGGCATAGTTTGGCTGCTTGCTTAAAAGATTATAATGTACTAGAATAGAAAAGAGTAGAGGCATTTAGATTTAGAAGTAGATATACTGCTTTAGTTTACTTGCTCCTTGGTTGAGAGGGTTTTCATTATTGCTATTTCCTTGCTGCTATTTGTCCATTGTTTCCCTTTCTTTAAACAACATAGAATATTACCGGTATTTTTGTAGAATTAGAAAATGGGGTACATAGGATTTCAATAGAAGATTTATATTTACCAGCTTCACTGCCATTATCTCACTATTAATAGAGGTGTTTTGCTGCTTTAGAGATGTTTTTGCTGTTTAATAGTTAATCATTGTAAATTGAGATTTTGTGGTTTCAGGTAAAGAAAAATATCAGGGTTTTCACATGGTACTATTCTCAGAAATGTCAAACGTGTTACTGTGACCCTTCCCATGTATTGTTTTATTGTCCAAAGAATTTACACTATATCTGAGATTTGTAGAACATTGTTTTGTTAGAATGAAAATGTTAGGCCATTGAGGCAAGAAGACTATGTACAGGGACATTTAAGAAAAAACCCTGTAATCGGAAATGTTCTAGATGAATGCATAGGGGAGAAACATGGGAAAGAAAAATATTGACAGATGCACGAAACCAATATCTGATGTAATATGTGGTGACTTAAGGGGGAGGTAATGTTCAGTCTATAAAAACTGAGCTGTCCTAAAAATTAAAAAAAGGCTACCTCTTCTACGCAACCTTCTGTGTGTGTCTGTCTTCTTCCTCGCCAACGCCACTCATCCCTTGGGTATTCCTGGATCCACTGGGGCTGGACCCCAACACTGATGGCCTCCAATATTTTAAAATGTTGTTAATGACACATTTTAATATGAATTTGTTAGTTTTGTAAATTAAACAATTCATAAATTTTGAATCAAGTATTTGCCAACTTTCTAAAGAATCCCTGAAATGTCTTCCTGGGATACAATTTGAAAACCACTACTAAAGAAAATATCCTATAATTAGCACCTTAATTTTTGGTTTGAAAAAGCCCATAGTAAAATTAAGATTGCTTAAAACACTTTGTTGTTGGCTTTCCAGGAAAACATATTTTACAAAAACTGCCTCAGGAACTTGTGAAAAACCCTGAAGAAGCTCATAACCAAGTTTAAAAATACAAAAAAATTAATTTAAAAATTATCCTCATTAAATTATACCAGGTTCAGATTACAGTTTAGCTTTATCACTCTTTCAAAGAGCAGAGAAATTTTGTTATGTAAACTCTTCTACCTCATAGAAGGACATGAAAAGCATTCCTGATATAGTCTTAAAATCTAGAAATAGAAGAAAATTTTAGACATCATAGAATAGTTTTTTAAACTAGTCCCAGAGTAGTGCCCCTGCCCCCACCAAATCTCAAAAAAAAAAAAAAAAAAAAAAAAGAAAAGAAAAGCAGAAGTCCAATAGACCGCATTCTTTGATCACAGTGTAATAAAATCAGAAAGTGACAGCAAAGGGGTAGACAAAGAAGGAAGGAAAAGAGGAAAGAAAGAAAAGATGAAAGAGAAATAACGAGGGAAAGGGAAGGAAGGAGAAAGCCCTTTTAAGAATTTTAGAATACTTTTGTGACATGTGTTAAGAGGAGAACTCAAAACTGAAAAGAAATAACAATATCACCCATCAACCCAGTTGATAGGAGTGGTTAGTTTCTTGCTCGACCGAAGATACTCATCTGTAGGTGTTAATGACAAATGAAGTGAAGAACTCTACCAGCAAGCACCCAGCCCCCGCCTCTTCTGATCTGGCCTCATAATCAGAATCTCAGCCTCCTGGGTTTGTTCGTTTGTTTTTAAAGCCACTGGGAGCCTTAGCTTTGCTCCAGCTGCAAAGACCAGAGAAGGGGACAGAACTTGATCGGCTGAAGAAGTCACAGGAGTTGTCGCAGACCTGGGACTCCTGACCCCCAAGTCAGTATGCACTGGTCTGAACACAAGTTCCCTCTTGTACCTTCCACCCGACTCCACGAACTGCCAGCAGCTGCACTGAGAGAGGAGGGTGCTTGGGGCTGCTTACCTGGGCTGATCACCCGGTGAAGCTCCTCTGCCAGGAGGTGCTGGTTTATGGCCCTCAGGACCTGCAGGGTCAGCTGCACCGCATATTCCTCCCCGTAGTGGTTGACCAGCAGAGAGGCCAGCTTCACCGGCTCAGCTGTCTGCAGTTGGCCCCGGGGGATCCGGGTGTGCTCCTTCTCCAGGCTGGTGTTCTGCAGCTTGAACTTGAACTTCTCAAAGTCATAGGGCAAAAGCTCTTCCAGGGAGTAGAGTAGATGGTCACTCCGGGTCCTGGCCATGGTGTTGACCAGAAGAGACTGGAGGCAGTCGTCCTGCTTCTGAGGGAAAAAACTGCTGTCTGTCTTGGTGCCCAGAGAGTAGAAGGTGCAGCTTGTGAAATAACGGAAAAGGCACAGGAAATGCTCTGTGTTTTGGTGGGAACTGAGACTAAGGCTGTTACTGTGTCATTGCTGGCTTGCGTCCTCTTCCTCAAAGAATCAGAGGCTTTTCCAGGTAGGAGGGCTCAATGCCTTGTCAGCTACATGGTGGTTCTGCATGCCAGCTCTCGCTGACCCAGGCTGCACTTCGGAGTGGTAGGTTAGTCTTTGAGGGAGGGCCTGGGATTGGATTCCAGATTCTTGATCTTTGGAAGCCTCTCAGATGCTTCCCTCCTTCCTCCCAGGAAGGTGGGAGTGGGAGTGGGGGGAACAGAGTCCCTGGCCCCGTGCTGGAGAGAATCACGATGAGGGTCAGTCCCTCTGGTCAGCTTCTCTCCTCCAGACTCTTGGGGTTTTATTGACCCTCTGGAGCCAATGGCAGGAGGATGGGGAGCAGCAGATACAGCCCTGCAAGCTCTGCCCTTCCCTGCCGGAGGAGACAGGTGAGGTCTGGAGGCACGCCAGGAGAAAAGCCCTGGGATCACTCCTGTGGACGTAGTTCCAGTTGTCTGGTTCTTCCAGCAACATAAAGGCCTACGAATGCCACGCCTGGGACCACCATCCTGACTCGTTTGTCCCAGCGTTGAATCTGCCATGACTTCCCAGGAACAGACCCCGGAGGGAGGGTGTTATACATGTACGGTTACTGAACACATGTTCTGGACCAGGATGCTGGAGAAACAAGGGTGAAAAATGTGTCCTTAGGGCTTACAGCCCAGTGTGGGACCCCAGCCATGGCTCTGAAGCTAATGGAGGTGGTATGGGCGAAGTGACTTCTTCCTCTCTTAACTGCTCTTCCTGCTACAATGATTTATATCCTCAATTTTGTTTTTGAAAAATTTCAAATCCACAGAAAAGTTAAGGGCATAGTACAATGAACACGTATATACTCTCAACCCCTGTTCATCAGTTGTTTACATATTATGTTTGGTGATTCTCTCCCTCTGTGCACACTTCTGTTTTTCTTTTTTGAAGCATTTAGTAGTAAGTTTAAAACATATCAGGTATTATTCCAAATACCCTGACCATCCTAAATACTAAGAACAAGAATATGAGGATAATTACTTATGTATTTATTTATGGCCACGCCTCAGGGCTTGTGGAATGGAATCTAAATTCCCCGACCGGAGATTGAACCTGGGCCATAGCAGTGAAAGCACCAAGTCCCAACCACTGGACCGCCAGGGAATTCCCAAGGATATATATTTTTTTCCCCAAGGATATTATTTTAAATAATCACAATACTATTATCACACTCAGGGAATTTAATATTGTTACAATACTACAACCAGTCTGTAATCAAATGCCCCGGTTATCCTTATAATGTCTTTGATAGCTAATTAAAAAAAAATTTTTTTTCCAATCTAGGATCCAATCGGAGATCATGCATTGCTCTTAGTTGTCATATCATTGTAGTCTCCTTTTATCTAGAACACTTTCACATCCCCCCACCTTTTATTTTAAAAAATTTTGTTATTAATTTTGTTTTTGGCCTTGCTGTGCGGCATTCGGGATCTTAGTTCACTGACCAGGGATCAGTCCTGTGCCTCCTGCACTGGGAGCAGAGTCTCAATCACTGAACCACCAGGGAATTTTCTCCCCTCACCTTTAAATTAGTTTAGTTATTGTTTATTTTTGGCTGTGCTGGATCCTTATTGCTGAGTGTGGGCTTTTGTCCAGCTGCAGAGAGCAGGGGCTACTCTCTGGTTATGGCACAGGTTTCTCATTGCAGTGGCTTCTCTTGCTGCAGCGCATGGGCTCCAGGGTGCTCAGGCTTCAGCAGTTGCAGCACGTGGGGTCAGCTGCTCTGCAGTACGTGGGATCTTCCCGGCCAGGGGTTGAGTCTGTGACTCCTGCACTGGCAGATGGATTCTCATCCACTGAGCCACTGGGGAAACCCACCCCTCACCTTTTGAAATTCTTCCTTTCAAGACATTAATGTTTTTGAAAAGTCTGTTCCAAGCACAATGTCCCTCAGTGTAGATTTGTGTGATTGTTTCCTCATTATTAGATTGAGGATATATCCTACTTATCCTTGAGATCTCTCCATTGTAAAAGGTCATTTTTTTTTTCTTTGTTATTAACATGTAACCTGGGCGTGTGGAAAGGTCTTGCACTCTCAGTCTTTCACCCCATGGTGTTAGCCTTCATTGATGATCCCTTCCTAAATCAGTTGCTAGAGTGGTAGTTGCAAAATAGTGGCATTTCTATCACTGAGTTGGCAAATGGTGCCATATCCTGATTGAAACTTGCTGTCTTCGTCATGAAATTTTTGGCTTACAGATATTTTTTCCAAATGTTTTGTTGGTGATAGTTATCCCTGAATGATCCTTACTCTGTGCTTTTTTTAAAAAAAACTCTGTGCTTTATATCCATTGTTCTCTAAAATCTCTGCAGCATCCCTTCAGAGCAGGATTCATCACACACATTTACAGCTGGGATTAGTGGATTAGAGACCTGCCCCAGAGTCAGGGTTCAAACTCACTCTATTAACCACTTTGTAATACTGTCTCCCTCCAATACTGATACTTTATTTTACTGTTCATCACTAACCCTGGATGTCACCTTTTCGGCTGACCAATGAGGCTCAAAATGGGCCATGCTGACCATTCCAGCAGGTCAGTGACAGCATTCTGATGTCTGGCTGAACAAACAGCCCCAAGTATGACCAACCTGGAATCAAGGCTTCCTTGAGTTCTGATTGGTTGAATTTATTTTGTTGTCCGGATGGTCCATGTGCTTTGTATTTTACAGATTATTCAGTGTTTGGGATTTAACAACTGATAACATCCAGTTTTCTGGATCCTGGTGAGAAAATAAGACCCAAACCCAACATCTTCCCTTAAAAAAATAGATGAACTCAAATGCACCTTTATGGTACAAATATCAGATGTGTGAAATTCTCAGGTTGGGCCAGAGGGGTTTTAACTGGGATTTTTCTGGGACCGGGACCTGCACAAGATTCCAGAAGGCAGTCTCCCACAGCTTCCACAGACGTGATGAAATTGTGCAATGCCACAAAGCATCCTTCCGGTTCCTAGGAGCTCTGACGCTGATCTGACTGGCCAGGAAACTCCTCTAAGCTAAGACTAAGGCACCTATGACTGAATCGAGTAGGAAGTGGGACTTTCCACTCTACAGCAGGATGTTTTGCAATTTCAGTGGCAGTTTTTGCAACAGGAGCAATTCTGAGGCAGAGAGGTATTGAAAGACAGTGCTTTGTTGCCACTGAGGCTTTTCTAGGTCAAGAGAGGCTCACAATGCTTTCATTTTTTGTGGTTCCAGTGATTTTTTTCCTTTTTAATATTTATTTCTTTGACCGCCCCGGGTCCTAGGTGAGGCATGCAGGATCTTCGTTGCCAAGTGCGGGATTCCCCAATTGCAGCATGTAGGATCTAGTTCCCTGACCAGGGATCGAACTCAGGCACCCTGCATTGGGAGCTCAGAGTCCCAGCCACTGGACCACCAGGGAAGTCCCATCCAATGATATATTTTTAAAATTTTACTTATTTATTTACTTTTGCCTGTGCTTGGTCTTTGGTGCTGCTCAGGCTTTTCTCTAGTTGCCAAGAGCGGGGGCTTGCTCACTAGTTGTGACACGCCGGCTTTTCAGCATGGTGGCTTCTCTTGTCAGGAAGCACGGGCTCTAGGCACCCAGGCTTCATAGCTGCAGCACATGGACTCCGTATCTGTGGCTCCCAGGCTCTAGAGCACAGGCTCAATGGTTGTGGCCCACAGGCTTAGTTGCTCTGCGGTATGTGGGAGTTTTCCTGGATCAGGAATTGAACTCGTGTCTCCAGGATCATCAGGCAGATTCTTTACCACTGAGCCACCAGGGAAGTCCCCAGTGATTTTTTTTTTCTTTTTAATGAAGAAATTTGAAAATAGCAGTATAGTCTTCAGGATGCATTTTAGATGTTTGATTAACAAATGGAGTGTTGATGAGCTCTTCTTTCTGTACATCTGTGACTATACATGTGTGTGTGCTTATTTGGGGACATGACAAATCTAGATCCAGTGGAACTGCTGCCAAGTGTCCAACCTGTGCTGTCAGCTCTGACACCCTGATCTTTTCTCCATTCCCGGTCATCAGGGGTATCACATTCGACAACATTCAGGTTTGCATTATTTGGGGCCTTTAAAATCAATATGTGTTATCTTTATAATAAGAAAAAAGACAAAAAAATCATTTCATAATTAGTTTAGCTTCAAAGCACATATCAATCCTGTCTCCCCAACCCTCATGATAAAAGAGGTTTACAGTGTTGAATATAATTAAGTGAAAGTGTTAGTCACTCAGTCATGTCTGACTCTTTGTGACACCATGGACTGTGGCCCACCAGGCTCTTCTGCCCATGGAATTCTCCATTCGAGAATACTGGAGTGGGTAGCCATTCCCTTTTCCAGGGGATCTTGAACATAATACATATCTATTATTAAGAGAATGGAAAGCCCTGTTGTGAAGATTGTGGAAGAGTCTCCTGTGAAGAGCTCCCCCTAGTGGGGGGCATATGGAATGGAGGATCTTAGTTCTGCCACTAGGAATGGAACTCGTGAACCCAGCAGTGGAAGCGTGGAGTCTTAACCACTGGACCACCAGGGAGGTCCAAACATTTTACAATTTAAAAAATTGGAAAAAATTTTGTTGTTTGTTCTACCAGTATTTATATGGTCCCTATAAGGAGGCTGGCCTGGAGCACAGAGTCCTTAATCGCCGAAGGCAACTGCTTTCCCTTCCATGCATCCTTTGAGGTTAGGTTTACCTATTTCTGTCTCCACTTCCACCTCCCACTTCTCATCACTGGCAGAACCGACCCCTCCTTCCTGGTGCTCTGGTCATTTCATTCCTGCTCATCACCTTGCATTGAAACTGTTGACGAGTTTGGAAGCTGCACAGAGTGGTGAGGAAATATGGGACTCCAAGATCAAGGACCTGTGTGACCTGGGCAAATTATTCCACTCCTCCGAAATTGTTTTCCTATCTGTCAAATGGGTTGCTCGTGGAAGTCAACCAGATAGTGTTTGCAAGCGCCGCCGGCATCGTGGAAGAAATCCTAGCTTCATTCTTTGGTGTTCCAACGCCTGGCACGTCATGGGCGGTGTCCACGGATGTGGACAGGAGATTCCTGCTCCAGCACTGTCATCACCTTCAGGACCCCTTCGGTCCAAACTCCGTGTCTGCAGGAAGAACGGCCCGAGGATAAAGGCGAAGTGTCAGCGCAGGGCAACAGCAGGCGGGCAGGCGCTGAGGTGGAAATCCGCTGAGCACACCATCTCTGCCAGGAGCCCGGAGGACCTGCTGGTGGCAGAGAAAGGCCCAACAGGCGCGACTCACCGCTGGGTCTGCCCTCGCAGCGCCCGCATTTGTGCGCAAGACGCTCGGAACTACATCCCCCAGGAGGCCCCGGGAGTATGCGGCGTCAATAGGAAGGCGGGTGGGCGGGCCCTCCGGCGCCGTGTCTCTTAGCGGGTGCTGGGCCTCCGTGGTGAAGATTGGCGGCCGCAGTGGCCTGTAGCTGCTTCCCCCCCGAGCAGCCGCTCGCCGTGCGCAGAGGAGGCGCGGTCGTAGTGGCTGGTATCCCGGGAGCTAAGTGGGCAGGTGGAATTCGCTCGGCCCGCGGCGGCCGGGGGCTCGCGGGCTTCGGCGCCACGGGGCAGCGCTGGTTCTGTAGGTCCCCAGTCTTTTCGCCCCTGATGGTGCTGTAGATCACTCATGTTTACGGCAAGTATTTACCGAGCGCCTGCTGTGTGCCTATTCCAGTGTCAGGGGCGAGGTGGTCACGGGCAGGCAGGGTTCCTGCCTCGAGGAACTTCTCACCAGGGGAGGAGAGAGGTGTGTAAACGCGAATTTCCAATCCTAGGAAGAGGTGTGAAATAGATTGTTCAGCCCAACGCCAGCATTGCCGTCTTCTCGGGTTTCAAATGCTGCACCTACTAATCCTGATTAGTACAGATCCTTAAACTTGTCTGTATCGTGATTCCTTCTGAAAAATCTAGTGATATGGCTATGGACCGTTAGGGCAGTGGTTTTTTGGCTTGCGGCATCTTAGTTCCCTGACTGGGAATTGAACCTGGGTCTGGTAATGAAAGCGCAGAGTCCTAACCAGTGGATTGCCCGGGAACTCCCTTTCGTTTTTCTTGTTTGTGTGTGTGTTTTTCAGGGGAAAAAAAAAAACAAAAAAAGGCACATGCATCTACAGTTACGTATATCACTTCAGGGGCTTCATGGACTTTCCAAAGTCCACCTACAGAAATCTGTTAGGGGGCTCTAGATAGAGACACCCCCTCCCCAATGTCAGCTAGAGCAGCCCCTACGTTTTAACTGTTTTACCTTCAAGAAAGATTTCCTTTGATCCAAATCTACTGCAGGAGGAAAGTGAAAAAGAGGGAACACCCAGGTTGATGGTCTAGCTGTAATTCTAGATCCAACATTCTCTTTTGAAGTCCTTGCCATCAATACTACTTTCTAGTCTCAGATAAATGTGACTAGATTGAATTCTAGTTAACTAGACTAGCATGGTGGTGTGGGGGGCACCTTCTTATTCAGATCATTCTCATTCTTCTAGAACATTCCCCTGCCTGCTACACTTGCCAGTTAGTTAGAAACTGTAAACAATTTAGATGACTATCACTTGGGGGCTGATTTAGTAATTTTGGAAAATCTGTTCTATGCGCTGTACTGCATCCCTTGAAAGGGAGTGGAGATTTCCAGGAATTGGGCCACTGCCCACTTTTTGACCTTTCTGGTGAGCCTTGGAACTGTGGGTATCATGTAGTTTGCTGATGTGTTACAATAAGATCTTCCCAGGTGGTGCAGTGGTAAAGAACTCCTGCCAATGCAGGAGATGCAGTTTCAGTCCCAGAGTCAGGAAGATACCCTCGAGGAGGAAATGGCAACAGACTCCAGTATTGTTGCCTGGAGAGAGGAGCCTGGAGGGCTACAGTCCATGGGGTCGCAAAGAGTTGAATATGACTTAGCCACCAAGCATGCCTCCCTTGAAAAGTGTGATGGGTTTCCATGTGCTAATGTGCAAGGATGGTCAATATATTAATATATTAGTAAATGAAAAGAGCATGTTTACCATGCAGTGTGATAGTGTAATCCCATGTTTGTAGATAACAGGGGAAGAATGTTTTTTCTTGCCTGGGTGGCATGCAGGATCTTAGTTCCCTGACCAGGGATCAACCCTTGCCCCCTGCAGGGGAAGTATGGAGTATTAACCATTGGATCACCAGGGAAGTTGTAGGAAAAATAATTTTTAAAATTTGAAAATCTGAAGATAGAGTCAAAAAATAATATGGCAACCTCTAGAGAGTAGAATTGACATTAGCAGGTTGTGCTCTTTACATTTTTTAAGTGTTCTCTGTGCACTATTGTGGTTTTCAGTGAGTATGTAAACATTTTATGACACATGGAACATACTCCTTGAATATATTTCCAGTGTAAAACTTAAAAGGCAAAACAGAAGAAGCATGCTCAATCTTAGAGGAAGACTTTCATACTTTGCTCTTTATTTTTATAGTAAAAACTGTAAAAAAATCTCATTAACTGAAATATTTTTTAACTGGAATGCAGAGGATTAGGAAAGTGGTTTTTAAAAAGCAGATTGTGCCCATGGGGAAACTAATGTGTGAAGTTTTCAAGTGACATGTGAAGTTTGCCAATAATGAAGGAAACACACTGTTGCTTAGTGGCCAAGTCGTGTCTGACTCTCTGTGATCCTATGGACTGGAGCCCGCCAGGCTCCTCTGTCCATGGATTCTCCAGGCAGGAATACTGGAGTGGGTTGCCATTTCCTTCTCCAAGGGATCTTCCCAACCCAGGGGTCAAACTCAAGTCTCCTGCCCTGGCAGGCGGATTCTTTACTGCTGAGCCACCAGGGAAGGAAGCACTGCACAGACCTACCTGCAAAGTAAGCACACACACACAGAAACACACACACTGCAGGTATCAAATTAACACAGATTTTTTAACGAGAACCTATAAAGTCTCATACCTTAACTCCCCCTGAAGATATAGAACTGAAGCTAAAATTTTAAAGATATAGTTGAAATAAGAAAAATGACTGAAAGGCTGTTTGCTCAGGAAAGCCTTAGGACAAGTTTCTTAACGCACAGATCAGTATCAAAAACCAGGTGGCATTTCACCTGTCCTGTAGAGGGCACCCTCAGGTGTGAACTCTGGGGCTGAGGCTGGAAGCACAGTGGACACCACCCCACTCCCATCCCCACCCCCAAGAACAGTCCTCCAGCAGCTTTCTTTTTGGCAGCGCAGGGGCTCTTTGTGTCTGCTTCAGTAATTGCAACACACAGGCCTCAGTAGTTGCGACTTAGTTGCTCCTCCGCACGTGGGATCTTAGTTCCTGAACCAGAGAGTGAGCCCATGTCCCCTGCGAAGATTCTTAACTTCTGGACCACCAGGGAGGTCCCTGGAAGCAGTTCCTAATGCTGCTGAGAGAGGATTTCAGGATGGGTACTCATTTCAGAATTAAAGATCATGAAGTTTCCTGGAGGGCCCTTAGGATGTATTTTTGGAAAACTGTGAAAGTGCCTGTAGGCAGAGGGTACCACGCCTCACTCCTTACCATACTGTGAGCCCCTTGAGGGTGGATTCAGCAGTCTGTTCCTTGAGTTCCTTGATTTTAGCCTAGACAACATTCTCAACACCCTGTGAAAGAATTGCTGCAGATTCTGGAAAGTCACAATTGAAAAAATTTTTAAATGGCTTCTGCGGGATTTCTCTGCTTTCAGAAAACAACACGGCATCTTAAGGAGGACTGTCTCATCTAGAGAAAGGGATGAGCCTCTCCTAGGTCTATTTGTCTCCTATCTTTACTGCCAGCTTTAATTAGGTAGGCTGCTATTAACCGTTCCTTTACAAAATCCACCCAGGGAATTCCCTGGCAGTCCAGTGGTTAGGACTCCGCACTTTGACTGATGAGGGCTTGGCTAGGCAACTAAGATCCCACAAGCCGCCTGGCCTGGCCTAGAATCAAATCCATGTGATAGTTGTGTGTGTGTGTGTTTTTGCTTTTAAACCTCTTTGTTTTGTTTTGTTTGCTTTTAAAACCTCTTAGTAAGGGAAGAGGAAGTAAAAAACAAAAACCAACACCCAGGAGGCAGATTTGGGAAGCAGTTAAATTCCTCTATCTCATTTCCCCTTCACTCACCACCAAGGATGCTTCTCAAGACACAAGAACACTTGAGCGGTCCAAGACTGTTCTAGATTTGGTCCTAAAGATGGAACCCTTGTTTTCTAGGGCTTTGAGTATAATGAACAAGTTTTATTAAATGTAAGTCCGAAGAAAACTGAAATGAACTTTTTAAAGCAGAAATAGAATGAATCTCATTTTCTAATCAATGCAGTAAAAAAAAAAATTTTTTTTATAGAGAGAAATTTTCTGGAACAGTTTGAGCAGTTGGCCAACTCTTGGCTCAAAGAGGAAATAATAAAAATGGCAATGATGGGACTTCCCTGGTGGTCCAATGGTTGGGGAACTGAGATTCCACACGCCACACAGCCAAAAATAGAATATGAAAACTGCAATGACTATTTTGAAATCATCAATAAAGACATTACTTTATACAGAAATGATGAAATACAACCAAAGCTGCACATAGAGGAAATTGTTGTTCGGCCATTAAGTCGTGTCCAACTCTTTGTGACTCCATGGACTGTAGCACTCCAGGCTTCCCTGTCCAGGCACCCCTGTCCTTCACTGTCTCCTAGAGCTTGCTCAAATTCATGTCGGTGATGCCGTCAAACTGTCTCATCCTATGCTGGCCCCATTCTCTTAGAAAAATATTTACGGCCTCAAATGCTTTTATCATCAAATAACAAAAGCAATAAAATACATTGATGTTTATTGAAAGTTTATTTTGTATAGAACCTGCAGTTAAATATATTTCATTAACCTTTATAGTACTTATGAAGTGGGCTCTGTTTTTTGCCCTTATCTTTTCAGAATGCTTAGAAGCAATAAGATATATCCATGCAGTGTTCTATGTTCTTAGTTTCAAGAGGCATTATTGAACATCTCTCTTAGTTCAAAGCTACAAACACTTAATGTTTAGTATGTATGGGGTACATTAAGGGATAAAGTAATGAGTTACTCCTCTATCTTGTAAAACTCTAGTCATATATGTGATGTTGATATATGTATATTGAAAGGGCAGGAGAAGATTGCAGTTAATCCTCCTAGTTAAGGAGAACTGTGTTAAGTGCTAAAAATGATCTCTAAACAAAGCTCTGGCAAATAGAGGGGGAAAGGTAGAAGTAGTGACAGATATCCTCTTCTTGGGTTCTAAAATCACTGCAGACGGTGACTGCAGCAATGAAATATGAAGACATTTGCTTCTTGGCAGGAAAGCTATGACAAACCTAGACAGTGTGTTGAAAAGCAGAGACGTTGCTGAAAAAGGTTCATATAGTCAAGGCTATGGTCTTCCCAGCGGTCACGTACAGTTATGAGAGCTGGACCATAAAGAAGGTGGAGCACCAAAGAATTGATGCCTTCAAACTGTGGTGCTAGAGAAGACTCCTGAGAGTCCCTTGGATCGCAAGGTGATCAAACCTGCGATCTTAAGGCAAATCAACCCTGAATACTCATTGGAAGGACTGATGCTGAAGCTGAAACTCCAGTATTTTGCTCATCTGATGCAAACAGCTGACTCATTGGAAAAGTCACTGATGCTGGGAAAGATTGATGGCAGAAGGAGAAGAGGCGTCAGAGGATGAGTTGACTGGATGGCATCACCAATGCAACAGACATGAACTTGGGCAAACTTTGGGAGATGGTGAGGGACAGAGAGGCCTGGCGTGCTTCAGTCCATGGGGTCGCACACGACTGGGTGACCGAACAACAGCAACAACAAACAAAGCACTAACAGTTCGAGACAGGCAACAAAGAAAGGAAAGGGGTGACGGCTCTGGGTCTGGAATGGAGGACTGTCCTAGGGCCCAGGGTCTCCTTTTCCTCCTTGAGGCGAGGCTCTTGAGGAGAATGATCTTGACTTGGACTCGAGAGAGAGCCCAAATCCGGTCTTGAAGAAACCTTTGAAAGAGACTGCAGAAACCGGGTCCAAATAAGAGGAGTAAAATGGTAAGTACCAATGGTCCCAAGAAAGGGAAACCAAGGGAGGGCCAGTTTGGAATAGGCTTTGGGGAGTGGAAAGATTTTGTAACTCTTTTTTGCAGTGTTTGATTCTGTCTCTAAGTTCTCTGACCCTTCCCTGGACTATGCCTGTTTCATTAACAAAATAGCAGCAGTCCTCTCCTACGAAAAGGCAAGTTCCTCTCTCTTCCATGGTGAAAAGGTTCAGGGCTCGTCTGTTTTGTAGGGCCACAGTAGCTGATGAGTTAATTTGTCTTTGGACTGAAACAAAAGATTCCACAACCTGCTCCATGTCCTCATTTAGTTGTTGGGACAGCTTGTAGTACAAATGGGCTGAGGTTGGGATGCCCCCATCCCTGGGCCCAGGGCTGCTGCTATGCCGGTCCCAATCAGGAGGGGGCCACAATAACTCGTTTTTCCTGTGGCAGTGTTCCATTTGGGGGTCGACTGTCTGTTGTATCTCTTCTCCTTTGAGGATTGTTAGACCTGGGGTCAGGAAGATCAAGATGCAAGGTCCAGGGGGGGTCAGGGGGGAGACATGAATATGCGTAGGTCCTGCAGAGAATGAAGATTCCCAGGTTGGTGCAATTATTTGTGCTGTTCCAGAGAACACAAGTGTAACAGAAGGAGGGAGTGGTTTGTGAGACGAGTATAGCTGGAGCTAGAGTAGTTGGTACAGGTTAGGTTTCAAGGGGCTGAAAGAAGGATATTGTCAGAGGCTGGCCCGATGAGTCATGTGGTGTTTTGCTGGGGAGGGGGTATAGCTGCCCTGAGGCAACCACGTGGAGGGTGGAGGGGTCCCTGTGTGTGGAGATGGAGACAGTGACAGGCATATCCAGCACTGGGACATGTGTTGTGTGTCCTGGAGGAATTGCAAGGAGGAGTTAAGAAGGCGGGTCAGGTGTCGGCTGTCAGAGGGAGGATTGAGGAGAGGCCGTAGTTGGGAAAGGAGGTCCAGGTGTCTGTAGGGCTCGGGGGTCACCTGCACCTGGGAAATTAGGTCTTTTATGACCTGTTCTTGGTTCCTCTTATGTTGCTGACCTTGTGTCCCTCCCCCGTCTGAGTACCCCCAGTGGGTAGTGGGACAGAGGCACATGTCTTTTCCATCTGGCGTATAGCAGTTGCTCACGGATCTCCCTGTCTTTCGTATTTTAACAGTGAGTAGGGATCTGGACTTCCCCTCTGCCCCCGATGTTCATGGTGCCTGGTTTAGGGGGCCTCATTATAACATGAGGAATGAACATAGGGGGCAGGGACTAGCCAAAAGGCAGGGGAGTGTAACAAGGGTAAGGAACAGGGGTCATGGGTCTGTTAGTTACGCAGCGTGGAGGAAATAGCACCCTTGGAGTACAGCACAGTAGGTGCTGCCGACGAGGAGGCGAAGGATGGGTGACCAGTCCAGAGGGGAGGTGGTTGTTAGGCCTATAGCAAAGGCTAAGAGTGCGGTTATGGCCAGAAAGACGGGGAGAGGCCCATCAAGGCGAGAGGTGGAAGGCCTCGAGTTTGTGGTAGCCTGAATCTGAAAAGGAAGAATGTTTATAAGGATGTAGAATGATGTACAGAATGAGAGTAAAGAAACAATCTCATCTGGACTTAGGTTGTAGAAGGTTCCCTGAAGCCACACTTGAGACACCAGCGTGGTCAGGTCTTCGAAGGAGGTTCCTGTCGGGGCGCTGTCCAGAGGTCTTGTAGTAGTTGGGCCGCGAAAAATTGCAGGTTGAGGAGTGTCCATGTCATTCAGCGTCTTCTTGGATGGTCGACAGAGGTTGTCGTCAGGTGATTTTTATGGAGGTGGGCCCTGTGAGGGAGACCTGATAGGCGTTAGTGGGATCGGAAGTAACCCTTTTTAGGTGAGAGAGTGTACTGTTGGGGTCCTTTAATGGACCGGAACCTGGTGGTACGGAGTCAACGATCAGAAAGTAAAAGAGAGAAGGAGGCTGATATCCCTCGGTTTACACAGAGGACCAATATTGTCCTTGACACAGGGCTTGCATGACTCACCAAGGTACCACGCGCCCTCTCGAGGTAAGTCTTAGAAGCCCGGGCAGAAAAGTGAGCACGATGGGTCTCCACGCTCCAGAGAGTCAGCCAGAAAAAGATAGAAAGAGAGAGAAAAAAGACCTGGGGACCTAAGCTTGATGAAGCAAAGGTGCTTTAATGATTTTTCTATGAGTATATACCGGCTGCAGTACGAGAAACTTCTTTCGGGAATGACAGAATTCAGCAAACCAAACAAACTGCAACGGTTCCCAAGGGAACAAGGAGTAATGTTAGTCACAAGGTCAGGAGACAATCAATATCTCAAGAAAGGGGAAGGGGACTAAGCAGTTTTGTCTTAAAGAGAATGTTTACTAAAGGAGACCCAAGCTTGCCTCACACAATGACCTCAGTCCCTGGGAGCAGCGTGCTGTTCCGCTTGAAGAGGGACTGAGGACTCATGAGAGACGGCACGTAGGAATCCTCCCGTCAAACATTCCCTGATAGTGTACCCAAGAGATGACCTTTTCGAGTTTAGCTGCTGTCGGGGTAAGAATGATTTTGAATGGTCCCTGCCACTTTGGGGTGAGGTCACCCTGGGGGTTGTCAGACAAATAGACAATGTTCCCAATCTGTAGAGGGGGCGAGGGGGCTTGGGGGTCAGGGGCGGGCAAGTTGTGGTTGATGTATTTCCAAAGGGCATCGCGGAGTTCTGCCATCAGAGGGAAGTGTAGGGAGCTTGATAGGGGAGGAGGTTCAGGGGGAAGGCCGGGGAGGGGGGGTCATGGGCCTTCCATACATCACTTCAAAGGGGCTCAACCCAAGGGGTTTTCTGGGCAAAGCCTGTATTTTGATGAGAGCAACCTGCAACATTTTGGTTCAGTCCAAATGTACCTCTAGGGATAATTTGGTGAGAGTTTCTTTGATTATCCTGTTCATCCTTTCTACCTTCCCTGAGGACTGGGGATGGTATGGAATGTGAAATTTCCAGGGGATCTGTAAGAATTGGACAATTTGTTGGGTGACCCTGGACGTGAATTCTGGGTCATTATCAGTCTGTAGGGATGAAAGTAGGCCAAACCTGGGCATAATTTCTGTGAGGAAGACCTGGACCACAGGGTGGGCTCTTTTGTTTGTTGTGGGAAATGCTTTTTACCCATCCCAGAAAGGTGTCCACAAGGATCAGGAGGTATCGAACTCTCCGAACCAGGGACGTGTGAGTAAAGTCTATCTGCCAATCTTGTGCTAGGAGGCTGCCTCACATTTGATGGGTTGAGAAGGGTGTAGGTTTGAGGTTGGAATTAGGATTAGTACATTGACATGTCTGACAGGAGCAGTAAGGTTATCTAAACAATGTTGGTCTGCAGTCGATATAGGGAAGTGGTTACAGATGAACTGTTGAAGTACCTTGGATAAAGGATGAAAGAGTGTAGATAGGAGAGGATTTCTCTAGTGGTGGGAGGGTCAGATGGGGTCAGGGCTAAGATGGTGGGGGACTGGAGAGTGGGATGGGACAGAGCTACCTCTTTTGCCTTTTGATCTGTGGCTTTGTTGTAGGTTGATATGAGACTTCCTTTTTGATGTCCCCTACAGTGAAGGATGGTGGCTTTGTTTGGTAAGAGTGTGGCCTCTAGAAGCTTGTGGTTAAGATCTGAATTAGTAATGGGGGATCCCCTTTGGGTGAGGAACCCTCTTTCTCTCCATATCAGGATGTTTGAGTGGAGTATATTATAGGCATATTTGGAGTCTGTGTAGATGTCAACTCTTCCATTTTTAGCCAGGGTCAAAGCTCAGGTGAGAGCTACTAGTCCTGCCTGTTGGGAGGTGGTGTGAGGTGACAGAGGTGAGGTTTCAATTATCTGTGTCCCGTGGTCGTGATGAAGATCTCCTTGAATGATGGCATATCCTGCCGTGAAGGGTGGGGATTTTTGAGAGCTGCCATCAGTGAACCAGCGTGGGGTGTCAGGGTCTAAGATGGGCTAATCTGTTAAGTGTTGGAAGGGGTTTTGAGTAAGATCCACTGTTAGTCTGCAGCTATGTAGGGGAGGGCCTGTTATAGAAGGTGTGGGTAATAAACTGGCAGGGTAAAAGGGAGCGCAGGGGGAGAATGAGAGTTGGGGGTCAAGGAAAAAGATGTGTAGAATTTGTACCCTGGAAGAGGGAAGGGAGAGAAAAGCCCAGTGTGATAGTTGGTCTCGGAGGGTGTGTGGAGAGCAGACTGTTAAGGGGGCATGCCTAGAGAGTTTGTTTGCTTCAGGCACCAGGGCTGTGATGGAAGCCATGGCTGGTATACAGGGAGGCCACCCCTTGGTCACCGTGTCAAGTTGTTTTGATAAATAGGCTATGGGAGCCCAGGTGTCTCCAGCCCTCTGGCATAGAAGCCCCAGGGCCTGTCCTTGGTTGGAATGTGCGCAGAGGAAAATGGTCTGGTGTAACCTGGCAGGTGGAGAGTTGGCACTCGGAGGAGGCTCTGGGTGAGCTGGAGAATACGATAGGCCAGCGAGGAGGTGCTGGAGCCTGCCGGCAAACGAACCGGTCACGGGCGGGCACAATCGCTGAAATACCTAAGAAATAAAGATGGGGTTGAGAGGGACGGAGTCAGCTCTCAACTGAAACCGACAACTTTACTGAGGGGTAACATACATATATATGCTAACAGGACTCACTAAATTTAGATCAAGGACATGTATACGTGCAGAATCGCAGGCATTAGTCTTCGCTCAGGAATTTTATCTCAACTCTTAAAGACTATCAGAGCAAGGGACTGGCGTCTTAGTATGATTACAATCAGTTAAAGATTATCATGATTACAATCAGTTAAAGATTATCTAAAGATTACCTAGACGTAAACCATACACAGGAGCCTGACAATCTCGTCAGGAAAATGGGTAAAAGGTCGCTACAGCAATTTCCTTGAGGGAGGTGAGAAAGGCCAACCTACACTTTAATAAATCAGGGGTGGCGGGACAGAGAGGGACCTCTTGATCTCTCTCAGGGCCAAGAAGGAGCCTGAGCAGTCAGGCCGGCTCCCCACATCTCCCCCTTTTCTTTTGACTAATGGCCTTTATATCTCCCTCAAAGGAAATGGCTGCGTTTGCAAATGGGAAAACATCAACAGTCTTTTATTTATCATTTCAGATAGGCATTGACAAATGCAAGGGCCAAAACACAGTAATAATAATATACATATAATAATAAAAATTATAGATTTCCACCAACCATCATGAAACCAGGCAGATATCTGACTCCAAATGCTGGAGTCAGAAAAATCCATAGCGGCTACTTGTTGTTTCACGTCTTCTAAAGCATCAGAAACATTTGAGGAATAATCAGGAATATATACACAGCACTCCGTTTTTATTAAGGCACATGTCCCCCCTTGAGAGGCTGTTAGAATATCCAGAGCCATACGATTTTGTAGAACTGCTTTTCTCATCTGTTTTTGTTCTTCATTAAGAGCCTCTAAAGCTCTTCTAGCATCTGTCAAAGCTTGTTTTGTAAAATTGTTCAAAGCCTCTACTCTAAGCATAATATCAGTGGCTCCTAAAGAGGGCACAAAAATTGAGGCTAAGTAATCATACCAATGAAAAACAGAGCGTGACCATCGGGCTTTAACATAAGGTAAATTAACAGGATGACTAATTTTTTGCTTATGAATTCTTCCAGGGGCAAACACAAACCCTAGGGTACATCTCCCCACCCATCCTACAGGGAGCCAGGGCCAAAGGTTGTATCCACAAATCCAGCTAGTGTTATTTGGGGCTACCCATCTTATACCAGGGCTATTTTCCCAATCTGTCCCTGGCCATTTAACAGACTTGTTGGCAATAAAATTACATCCATTACAGTCTTACATTTTTGGGTAGGCAATAGTCCCATATGTTTCATGTGATATCTTGGAAATTCCCGGCCTCCAAATGTTGGTACATGAGTCTTTTGCTCCCAGCAAATGTCAGCAGGGGTCAGTAGCTGTCTTTTTTCAGGGGTCATCCAGAAATATTCATCCCGAACTTGATAATAATCACCTTCAAATCGATCAGGAGCACTGGGGGAAAGCTTGATTAATTACTGCACATGCTAATGTAAGAACAATATAGGCCAGAGCAGATCGGGGTTGAGCAGTGTCAGCGGCCATCCTTCTTGCTTGTAAGATGAACTCATGCATCTGCTGAGCTGTCGGGAATGTATTTCTCTGCTGTAGAGACAGCCGACTCATTTGCTGGTTCAGTGATCTTCTCCGTCTGGCGTACCAGCCTTTCCAGGAGCCAGCACGGTGTTTCGGCATCCTGTGGAAAAACACATACATGACCCCTCCCCCAAATTAATACCGGATCCAGACCATGCCATGAATTGTCTAATGGGTCTTTCCATAATACCATTGGTTTCTTACTAGAGATTTGAGGGTCCCAAAATCTCTGGGCAGCTGAGTGTCCTTCTTTATCTAAAATTAAAAAATTTAAAATATATAAAGCATGATTAAGATAATTTCGAGGTAAAAGGGGGTAGAGTTCCCCCTTTTGTATTTTTTGTAGTTGCAATTTCAGGGTCTGATTGGCGCGCTCGATGATGCCTTGGCCCTGGGGATTATATGGAATTCCTGTTTTTAAGGTAATGGAAAAGGAGGAACAAAAAGTCTTAAAGGCAGAGGAAATGTAACCGGGGCCATTGTCGGTTTTTATAATTTTTGGTGTAGCTAAAATAGAGAAGGCATACAGGCAATGTGAAATGGAATGTTTTGCAGCTTCGCCAGTTTGTAGGGAAGCCACGATATAACCTGAAAATGTGTCAATAGATACATGAACATATTTTAAGTGACCAAAGGAAGGAACATGAGTGACATCCATCTGCCAAAGGTGATTAGGTAAGAGTCCACGAGGGTTGACACCTAGATGAGAGACTGGAAAAAATTAAGGACAAACAGAACAAGATTTAACAATTTGTTGGGCAGTTTCTCGAGGGATTTGAAATTGCAGACGAAGGGTATTGCTATTTTGATGATGTAAGGCATGTGATTGTTGTTCATCTGAGGACCCTTTGGTTGCCTCATAAAGCGGCTTTGCAATGAGGGAGAAATTGGGGATCCAGATACGGAAAAAGTTTAGTAGGCCGAGGAGAGACAGGAGTTCCCGTTTTGTTTTTGGAGGCAGACAATCAGTTAAGGCCTGGCTTCTGCCTGGAGGAATGGCTCTTTGTTGGTGGGCTGAGAGCCCCAGGTAGGTGACTTCTGTCTGGGCTGTTTGGGCCTTGGATCGGGATCCCCGATAAGCCGAGGACCCCAGGGCCTCAAGGAGTTTGGCAGTATGTTGGAGACAAAGTTTTTGGGTTGGGCTATAAAGGAGGAGGTCATCTACATATTGGAGGAGGTAACTAGGGGCCAGGTCGAGGGTCTGTAGGTCCTTTTGTAAAGCCAAAAAAGTGGGTGTTGTCTCTGAACTCTTGGGGAAGAACTGTCCATGTTAGTTGTTGGGAGACATGAGTCTCGGGGTCCTGCCAGTTGAAGGTGAAGAGAAGTTGGGAGAGGGGGTGGAGGGGGATGGTGAAGAAGGCGTCTTTAAGGTCTAATACTGTGAAGAAGGTTGTAGTCGGGGAAATGGCAGACAGAAAGATGTAAGGATTGGGGACTACTGGGAATGTTGATGTGATGCCCTCATTGATTTTTCATAGATTCTGGACCAATCTCCAAGAGTTTGGTCCCTTCTTTACTGCCAGAATGGGGGTGTTGTGTGGTGAATGGGTAAGAATTAAGATGGAGGCTTGAAGAAGATGGTCAATGATAGGCGTAAGTCCCTTGTGGGCCTTCGGGGTGAGAGTACTGTTGTTGGATGATTAGAGCCGAGGGGTCCTTTAGGGTAATGTGGACTGTGGGATGATGTTTGGCTATAGATGGGTGGTCAGTATCCCAGACTCGGGGATCTATAGCGGGTAGATACAAGGGAAGGTCAGGAGTAGGGAATGGGGATGGTCCGGATGCCATCTGCATGTAGAACACTATAGAGGGGGTACGGTAACAGAGACCCCTAATTTGGTTAACAAATCTCTCCCTAGGAGTGCCACTGGGTACTGAGGCATTATAAGGAATGAGTATATGAGGGTCGATTTTCCAAATTGACAGAGTAATGGAGGGCTGATTTGGGGGCTTAAGGGGACTCCAGGGACCCCCTTGATTGTGAGCTCTGAGTTTTGGGTTGGGCCAGAGTAGGAGGTTAAGAGAGAGGAGGTAGCTCCAGTGTCTACTAGGAAGGAGATCTTTTCCCCAGTCACTATCCTGTCTACCCTAAGTTCCGAGCCCATGTCCGGGACATGGGCCAGGGGGCTGGAACCTGGGTCCTGTCATTGGAACAACTCTCGTAGAGTTGGGCTGGGGTTTGGGAGAGAAGTGGGGACCTCCTCAGGGGCACCAGAGTGTCCCCGTGGACATTCCATCCTCCAAGTCTGGGGGGATAGGGACCTGGCACCAGGGCTTCCAAGTCTGGGGGGTAGGGACCTCCCCAGGAGCACCAGGGCATCCCTGGGGACAATCCATCTTCCAAGTCTGGGGGATAGGGACCTGGCACCAGGGCATCCCTGTGGACAATCCATCTTCCAAGTCTGGGGTAGGGACCTCCCCAGGGGCACCAGGGCATCCCTGGGGACAATCCATCTTCCAAGTCTGGGGTAGGGACCTCCCCAGGGGCACCAGGGCATCCCTGGGGACAATCCATCTTCCAGTGTCCCCACTGGCCACGGGTTGGGCACACCTTTGTGGGGGGCTGTGGGTTTGGGCATACCTTTGCCCAGTGTCCCGATTGGTTGCATCAGAAGCAGGGTCTGCGGGGGGATCTTAAGCCCTGGTCTGGGATGACTTGGGCTGGGTTGATCTCTTCCCTTAATTGCTGCCACCAAAAAGGCAGATTTAGCTTTTCTCTCACGGTCTTTTTCTCTCCTCAGTTCAGTTCAGCTCAGTCGTGTCTGACTCTGTGACCCCATGAATTGCAGCACGCCAGGCCTCCCTGTCTATCACCAACTCCCGGAGTTTACTCAAACTCATGCCCATCAAGTCGGTGATGCCATCCCGCCACCTCCTCCTCTGTCGTCCCCTTCTCCTCCTGCCCCCAATCCCCTCCCAGCATCAGGGTCTTTTCCAATGAGTCAACTCTTCCCATCAGGTGGCCAAAGTGTTGGAGTTTCAGCTTCAGCATCAGTCCTTCCAATGAACACCCAGGACTGATCTCCTTCAGGATGGACTGGTTGGATCTCCTTGCAGTCCAAGGGACTCTCAAGAGTCTTCTCCAACACCACAGTTCAAAAGCATCAATTTTTCGGTGCTCAGCTTTCCTCACAGTCCAACTCTCACATCCATACATGACCACTGAAAAAACCATAGCCTTGACCAGAGGGATCTTTGTTGGCAAAATAATGTCTCTGCTTTTTAATATGCTATCTTGGTTGGTCATAACTTTCTTTCCAGGGAGTAAGTGTCTTTTAATTTCATGGCTGCAACCACCATCTGCAGTGATTTTTGAGCCCCCCAAAATAAAATCTGACACTGTTTCCACTGTTTCCCCATCTATTTCCCATGAAGTGATGGGACCAGATGCCATGATCTCAGTTTTCTTTTTCTTTTTCTTTTTATCTTAGTTTTCTGAATGTTGAGCTTTAAGTCAACTTTTTCACTCTCCTCTTTCACTTTCATCAAGAGGCTCTTTAGTTCAGCTTCATTTTCTGCCATAAGGATGGTGTCATCTGCATATCTGAGGTTATTGATATTTCTCCCGGCAATCTTCATTCCAGCTTGTGCTTCTTCCAGCCCAGCGTTTTCTCTCCTAGCCTCCTCCTATTATTGAACACCTTGAAGGCTACTTCCAGAAGGTCTCTTCGGGAGGTCTCGGGGCCTTTCTCTAGTTGTAGAAGCTTGCATCTAATGTCAGGGGCGAACTGGCTGATGAATTGAACATGAAGGTAGAGTAACCCAGCACGGGTGGTGATATCTAGGTTGGTATATATGACCGCCTCGGTGAGGCGTGTCAAGAATAAGGCTGGATTTTCCTCCATCCCTTGGATGACTTCCCTATCATAATTGACATGGATGCCCTCTAGGAGGCAGGTGATCATGTGATTGAGTCTCCTAATGCCTGGGTCACTGGGCTGGTATGTCCAGTGGGGTTCTAATTGAGGCACCACCTCATCAGCAACTGGGTTAGCCTGGTCTTGGTTATTTAAGTGATCAGTGTGGGCTTTCGCCACTTGCCAGATACGATCTTTTTCATCTGAAGTGAGAGTGACACCTAGGATATAATATACATCACTCTGTGTGAGGTTATAGGCCTGGGTGAGCCTCAGGAATTATTTTTCTGTATCTGGTAGGGTTTTCAGAAAATGATCCTAACTTTTCTTCTATCTGGCTCATGTCTGACAATGAAAATGGCACATGGACTTCAGAGGGGCCCTCTGGTCCCACCACCTCTCTTAGGGGAAACGTGTTTGGTACGTGATCACCTGGCAGCGGGGGAGGGAAGATGGGAGGGGGAATTGGAGGAATGGGGTAGCGGGGTTGAGGAAGACTCAGGAGAGGTTTTGAAGTCAGTAGGTGAGTTCAGTGAGAGGGAAGCAGGGGTTTGATGGTGTGGCTGGTAAGGAGGGGGCTTGTCCACGGGGTCAAACTCCTGGGGGTGCGGAAGGTCGCGATCGGCGTTTAGTTGAAGAAGAGGGGTCCTTTTGTTTGGGAAGCAAGGTGCATAGAAGGAACTTGTGGGTGGAGCAGGCCTTGCATAGGGAGGGCCTGCTCTGAAGGGCCCAAAAGGCTTGGGCATAGGGGACATCCGACCACTTGCCATTCCGTTTAAGGAAGTTAGTGAGATCTTGAAGAATGTACAAGTCAAATGGGCCGAATTCAGGCCAGTGGTTTCGATTGTCCAGTTGGTACTGAGGCCAGATCTGTATGCGGAGCCGTTCTAAGCAGCTAGCTTTGAGTTTAGTGAGTAAGAGTGGTTTGAGATTTTTGAGGACCCAGGCTAGAGGGGACTCTTTTGGGATAGATTGGCCAGACCCCATGATTGGGAGGCAAGCAGAGGCTCCTATTTTGAGTTTGGGTCGTCACCCGCAGTCACAATAGGAGTTATGAGAAGAGAGCTCTGTATCGAGGCGCAGGGTCCCCCACTGTCGCTTGCAGAGTGGCCTTAGGCTGGGGGTCCCCAAGACCTGGAGAGGATAGTATTCTAGGTACCTCTAGAACACTATCTGGATCTTACCTCAATCTAGGGGCTGGAGTGAGTGGGATGTTGGATGCGGAGCGGTCAAATGGCAAGAGTTCCCTGTTCTGGAGGTCATCAGAGAGAGGAGGGGGATAGAGCTGGAGGCCTGGGGGTACATAAGTTACCGATAATAGGACAAGGCTTGCACCGCTCACAATTCCAGGCTCTGGGATAGGGGAAAACAACAGAGTGAGAGATAGGTGAGTGCCTCGCCCTCTCCCGGGTTTTGGCACCAAAAATGTGTAGTTCGAGACAAGGCAATGAAGAAAGGAAGACTACCTCAACCGAGACAGGTTACCTTTATTCAGGCAAGGAGGGGCGACAGTTGGTCTAACTACCAGGCTGAGCAGGCGCGGGATCAGGGAGGCTTCAGGTGTGGGCTCAATCATGTCCGACTCTTTGCGACCCCATGGACTATATATAGCCCACCAGGCTCCTCTGTCCATGTAATTTTCCAGGCAAGAATACTGGAGTGGGTTACCATTTCCTTCTCCAGGGAATCTTCCTGACCCAGGGATGGAACCCTCATCTCTGCGTCTCCCTGCATTGGCAGGTGGATTCTTTACCACTGGCGCCACCTGGGAAGCCAAACGAAACAGGGAGCCCCAAGAAATATGACTTGGGGAAGGGGCAGGGTCAGCTGCAGTGCTTGTTGCCACAGTTCAGTGCCTGCACCTTTAAGGTCTTTACAGCTTTGTTGAGGAATCTGTGCTTTATCAGGGCAGTGGGGAACCACTGGAGGATCTGTGTATGTTTGTGTAATGACTATATTTTTATTGTTGCAATTCTGTTTTTGTTTTCTCCCCTCAGAATTGTTTCTCAGATGTGGAACTGCTTGATAAAAGAGGTGAAATAGGGACTTCCCTGGTGGTCCAGTGGTTACAGGGCACATGGGTTTGATCCCTGGTTGGGGAACTAAGATCCCACATGCTGTGCGGGAGAAATATTTTCTAAAAAAAAAAAAAAAAAAGGAAATATTTTAAATATTCTTAAAACACACTGTTAAATCGCTTTTCATAAACTATAGTGCATTCATGGGGTCTCTTTCCTATGTGGAGATGTCAGTATCTGTCAATGTCTGAATGAAGGACGCTTCTCTAACAGCCAGGGCACTTGTGAGGCTCCTTTTCTGAATGAATCCTCTGGTGCTCAGTAGGTCTTACGATGTTGAGAGGTTCTTCCAGGTTGGAGCTCTTAGGGTTTCCTCTCTCTGTAGAGTGGTTATGATGATCTGTAAGCTTTGGGGATTTCCATGCTAACTTTCTAAATGTTTTTAGTCTTTTTCTTTGTGTAAAATAGAACTGTGGGACACATTCCCTTTAAAAGTAACTGAATGAACAGAACAGACTTGTGGACTCTGGGAGAAGGTGAGGGTGGGATGTTTCAAGAGAACAGCATCAAAACATGTATATTATCTAGGGTGAAACAGATCACCAGCCCAGGTTGGGTGCATGAGACAAGTGCTCGGGCCTGGTGCACTGGGAAGACCCAGAGTGATCGGGTGGAGAGGGAGGTGGGAGGGGGGACCGGGATGGGGAATACATGTAAATCCATGGCTAATTCATTTCAATGTATGACAAAAACCACTGCAATGATGTAAAGTAATTAGCCTCCAACTAATAAAAATAAATGGAAAAAAAAAATAAAAGTAACTGAATGAATGCAGAGTTCACAGGTTGTTTTTTCTTTTTCTACTTTGAAGAAGCTTCTTCATTTTCTCTCCTTTCTCTCCTGATCTCAAAATCTGAGAGAAGAAATAGAAATTGAACATATCACCCTGATCCAAGGAGAAAGAGTTGTGTTAAACCAGTCATGGGATGATAAAAACTCCTCTAAGTAGATCCCAAAACTTTTTCTTCCAATTAATACTGAAATTTTGTTTCTTTGTTTCTTTTTTTTTTTCTTTCCTTGAACACCCAACTGTCTTGAAGTCAAATCACTGTTGCATTTCTTTGGAATCCTGCAATTTCTTCACCTGTAACTCTTCTCTCTGCTCCCTGGGGAAGCTCAGGCCAGTTTTGGTACTGGATGTCCTGGCCATGATAAAGACAGGAAGCAGGTTAGTTTAGGTCCCCACTGGTATTTCTGAATTCAGACTGAATTCTGTGGATGAACTCTATATCAATTTCTGTTTTCAGTTTGGATTATTTCACCCAAAACCTCTGTCAGGCAGTTTTTCAAAATTAGGACAAAACTAAAACAAGTGGAAGGCTCCTTTTGGACTTAAGGCTGTTGTCTTCCAGTCTATGGAAGAGCAGTTAGTTCTGTGTTAAAATCAATAAACTGAATTAGCTTTATATTATCTTCTGAATATTTTGACAATAGAATTACCTAAGTTAGGACTAAAATGTAAATTTTCCTAAAATTCTGAGTCTTTTTTTTTTTTTTTTAAATTCTGAGTCTTTTAAGGCTGAGAAGCATTGTCTTATTGAATCCCAAGAAAAGAGAGAGAGGTGAAAGTGGGAGTTTTGGAACTGTGTCCTGGACTAATTTCAGTTAAATGATTTTCAAATAAAAATTGGTATCTGAACTGGGTTGGTTGGTGACCAGCAAAAAATAAACTTTACATGTTTCCGCTCACTAAGTCTAGAAGTGGATTATCTTGAAATTAACCAAAACAACTATCTTAACAGTGTTTCTGGCAACCTAAGGACAACTAGTAAAATTTTCTCCAGCTCAGTTTCCTGCCATGTCTACCATTCCTTTTGTCACTGGAGCAGTTACGGTTCGCTCCTTCTTTCTGTGTCCCTTCCTCTCCCTCCTCACATCTTACAGTCTTTACTGTTCTGGAATAAAATGTAAGTTGATAAATAGTGATTTAAGATCCAAATAGAGGAAAATATTAAATATTAACATTACCAAACAATATTAGCAAGTTAGTTTGGTTAATGTTAACTCGAAAGAAAATTTAAATTTCAGAACATTTTATCAAAATGCCTTATTTTATATTTTCTTGGAAAAAGGAAATATGATTAAGATTAAAAAAAACAGTGTGTTTCAAATGAAATGCTGTTTAAAGTCACTATTTTTCTGTTTGGATTTCAAAGCTAAGCATGGGATCAAAGAGTAATGTGCTCCAGGTCAAGACAAGCCTGAAGTCGTAGATCATAGGAAAGCTAGTTAAATGGGAAGAAATCAAAACTGGGGAGAGTGGCAAATAGCAAAGACTTAGGTGGTAGAAACCTGCAGGCCAGGATATCCTAAGGTGAGAGTCAGGAAAAGCATTTCAGAATGACAGGAGCTGCTTATGTGCTCCTGCGCCGAAGAGTTGTGTATCGGCATCTTAATTGTGTATTGAACGTCTTAACATTTCTGTTGTTCAGTCACTCAGTTGTGTCCAACTCTGTGACCCCATGGACCGCAGCACACTAGGCTTCCCTTTCCTTCACCATCTCCTGGAGTTTGCTCAAACTCATGTCCATTGAGTCCATGATGCCATCCAACCATCTCATCCTTTGTCATCCCCTCTCCTCCTGTATCAGTCTTTCCCAGTATCAGGGTCTCTTAACATTGTAGATTTCATCAGCTGTCAGTTTGAAAACCAGGCACAGACAACTACCACCCCCACCTTGAGTACAAAGGAATCTATGGGACCCAGGCAAGGACTGAAAGCAGCTCCAGAGACAGAATTCAGTACCCCTGAGAACTAAGACCAGGAGTGATAGGGCATTTTTTAATCTGAAATTCAAAATTGTTTTTTCCTCTACAAAATAGGGAGCCACTGATCACTAAGGACAAGAAAATATAGTTAACTCATCCAACACCGGTTTGAACTGCATGAATCCACTTCACACGGGAATTTTTCCCTAAATACGTGTTACAATACTATACAATCCATGTGTCAACAGCTGGCTGAATCCATGGATGCAGACATGGAAGGCCAACTGTAAAGTTATACATGAATTTTCCACTGTGCAGAGTTAGAACCCCAAACTCTCACTGCATTGTTCAAGTATCAATTGTTTAAGAAAGTAAAATCAACAGTGGTTACTCAAGGGCATACTTACTTCTCTTAATTTTCACCAAGCCTTAAGGTAGTGTTTTCTAATCTTTTTCATCATTTAGAGAACTTGATGAAAGTCATGGATCCACTTCCTAGAAAATACACACACACATGTAGTTTTGTGTACAATATCAAAAAATTTATAAAATCTCCAAATCCATCCATGTGACCCTCTAGAACTGTTGATGGGAGCCACTACCTAGTGGGTCTTAGCAACATGAGCTGCATTTTAAGTGCTCAGCAGCCACCATCACAGGAAGTTCTATTGTAGTTGGAACTGCTGCTCTAGAATTTCATGGACCCTATGTTGAGAACTCCTGCCCCAAATGAACCCATGTAATTCTGTTGGCCTGTAACCCCACTCCCCATCAAGTTGCTCTTTGACTATAAAATACCATCCATAAAAGCTATTTTTCTGTTGGACTATAGATAGACCTCAAAGAAATGGAGGAATACTATTAGTAATTGTGAATAACTGAAAATCTCTCTAGCTTTAAGTACCCATTAATAACCTAAAATCAAAGGGAACTTAGATAGCAAATGGTTCATCATTCTTTTTGTTTTGATTTGGGGTTTTTTTTGGCTGCACCATGAGGATTGCAGGATCTTATTTCCCTGATCAGGGATCGAACCTGTAGGAGTCTTCACAGTGGGGTCACCAGAGAAGCCCCTCATCCTTCATTCTTACCATCTCAAGGTATGTGTAGTTTGCAGCATTACTGTGCCCCACATCCTGTAATAATAATCCTAGTGGCTTTTCTATAACATAGGGTAAGCCTTCAGGAATTTGCTGTGCATTGCATGTGTGTGTTCAGTTGTGTGCAAGTCTTTGCAACTCCATGCACTGTAACCCTCTAGGTTCCTCTGTCCATGGGATTTTCCAGGCAAAAAATACTGTAGGGTTGCCATTTCCTACTCCAGGGGATCGTCCTGGCCAAGGGATTGAACCTGCGTCTCTTTTCTCTTTTGTATTGGCAGGTGAATTCTTTACCACTGTGCAACCTGGGAAGCTATGCATTAGTCACAGCTAATATTGAGTTCATAGTAAATGCCAGGTATGATTCTAAGCATCCCACATATTTTAGCCCATTTAATCCTCACCCAGTGTTATAAAGTGGGTATAGTATAGTATTATTCCCTCAAAACAGATGAAGGAACTGAGATTTGAGGCTTAATGAGATTGAATAAGAAATAGCAGCCCACTCCAGTATTCTTGCTTTGGAGAATCCCATGGACAGAGGAGCCTGGCGGAATAGAGTCCATGAGGCTCCAGACACCACTGAGGGACTGAGCACACACCCCCACGAGATTGAATAACTTGTCTGAGATGACAGAGTAAATGCCAGAGAAGTGGTTTTTAGGTTAGAATCTATTGTCTCCTGAAATATGAATGTCTAAAACATGGGAGGAAGAAGTCTTAGAATCTGACTCTGATTCTGAAAGGGACCTATACCAGCCTGTGTGCCAGGAGGCCTCTGGGTCTGCATCTGCCACAGCGGTTTGTGGATCTCTTCTCTGGAGTAGAACAACAAAACAAATTCTCTGGACTTTTTCCATCGTGTCGTTGAAAGCTGACCCTCTCCGTCCCCACATCCCCTTTCTGGTCACGGCAGCCTGAACTTTAACGACAGACTAAAGTGTGATTCTGGGCAAGTGACTTAACTGACACTGTACATGGGGATGATAATAACAGCGTCTAGTTCCTACAATTTTGTGTGCCATGAGAATACAGATGCATGTCAGCACGGGCTCAATAAACGATTACTGTTTTTCACGATTCAACCCCACGACCCTTTAATCGGCTGAGACCACAAGCCTAACCCTCGCTGGAGGCAATGGACTAGCTGAGCCGGTCTGGGCCGTGGACACCTGCCTCACTGCTGGGCAGCCCTTCCCATCAACAGCACAAAGTCTGGACTGCACCGGCCAAGAAATCAACCTTCCTTTCACCTCTCATTGTTAAAATTCCGGTGGACCTACAAGGGAGGTGAACAGCGACCTGGCCCCGAAGGGCTGGACAATGAAAAAGGCACGCCCCCGACAAGTTTAAAATGAGAAGCCAGTGCGGGCTGGTCCCGACCGGCCCTGAGAAACGTCCAGCCGCCAGCGGTGGGACCCTGGGCTGACTGGAGAGCGCCATGGGACACAAGAACACTCCCCACGACTGCGCCCGCGCCGGGCTCCATAGCGCCAGCACCTCCAGGGCGCAGGCGCGGGCCCCGCCGCCCCGTCGACCGCGTCTCCCTGCGAGCTCTGCGGCGGCGCTGACCCGGCCGGGGCCACTCTTCCTCGCCTCTCCCAAGCGCCGAGCGGGCGGTCGAGTGAACCGTGGCTCAAATGGCCTCCGAGGCTACCTGGGCAGGTGAGCCCTCTCCTGCAGCTCCCTTAAGTTAGGGGGTGAGGGCCGCCTTGAAATCCGTTTTGACCAGGGCAGTGATTCTCAAAACTTGTCTGTGGGGGAAGAATTTCTCCACAGATTTTCGGGCCCACCCCGACACTCAAAAGCAAGGGGTCTCGCGTGACTCGAAGATCTGCACTTAAGCTTTCCGAGGAATACTGACCCCGATAGCCCGCCGGTCTACCCCTTGCACCCGATATACGCTTAATTCCCACTAACCGACCTAGCGATCTCGCTCCTAAGGTTTCTGAGATCTCGGGCTCGCGCGTCGGTCCCGCCTCCCTACCCCAATTGGCCCCTCCTTCGTCCCGCCCCCACAGGCAAATATTTATTTCTGACTGGTCAGCGGTAAGTGTGTGGCGAAACCTGATCCAATCAATGGGCGCTAGAGTTCTCAGAACGTAATCCGGAAGTTGGTCCTGAGCAGTTCCGATTGGTTGTTGATGCCTAACGCGCGTTGAAACTTCCGGCGTGGGTGCGGAGCGCGGAGTCCTCTAAGGTGAAAGGAGTGGAGCTCAGGTCCTGTTCTAGGGCGGTCTTGGCGGGGGCGGGCCAAGGGGCGGTGCGGCGGCGCCCGCGAGCAACTGAGGCTGAGGCGCAGGAGCCGTTTGCGCCCGGGCTGGAGCTAGCTTTCTCGGTCAGGGTTTGGAGCTCTGGGCCACCTGGCTGTTGCGGACTCCAGCCATCCTTGCGCTGGGCCCGGGGCGTCTTCTTTGGCGTGCGCAGCTGGTTTCGCGGCCAAGGCGGTTTGGGGGCCTGAAGATGGCGTCGGGTCCGGGCTTCCAGGACCGGGAAGGGCTCCTCATAGTGAAACTGGAGGAGGACAGCGCCTGGAGCCAGGAGCTGCCCCAGCCAGACCCAGGTCCCAGCCCGGAGGCCTCTCACCTGCGCTTCAGACGGTTCCGCTTTCAAGAGGCCGCTGGGCCCCGGGAGGCCCTCAGCCGGCTCCAGGAGCTTTGCCACGGGTGGCTCCAGCCGGAGATGCGCACCAAGGAGCAGATCCTGGAGCTGTTGGTGCTGGAGCAGTTCCTGACTATCCTGCCCCGAGAGATCCAGAGCAGGGTGCAGGAGCTGCACCCGGAGAGCGGCGAGGAAGCGGTGACTCTCGTTGAAGATATGCAGAAAGAACTTGGGAGGCTGAGACAGAAGGTAAGATAAAAGAGCTGTTTTATATGCGGTTTGTTTGACCCCAGTTGCCCATACGAGTTTACTTGGTTGCCCTGAGTAGATCTTAGATGGGCAAGAAGCCTTTTTGTAGATTAGTGAGGAACTTTCATTCTCCAGATTTGCCCCAAGTTGACAAACAGTTAAGAGTGCCCTGTTTCCACCTGGAGCAGTGTGTCTGCGTTAGAGTGAGCCCAGGAGTTAGCTTGCCAGGTTCAGATCCTCCCTCTGCTTCACACTAGCTTTGGGACTTTGGGCAAGTTACTTAATTTCTTCTGGTCTCAGATCTGCCGCTGGTAAAATAAAAATGTTAAAATACCTCTCTGAGGTGGTTTTGAGGATTAGAGAGAGAGCAGCATGTAGTTTGATCACTCTCTTGGCTTAGAGTTAGTGCTTAATAGCTGTTAGCTATTGTTACATTACAGTCTGCAGTCTAATCTTTACAAAGCTGGGTGGCAGTTAATAGTGGAATTTAAAAAGTTTGCAGCTGAAGCTCTGAGGCCATATGCCCCAGAGCCACCCAGATTTACCTTATCCAGTAGTGAGGAGTGGATGCATCTAGAAGAGGTGGGTGAAAGCGAGTGAGGTGGGTCAGGAGCTGAGTGGGGAAGGTGTGCCCTGGGAGTGAAATCCCCCCAACCCCACTCCTCACACACATTTTCTCAGGTGTACACAGGTTCAGAAAAGTTTGGTTTTAGTGTAACTCATTCTTCTCTCGCTGGGTCTAAAGGGTTTGCCATTGGTTCTCTGTTGAAGGCTTGCCCTCAGAAATCTGTATTAATGTCCCTTCCTTTTGGGCCCTGTTGTGATGATGAGTGATGTGGGTTGGTTCCCAGGTCACAAACCGTGGGCAGGGAACAGAAGTGCTTTTGGAGGAGCCTTTGCCTCTGGAAACAGCACAAGAGTCACCGAGCTTCAAGCTGGAGCCCATGGAGACTGAGCGAAGCCCTGGCCGCAGGCTGCAGGAGCTGCTAGGCCCCGGCCCCAAAAGGGACCCTCAGACTGTAAAGGAGAGGGGTGAGGAACAGTTATTTGGGCAAGTGGGAGGGAGGAGGGGCTTTGGGGTTGCCCCTGACACTGGCAGGATGCAGTCTCACTGCCAAGGAGGGAGCGTTTCTGACCTGAGGGTCCCCAGATGTGGAGTAGAAGATCTAGAAGTGGTTTGGATTCCTCTTGGGGTGGGTGAAGGGAGGGGGATCTCTTAGGAAGTCTTTTTGTATGCTGAAGAGAGACTTTTAGAGCTCAGTGAATGAGGGCTTGAATGCTTGGGCCAGCAGGAAAGACTGCTGGTACTCTGTTGTTTTGGATGTCGTGTTATTATCCCTCCATTGCTTTCTGTTCAGTGTTGGGTCCTGCTAGCAGAGTCTGGGTGTCAGGGCACAGTGGACACTGTGTTGTGATAATCCTTGGGTTGCCAAGATTTAAGAATGCCATTCTCATCATCATTTCTGTCACCTTCAGCATTATCTGCTCCCTGGCTTTCTCTCTTTCCTCCCGAAGGAAACATGGAAGACAAAGAGCTGACTGGGCCCCAGGTGATGTGGAAGTTCTCATTGTCTCCCCCCAGTTGTTCTTGTGGGGGTGGGGTCCTTTTGCCACTTAGAGAGGATCCTTACTACCTCACCACATGCACGTCCCCACCTTCTTTGTCTCCTCCACACTTCACTTGTAGGCCTAACACCCTTCTTCCCCGTGAAATGAGTCCTTGGCACCCCTGGGTTTTGCCCTTTAACCTGTGACTCTGCTTGAATTGTTCTTGGTGCCTTAGGGCCTAAAGGTGATCTTGTGCTATTTCAGTTGCCTGAGAGCTTAGAGGACGTGGCTATGTACATCTCCCAGGAGGAGTGGGGGCGTCAGCATCCTAGTAAGAGGGCCCTCTCCCGGGACACGGTGCAGGAGAGTTATGAGAATGTGGACTCACTGGGTAAGGACTTCTTTTCCAAGGATGAAGACTGAGCCATTTCTGACCAGGGTGCTGTCCCTTAGCCACTCCCCTCCTGGGTGTTAAGTTCTGAGTTTGGCCAGGAGACCTGCCTTTGCCTAAAGTCCCTTGGACTAAGATCAGTTAAATATTTGCCAGGTGCCACAGTTGGCACACTTAAGGGCCCCAGCTGCCAGAGATGAGGGCAGGGAGTCAGCCATGATGAACTTACCAGGGCAGAACAAGTCAAATCCAGTGATGCTCACCACCACCCCCATCCCCACTTCCCACGCATCACCCACAGAATACTGTGGGGCTCCAAGTTCCTGATGCCTTGCAATTTTTTTTTTTTTTTTTTGCCTTGCAATTTTAAAATGCTTATTCTTCCGACCTTATGTTTTCTGTGCTCCATTAGTATTTCTGGGCTCTTCCCCAAAGACACAGGTTTCAGGGCACTGGCATCAACATTCCAGCTTAGTGACTGTCCCAGTCCTTGAAAATTGAGGAAGGGGGAAAGCTTTGTAGAAATTTGGAAATGATATATATTCAAAACGGGTGTAATTTAAACATGAATTAAGATGCGTCTTCATATTGAACTATTATGCAGAGATTAAAAATGAGGTCTGTAAAACAGGGCCAAAAACTGATCGTTAGATTCAGTGGAGAGTGTGTGGGTATTGTATAATTCCTTCTTCTTTTCTGCATGTATGGAAATTCTCATAATAAAAACTTGAAGGAATCTTAAAAAAAAAAAACAATAAAAAACAGGACTCAATATGTTACCACTCTAGCTATCTTGATGCCTACCTGGTAGAAAAGAAGTTTGGTTGCCTGCACGGGGGCCTTCTCCAGGGTCTCTGCCATTGTGCTGTGGCTTGGCACCCTAAGTTGAGCACAGTTCATTCAGTGAGTGCTAAATAAGAAGAGTTCAGATCATGATTTCTTGGGACTAACCTTTTTAAAGTCCATGTTTGATGGAGTTGGAGTGAGCATAACACAGGCTGGCTCTTTTGGGTGTTAATCTCAGAGTCCCAAGTCCTTTTCTGATTGTCCATCATATTACATTTTTTACTTCTGGATTGTCCCAACTTAGTTTCATAAGGGTCAAGACTCTTTCACAGTATTACACTTTGATTCCTCAAGGAACTGACCACTCTGACCATGTGCATTAAGAGTGTTTTAATTACAAAAGTTTTACATTGTTATTGCAAAAAGTTTCAAGTACCACACAGTATAGGAAGAAAAAAGCCATAGTCTCCCTCATCTAATTTCTTTCTCTGGAGGTAACAGTGGGAATAGTTTAGTGTATGTTCCAAGTAATTGCTGTCAGACTTCCTGCACCTTTGTATCCATCCACTGAAGACAGGGAGCAAGACTGTCTTTGTTTCTCTTGTCTAGTTGAAGAAAGTAGTGACATAGAAATCCGTTTCTTTCATTATGGTCAGAGTCTCAGGTTCCCAGTCAGGAGGCCCTGAGCACCCAGGTGGAACATGGAGGAAGGCCCTGGCATCCAAGTGTCCAGACTTGCAAGGAAGGTCTGAGCTCCAGGACCCCAGCTCCAGGTAAGGAAAGCAGCTGAGCAGCCTGCCCAGCTAGTCTCCCGCTGTTGGGAATAAGGCATTCGAGGGTCTTGGTGTAAAGCTAGCCTGTCCCCACTGCCCACTTCCATCCCAGTGATGGCAGGCAAGGTTCCCAGGGTGCAGAGTGTAAGAAGGCATTCATTCCTGGGTTCACTTGCCCACTTTTGTCCCAGTCTTGCTCCATCATACACTTTTCCGAGAGGACAGAAGCCAGGGGCTCAGTTGGAGAGGGAGGTCAGGGCCCCCACAAGGGAATTCAAGGCTGGTTTGAGCTCTCATTCCTGAGTGATGTCCCCACACCTCATACGGCTGCCTGTCTAGAGTGAGTTACCAATATGGGGAAGATGGGAAACTGAGGGAGAGTGAGGCCTTCTGGACTTCTGACCTACAGGCAGTATCACGCATGGGATTTCATTTTCTCCTGCATAGAAATAACATGGGGGGTTGATTTCTTTTGCTCTTCCAGGGGAAGAGAAATTTGAGAACCAGGAAGAGTGTGCTCAGTCTGTTTGCCCTGAGAGCATCCACCGTCAGGTGCTGCTGGCTGGCCAGGCCAGAGGGGAGGTGCCCTGGAGTCCTGAGCAGGGAAGGCCTCGGGACAGGGCAGAAAAGCTTTGGGAGCCTCCCACAGAGGATCGACTGGAGCAACCCTTAGTGGGGGCCACAAGTTGCAAAAAGCTGGGACGACCAAAGGAACTGCAGCCAAAGAAGCTCCACTTATGTCCCTTGTGTGGCAAAAATTTCTCTAACAACTCGAACCTGATTAGGCACCAGAGAATACATGCAGCAGAAAGACTGTGCATGGGTGTGGAGTGCGCTGAAATCTTTGGTGGGAATCCACACTTTTTATCACTACACAGAGCACACCTGGGAGAGGATGCCCATAAGTGCCTCGAGTGTGGAAAAAGCTTCAGTCAGAATACCCACCTGACTCGCCACCAGCGAACCCACACAGGTGAGAAGCCCTATCAGTGTAATGTGTGTGGAAAGAGCTTCTCTTGCAACTCCAACCTCCACAGGCACCAGAGAACACACACAGGTGAAAAGCCCTACAAGTGCCCTGAGTGTGGGGAGATCTTCGCTCACAGTTCCAACCTCCTCAGGCACCAGAGAATTCACACGGGAGAGAGACCTTATAAGTGTGCCGAGTGTGGGAAAAGTTTCTCTCGCAGTTCACACCTTGTTATTCATGAAAGAACTCATGAGAAAGAGAGGCTGTACCCCTTCTCTGAGTGTGGGGAAGCAGTGAGGGACAGCACGCTCTTTCTTACAAATCCCGGGACCCACCCCAAAGCCGAGAAGAAACTCTTCCAGTGTTTGACTTGTGGGAAAAGCTTCCGGCAGGGCATGCACCTCACCAGACACCAGAGAACACACACAGGAGAGAAACCATATAAGTGTAACCTCTGTGGGGAAAACTTTTCTCATAGATCCAACTTAATCAGGCACCAGAGAATTCACACGGGAGAGAAACCCTATACCTGTCACGAATGTGGGGACAGTTTCTCTCACAGCTCCAATCGGATTCGTCATCTGAGAACCCACACAGGAGAGAAACCTTATAAATGTTCTGAATGTGGAGAAAGCTTTTCTCGAAGTTCACGCCTTATGAGTCATCAGAGAACTCACACTGGATAGAAACGATGGGATTTCTTTTGGGCCCAGATAAGGTGGCCTGTTCAGAGGGGCCTGTTGTTCAGAGCTCATATTCCTTACCCATCAAGTAATTACCCTGCCCGCCCCCCCCCCCCCCCCCCAGGGCAGGGTCCTACTGAGGGAAGTACGGAGGCGGCAAAGGATTAGCATAAAACTGAAAAGGAATTCTATTGGAATTAGTGAGAATAGCAAGTCTTTGAGGTGACCCACTCAAGGTGGAATTCTCTATGAAGTACTTCCTGTCCCGGGGCACTCCTATCCCCCTCAGCATATTTAGCCAGCTTGTGATGTGGGTGCCTTATTCTGTCCTGTGTCCATCCCAACAACTTTGGGAATCCACGGACTTGCTGCTTCCTCACTTGGGACATTCATCAGGAATATTTGAGCTCCTGAGGCCCTTGAGAGCAAAGAAGAGTGATCAGGTCTCCTGGGAAAGCAGGAGGCACCAAAATACTGGTGGTGAGTTGCAGCTTTTCTGAAGGCCTGGCTGGGAAGCTCATAGGCAGTCCAGGGCACACACCGTCCATGGCCTGACCGTATTGGTCATTGGCAGGTCCTAATGTAAGTGTCACCTCAAACAAAAAGGAACAAGAGACCTAAGGGAAACAGGAAGGCAGAATTTGCAGGTCTGCCCAGAAATAGGCAGAGGAAACTATATAAGTCTGAATTAGTTTACCCTTTTGCAGAGATTGAGTCTTCAGAAGGTTCACGAAAGATGGGTTCCTTGGGAGACTTTGAAAACATGGATCCTGGGGAAGTTAGGAATCATGCCCACCCCTGTTGAAAATATGTTTGGATGTTAATAAATATCTTCAGGAAAAATGAATGTGTGTAACTTATCATTGAGGGCCTTTGTCTTGTCTGCCATGTTGATCTGTCTGTCCACTTTGGGAGGAGGTCCTGCTTTCTCTTTCTGGTCTTGTTGCTAAGGAAGGTTCTGAAAAAGGTGACGACAGATAGGCAGAGGTAGGGAGGGTGTGGCCCTGCTGGCTGCAGGCTGAGGTTGCTATGTGGAAACAAGGGTCAAGCCCAGTGGCTGCTTCGGGTGATGTCATAAAGGTGTGCTTTAAGTTTTGTGTGTGTGTGTGTATTTTCCTCCTCTAGCGTATAGCAGTGAACATGCCTTTTGATTGTTCAGAATGTTTGTTTTCTTGCAAAGTAAAGATTTGGCTCTTCAAAAACAAGTTATTTTTGGTCTAGGAAATGGTTGCCGGGAAAAAATGCTCCTGGTATGACTGAGTTATCACCCATGAGTGGAGAGAGACTTGGGGTAGAGGGGAAAATTATTAGGGGAAAGCATTACATTTTACAATGGGGAATCAGGAATAGGAATTCGGGAGTGTGTTTCTGTGGAAAAGAGGATTCCAGAAAAATTCTAGGAGTGGGAAATGCTGATGCCAGAAAAACATTGCAGGTTTTGACCCTAGAGGAAGATACCAAATTAGCTGTTCTTCAGGAGGAAAAGATGAAATATTCCATTGGCAACAGACTTAAATATAGCACTGTTAAGTAAGGGAGGTACCCGTGCATGCTCCACACCCTTTCTTATATCTGTCTCATTACTTTCCCCTTCTTTTGAGAGCAGCGGTAGTGTGGGGCTTGGGCACCAGGGGAGGGAGGTGAGGATTTGAAAGAGATTCATGTGGGATGGATAGTGGTGGGAGCAGGTCAGGCTGCTGTGGCTCTCGATGCCATGAAATGGGTGGGTGGTATAAAGTTGATGTTACTAAGCACTCTGGTTAAGATGGTAACTTCTGTGGGTTGAAACCTCATAAAAATGGAAAGCACCCCTTTAGAACCCCACTTACCCCTGAAGCCCCATAATATCACCCATACAGATCTCATGATGAGCTCTAACTGGCATTGCTCCTACTTGGAGTACTACAGCCAGAACAAGAAGCCCCTCATGTGTTCATTCCTGGCACAAGAAGCCTTTCCAAGAGGAGATTTCACCCAGTTCGCAGTCCAGCTCCCCTTCTAACAATATGCAGAGCTCTTGCCTTGTTTTCATAAGATGATGTCACAAAGTATTGCATGTAAAACACTTAGCACAGAGCCTGGAACATAAAATATTCATCTCTTTGTGCCACTTGTGGACATAGAAAACTGGGAAATTGCTTTTCTTCTAAGTACCTGGTACTGAGATCAATGTAAGACCAAGCCGGAGAATTCCCTGGCAGTCCAGTGGTTAGGACTCGGTGCTTTTACTGCGTGGCCTGGGTTCAATCCTTGATTGGGGAACTAAGATCCCGCAAGCCACTCGGGTGCAGCAGGGGCGGAAAAAAAAAAAAGACCACGCTGGCAGGAATATTTTGTGTGGTAGTCTACTGTTACAGGCAGGATTGATGACTTTGTCCTTGAAGTCATATTTGTGTTTTGTTTTTTCTTGTCATATTTGAAAAAGCAGTTCAGAGATCCTTACAGTAGGGTCCCATGAAGGCATTGCAAGGGAAGGTTAAGTATATATACTTTTACGTTACTCCTACTTTTACCCCACTAGTCTTCTTGGGAAAGAAACCAGAAGAGATTCCAGCTGGCTTTTTTGTCAAAAAGAAACTAACATTGGGGGCAATAAAGACCCCTGCCCCCGCAGTCCAGATGGGTACAGAGGAGACCTGGGAGATGTAGACTGACCCTGAGCAACAGTCTCACACCCTTGTAGCAAAGGTAGTGCCTGAAACCAGCAGAAAGGCTCCTGGTACCACGAATAAGCAATGTGAAAAAGCCTGGCAGAGGCCATCTAGAAGCATCAAGCCCGACAAAGGGGATAAATGCCCATAACACCAGAGACCCGACAGAGTGATAAAACAGCACTAAGTTGTTTAGTTTTTATTTCCAGGAAGAGCCATCAGCAATCACTGAGTTTTTACCCCATTCATGAAAGAACACGTTTCAGTGCAGTTAGGAGACGGAATGGTCCAGGTAAATTCAACGACACCCCCCCACGCCATCTCTGACAAACAAGTGAATGTCTTTAATTCATCACTGAAACACTTTGAGCATCCCAGAAACTTCTGCGTTAAGAAACCAAAACTGATGGCTCACCAGGATCCAAACCTGCTTCAGGGAGACAGATTTCCCCAGGTGGAAAGGATGAGAAGAGAAAATGCTAAGTTTCTGAAATGTAGGCAGTGGTAACCCACTCCAGTATTTATGCCTGGAAAATTCCAGGGACAGAAGGGGCCGGGGCTGGCAGGTTACAGTCCATGGAGTCTCAGAGTCGACGCGACTGTGCACGCTCACACACCGTACGCACGCCCGCCAGGGTGTGTTAAGGACGTAAAGAGGAAACTGTCTTTGTCTTTCCACCCCAACTGCCCCTCTAGGCAGGAAAACATTCTAAATCCTGGGTGTGGTTCCCCATCAGAGGGTGAAGCTTCTCTTGCTGTTTCCCATTCTCTTGGGAGGGGGTCCAGGTTAAGTCTGGGAACCCTGCCACAGCCACTGGAACAAGAGCGAGGAACCTGGGTTTCTCCGAGGAGCTCTCGTCTTCAGGAATGATTTCCAGCAGCCAAAACGTCAGTCCTTCTCAGGTTTAGGCAAAAAAAACAAACGAGGCTGCGGGTTCCACAGCTTAGCTTCTAGCGGCATCTGGGAGCTGGCGCAGCGCGCCTAGGACCACCTGTGAGCCCCACCAGCTGGTCCCTTCGAAGATGGCTCCCGAGCCGGCCCGGGAGGAGCAAGGGCTAGGGGGGCTGGGGGTGCTCGACGGCTGCGTCCCAGCAAACCTTTCCCCCTCCGCGAGAGCCTGGGGCTGCCTCGCGCAGGCAGCCCGCACCTGCCGCGCTCCGCTCGCAAGCCCTCCAGGGCCTTGCCCGGCCGCGCCCCTCCTCAGGACAGCCCTCCGCGCAGGCCCGGCCCTGGCCGCCCCGGACCTCGCCCAGTCTTCGGCTCCAACTCCTGGCGCGGGGCCGGGACGGCCGAGCATCACAGTTTCCCTCTCCTTCCACCGCCAGCAGTTACTGGCGGCGCGACCACACTCTCCGAAGCTTCCTAGTCCACAGGTGCGCGCGCTAACCCGCGGTCCTACCCTCCCTCGTGGTCCAGCAGGAGGTGAGCTGGTACGGGTGGGCAGGTGGCAAGGGCCGTCTCAGGCAGGCAAGGGTGGGCTTAGGGGCCACGGTCCACTGGAAGCACCTCTTCAATTTTTAGTTCGCTGTCTCTGGCCACAGGATGGGGAACTGATGGGAGAGACTAAGGAGGCAGGTGCAGTGTGCTGCAACCTGGACTAGGAAAGGAGCAGTAAGGAGGGACAAGTGGAGACGAGGTCAGACCTTCAGGATGCAGAGCCTACGCGAATTCAAGTGGGTCCAGGCCGTAGTCTAAACTCTTCGGATGACCTCCAGGGGCATTGAAAATCTGTCCCTGGTTTGTCTTTGCTCCTGTCTCCACTAGTCGCCCCTACGCAACCATCCAGGGACCTCGACGCTTCCCAGGGATATACATTCTGACACCAGAGAGCCTGTGCTCACTTCCCCTTTGCCCAGACTCCCTTTTTCCCTGCTTCCCCCACACTTCAAAGTCAGCTCATAAGTCACACTTGCCCGTTCCCTATTACCCAAGCACTCAAAAAGCCCTCTGGGCTCATTTTGGCTCTCACACACCCAACTGTTGCTTGTTCCTATTCCTAAATACCCGGCACAACAACGTGAAATTTGCAAAATCAATGAAAACTTTTTTCGAGGCGGGGTGCTATTCACAGGATTTGTGGGGTCTCAAATGCCGACCAGGGATTGAACCTGGGCTGTGGCAGTGAAAGTCTGGAATCCTAACCACTAGGCCACCACGGAACTCCCTCAATGAATACTTTTGAAAAGAGTATGACTGCAGGTCATATATTCTGAGACTTCATGAACACTGGGGTAAAAATGGATGTTAATGCAATTAACTTGAGAGCTATCCAGTATGCTCATCTGACATTCCCCCTCAACTTCTTCCACCATCCATTCTACCCTAAGGATTGAAAGGTGTCTCAACAAATGCTAATTTTATAAATAACAAAAATGTTAATAAGATATAAAACTCTATTTACAATGTAATTTACCTATTTTAAAGATACATGCAATATACCAAAGTGTTGAGAGTCCATCATTAGTCAATAAAATTTGAGTGCTTTTATCTTTTTATGTTATCTTTTATAATTGGCATGTTCCTTCCATAGTAAGAGAAAAACAAATACTAAGTAGGTGGTAACCCATTTATAACAGCAGGGTGTGTCATACCATTAAATTGAAGTCTTGTCCTTATCTTCTTAAATAACTAGTCAGCATAAATATAGCTTTTTTTTTTTAGCTGCTTTGTTATATGCTGTGAATATATTTATATTTTAATGCTTTCCATTCCACCCATAATCTGGGACAGCAATTCCTTATTAAAGCCTTTGCCTTAAATAGAAAAAAAAATTGGAAGAACATATTAAAACATAAAAAAACCCCAAATTTATTCCATTCAAATTGTTTATTTTTAAAACAATATAAATGGGCATTGCTATGCAAAGTGAGGTCAGTTGATAAAAACAATGACAATCCACAACAGGTCTAGTTCATGTATCATCACAAAACTGCAGAAATCTTTAAACACATCTAATTATTACAACCAGAAGTTGAAGGCATACTGAAGGAATACTTAATATTATGAGGCCTCGGTTTCAAAAAGCTACCAATTCTAGAATGGATTCTATTCTGGAACTGTTTCTTGATTATTTCTTGTTGCATCTCTTTCAGTGTAAAATGGAACCTTTGAAACTCAGGTGTGACATCGACAAAATCCAGTAGGTAGTCCAAACTCTTTCCTACAGCAGATAACTTAAATTCATCAGCCTCCTCTTTAGCTTCTTTTTGAACAACTTTCTTTGTAATTCCACCTTTTATTTTGGGGGGGCTACCCTTTTCTTCTTCACCCCCATTGAACCATATCCTATTGTCATCCAGCTTGGTTTCCAACTCCCTACATTTCTCAAGAATTTCTCTATAATCCCCATCTTCTAAGCCTTGAAGATCATATTCATGTTCCTTTTTGTAAAGAAGATTTCCCCATGCATTTGCTATCGTTATTTGCTTTACTTCATCCCAACTCTTTGCCCAGTTAAAAACTGCTCTTTTTAGGTTGTAGATTTTAATCTTGGAAGGTACTTTTTCTCCTTTTTCTTGTTCATCATCACTTTCTTCAAAAATTACAAGACTTTCCTCAAGTTGCTTCCACCTGTAAAGTCGTTTGCAGCTCAAGATCACACCTTGATTCACTGGTTGAATCAAGGTTGAAGTGTTATGGGGAAAGAACATGCATTTTATTCGACCATCCTCACTGGTTAGTAATTCAGTAAAAGGGTGAACTGGAGAACTGTTCAGAAGTAACAAGGCCCTGACATCCTCCTCATGGAATCTTAGAACATTAAGTTGGAAGTGCCTGACCTCAGGAACAAAGTTTTGAAAAAACCATTCTGAAAACAATTCTCTGGTGAACCAAACATCTTTACTAAGTTTGTATATCACAGGTAATGTACGCGTGTCCTCTTTTACACTTTTGGGCAGCTTTGATTTTCCAATAATGATTGACTTCAACTTATGAGTACCATCTGTGTTTACACATAAAAGAGCAGACAATCGTTCTTTGTTTATTTTCCTCCCTGGCAGGCAAATATCTTTTCTGCTTGCCTGAGTATTTTCTGGCATTGACTTCCAAAAGAGGTCAGTCTCATCTCCACTGTACAGCTGAGCAAGACACTTCTCTTCTTTGATAAGCATGGACAGTTTTTGTCGAAATGACTCAACATTTTCTGAAGCTGAACTTAGGACTTGTTCCGCACATACTTTTCGGTTCCCAATTGCATGCCTATTTCGAAATCTAAAAAGCCAACCAGTGCTAGCTTTGAAGTCTGTTCGCCCAAAACACTGCGAATTTCTCGGCAGCAGCCTGAAGCTCCACACCTCTCACAGGGACACCAGCGGAGCATTTCTGTTGGTACCACATGTAGACAGCGTCATCCACGTCACCATATTTGGCTCCTGTTGTCCTCTTTCTCTTCTCAGCTCCTACTAATGGCATGTCCTGCTTCAGTAAAAAGTCCAAAATCAATTTCTTATTCTTTTTAATGTCATAAAATGTTGACTTACTGATTCCAAAATCATCCGTTACACTTTTAAGAGATCTTCCAGCTTTAATCCTACTTAGAACCTTCATTTTCTCCTCCAAATTCAGTGTTGTATATTTCCCTCTCTTATTCATACTGAATTTTGTTTCAAACAATCAACAGGGGTAAAAAGAAAGAAGCCTTACTTAATTAGAAAAAAAATTAAAAATGAAAAAAAAAAAAAACCCATCCCCTCCAAAAACTAGCACAAACTCCTAGAAGGCACAGGCATTTATACTGAAGGGTACACATATCCCTAAAAGGGATAAAGGCTCATGTAGTGCTGGTCTAGAGGTAAAGGTCTGAACTCAAGAGAGTTACCACCGCCAAAGTCCTGTCTAGCTGTTGCTACCGCAAGACATGGATGATCGATCACTTCAGAACCCTGCTTCTGAATGCTGCTTCTTCTCTTCCTCTCTCCTTACAGTAGCACCAGTCAGGAATAACAGGAATACCTACATACTCTCCCTAACTGAATATAGGAAAACACACAAAAGGAAGAGAAAAGGAGGTGTGCTCACAAGAACAGACTCAGGTAAGATAAATCTCAATAAAAAGTAGTGCTTCAGAAGGGGGTATGAAAGCCTCAAAGGCAAAGACAGAATGATATTGTGTAACAGATACAGTGTGGCTTCTCCTCTCCTGAAACAAGCTAATTTTCCTCACTGCCAGAAAGGAAAGCAGTAATCATATTGCTTTGCCTGTAGTGTTCACTGGGCAGCAGTTCGTCCACCTGGATAAAGACTTTAAGCCACCCTGACAGTGAGATGTCTGGAGAGTTGGAATTCAGGAACAGCAGTATAGTATCTTTAGGCGAATAAGAAAGTTAGTAGGTTCTGTTGTCCATATGAATGAAATCCAACTTCTACTGCAATCAATACAGCATTCCCAAAGACTAAGCTTTAACTTGAGTGTTTATGTTTACCAAGGTAATCTGTTAAGTTTATAAGTAATGTATGTTATTGGCACTTTTCCACTCTCAGATATTCTTCCTTGTGTACATTTTGTGTATTTTCAAGTGTTATTTATAACTAAAATTCTTCCATATTTGGGATATTATCAAGTTTCAGCATCATGGCAGTTCTTAAAGATGAGCCCAAAAGTTTTATAAAAATTTTACAATAGTAAAAAATTATTTAAAAGATTTGTCCTTGAGATTGTTTTCCTAAATTTACATTGAGTGTTCAGTAACATATTTTCTCTATTTGAGATTTTATTTGATTTCTCTTCAGCATAGATTTTACTTAATTTGACCCAAGACTCAGTTTTTCCATTGCTTGAAGAAATTTAAACGGTTTCTCTATTGATGATTCTTATCTCTGTTTCCCACAAATCCTTCTGTTGGCAAACTCTTCTATAGCTCTGCACCCTCAAATATTCCTTTTAAATCCTCCTGTTGTTGCCCAAAGCCATTCATTCCATGTCTTTAGAAATGTCCTACTCTAGGTTAATTTCATGGTTCTCCTTCCAGATACATAACCTCATGGGAAGTAACAAAACTGCCACTTTTATCCATTCCAGGTGCTATGAAGAAAGAAAAGTATGTCAGAGAAATGAGGAAAATGATTCATATTTCAGTTATTTTTCTTCTCTTTTAGGGCAAAGCCTGACTGACTTTCATTCATTTCTTGACTACACAGGATTCTCAAAAGCCTCTCACCTAGAACCCAGACCATTAAGTTTTCCTCTAACATTTGTTGCAAGAAATGCCAACTGCTTTACAGAGTACTAAGAGGCTCATGAAAGAATACAAAAATGAATAGCGTGCGAAGCCAATGACAGGCTAAGCTCAAGCAACCTTCTAAAAAAAGGCAGCTCTAACTAAGGTGATTACCATGATAAACCAAAAAAGGAAAGAATATTTGTTAGCCAATAGCAGCACCATTAAACCCAGCCAGTCACCCAGCAAAAACATTCAGCCTGCTATGGCAGCTGTATGGTGTCTTAGAATAAACGGCATGCTTTCGTTGCTTTACAGCTATACATTCATCATTTCTCAAACTGTGCCCAGGCAGAGAAAGGTGAAATCAAAAATAAAGATTTTCAGGGGACTTTAGTGGGTTCCTCAGCAAGAATAAGGAACTGTGGCCTTTATCCTTAACATTCAAACAACAACAGTCATCAGGGGCTCTCATTCACAATTCAGCGTTTTGTGCCTTGTTTCCTCTTCTTCCTTTCAGGGGGTCTCTCTTCCCACTTTCTTCTCCCTGTGTTCACTAACCAGCTCCCTACCTATGTTGTGAATCAGGCCTTCCAGTGACAATCAGGGGCACTGCTGGCATAGCTCCATTTATTCAGTTTAACAAATTCCAATTTTATGCTCAGCTTGGTCCGGATGATGAGGATCTCAATGCTCTGAGCTACATGTGGCAGACTTATTGCCCACTGGTTCTGAGAGACTGGAAACAGCAACTACTTTGAAGAGACTAAGTCACAACCTGAAATTCTAAGGAAATGAACCTGCTTTGAAACATATTCAAGTGACTTAGGCAGATACTTTTTTTTTTTTTTTGCCATGCTGCATGGTTTGTGGGATCTTAGTTCCCCAACCAAGGACTGAACTCGTGCCCCCAACAGTGGACGCAAGGAGCCCTAACCACTGGACCGCCAGGAAATTCCCAGCAGATACTATTATCACCTCTGTTTAATCCTTTTCTCTCACTCAAAAAGGATCAAGATCTATGCCTTGGCATCTAACACCAGTCTACCTAAAAGCAAAAATAGCATAATGACCTGGTAATGGTCTCTTATTTTTGTTCCCACCTTAAACTTAGCTCCAGATGAGCTGCCCTGGAAAGAATCTCCCTCAAAAACCCTCAAATGATACTCTTTATTACTTTATTAAATGCAGTCTCTTCACTTCCATTCCAGGCGCCACAGGAGAAGTACAAGAACTCATTTTTTAACTTTTACTCTAAATATACCCCAATTACATTGAGTTAAAAAAACAGAAACTAAAGATTTTCTCACATGCTCATCTCTGAAGCTTTCAAGACTGCTCTTACCTTTCCCCCTGCCTAGAATATGGCCCCACTCTCTGCTGCAGGGCAAATCCCTCAAGGACTTCTGTAAGTTTTCCCTACCCCCAAATTAACTTTCACTTCCTTGGAACTCTCACAGCGTTCAGCTTATGTGTTACGCTTTCTTCCCTGTGTTACTGATATTTGTGAAACTGCCTCAGTCCTTTCCCCAGATTTCTTGAATCAAAGGCACCGTCCTACTGACTGTAACACTGGCTACACGTGGTAGACTTGGTAAGTATTCGACTGGACTAGGCTGATATTAGGAAAACGCTGACAACTGAAAGCGGACAGCGGATATCCTAAAATACTCAGATTCCTATAAATATGACTCAGTAAATATTTATGGAATGCCTACATTACCCAGGAAACTCTATAAAGACATAAATACTGATTTATGGTGAAAAGGTCATTTATGCTCTTCAGTGCAATGGTATGACTATAAACTTCCTTCCACTTTGTATTAAAATTAAAAAACAAACAAAACAAAACAAAAAAAAAAAAAAAAGACATAAATAAAGTAAAGAAGGTCCCCCTCCTCCGGGGAGTGCGCTGTGGTGGAAAAAACAGAAGATGGAAAAAGGGACCCTAAATTCCACTGGAACACCCGCCACTGGTGAATTACCTAACCTTGAACAAGTCACTCCTTAGCTCTCAATTCTCTGTCAAAGAGCTCTATGAAAGGAAACTACTGCACAAGGGAAAACCTACCTCACAAGAAAAAACACAATTGTGTGAGCACGCACGCCCAGAAAAGGGTACACACCCCCAGGGGCCGTTGATCCTGACCGGGACAAAACGGGCTTGTACTGGCGGAGATGCGACGAGCCCCGGGACCGCAGCTCGGACACCGCCCGCTAAGCCGCAGGAAGGTCGGGGGCCCCACGCGCGGAAGGGGACGGCGACCCTCAAGGACGGATTCGGGTCACTAGGCTCCGCCGGCAGCCCGAACACGACACAGGGACGACCTGGACGCACGGGCCTCACAGAGCTGGGACGAGAGATAGCGACACCCGGGCGTCGAGTCGCGCGCTGGGCCCTCTAGGCTGGACGGACTTGGAGACTCGGCGGTCGATAACACTTTCTTGTTGCCACAGCTGAATTCTGAACCGAAAGAGGTGGCCCAGCGGGGCCTGGAACCGCAGCGCTAGCGCCCCCAGCGGGGCTGCGAGGGCCCCTCCCCGGAAGTGCGTCCCTTCTACTTCCGGTTGGGGTGCTGATCTTGGCGCCAGGCGGACGGTAGAAGAGGTAGAGGGGCTGGGTGGGTCTAAGTGCCTCCAGACCTGCGCCCCAGGACCCACCTCTGAGTGGCGTGGAGCCGGGAGCTGTGCTCCTCAGAGCGGCGGTTAGACGCTTGGCGGCTTGCGGTGGAACCCCGGGAAGAGAGAACGGCTTTCACGAAGCTAGGCTGTCTGAGGTAACCTGGAAGCGGCTTCCCCTTCGGCGCCGGCTCCGGAGCCGCCGAGAGACGCCTGTCACTGCTCGCGGCCACTGCAAGGCACCCGGGGGCGTTTCGGAGCCGGTCGATCAGACTACCCCGGGCGAAGCCCGACGTCAGGCTCCTGAGACCCCTCTGCACCCTTTGCGCGGGTGGCGCCCGGGCCCGCGCGGCTGAAACCCGCTCGGACACTGCCTGCAGGCCCAGTGCTCGCGGACGCGCCCCGAGTCGTGTCCACTTTCCCGCCTCCGCCGGCGTTTCCTTTACTGGCTGATGTGACCGCGGGAGAAACGAGAGTCCTAGCCTCAGAGATCAGCCTCTGTGATGCAAAAGTTCGTTAAGTGTCCCCCGTGCCCCCTGAGCCGAGTGGGCATAGCGAGCCGGCCTTTTATAGATACCGCGACTTCCCGGGCAGAATTTCTGTGCCATTTCTGCTGGGTCACCTCAGGGAAAGTGAGATAAACGAGGCCTCGCTCAGAGGTCTAAATGACCCTTGGAAAAGCTGAAAGTAATCATCACCAACTCACATGCTCTCCTTTTTTATCTGCTTGACATTTGGATAAACATTTGTGAACAAGGGTCACCTGTAATTTTTCCTAGATCAGATTCAAAATACACGTATAAATCTTCTGAATAGTTTTCTTTACACATCTTGCAAAGAAATGCCAAGATGAACGTTGGTCAGTTAGTTGATTTCTTGTGAGGAGCCTTTTTTCTTTTTGCTGTACTTTGGGGAATATGAGATCTGAATTCTCTGACCAGGGATCAAACCCTTGCCCCCTGCACTGGAAGTGCGGATTCTTAATCACTGGACCCCCAGGAGAGTCCCTTGGGAGATGCTTTTTTCAAGAAAATAAGGCTCCAGTTTTCCTAATTACTTTCCTTCTACTCTGGTCTCGTAGTTTCAGCTCTCCTGGCAGTAATCACAATGAAAAGTAGCACCTCAAATGGTCCAGGAAGTAAAGGTTTCCATCTCAAGAGGATGAAGGGTATTAGAAGTGTACCCACTTAACCAAAGACAGAAGACTAGGATGATACGTTGACATTTTAAGAGGAACTCAGAATATTCTCCTAATCTTTCCTTGACATGGAGAGGATGGCATAAGAAGTGCATGAGATAAATATTTGGATAATCCCAAAACTCATGGGAGCCAGTGAGTAATAGGTTTTTCACCTGCTAACCTTTCCTGATTTTTTTTTTTTTTTTGAGAAGAAGTAACTTGGAATTTGTTTTTAATAAACTGTGCTGTATTCAGTTGGTTAATAGAAAAGGAACAAAACACAGACCTGACAGTTGATTTTTAAAGTTAGTTTTTCTCATAATAAGTAGCAAGTAATAAAGTTCATGTAACAATATCTTACTGACATGAGCTTGTTTCTGCTCTCAGTGCCTTAGGAAGAAGATCCTTTTATTGATTCTATTCCAAACCAGACCGGGCCTCAGTTGTCAGAGATAACTGCTCGTGGGGTATCTAATACAGGAGCAGAATTGTTCCTGGAGAAGAATGATGACAGTAGATCTGAAGGTGGCTGAGTTCTTGAACCCTCAGATCAGAGCTCTTTGGGAGACCAAGGGACCTGTGGTAGAGAACTCCAGTCAGCATAAGAAACATGCCCCACAGACGGACAGTCTCAGTCCTGAGAGGTCTCACCAGCACTTCCGGAACTTCCTCTATCATGAAGCAGCTGGACCCCGGGAGGTAGTTGACCAGCTTCAAGAATTATGCCGTCGGTGGCTGAGGCCAGAGATTCATTCAAAAGAGCAGATCTTGGAACTTGTGGTGCTAGAGCAGTTCCTGACCATTCTGCCTGGGGACACCCATAACCTCATAAAGAAGCACCATCCACAGAGCATCGAGGAGGCTGTGGTCCTGGTAGAACACTTGCAGAGCGAAACTGGCCAAACAAGGAATGGGGTGAGGAGAAAGATTCTTGATGTGCAGTGAAATAGAGTGAAGGTGCATATATTGGGGCAGTTAATTGGGAGAAAAAATGGATTAGGTCACTATTGTATTGTTCCTTTAGCACTTGTGAAGCAGGACCTGAAAGCACAGACCTGCAGCCTTAGTCAGCCCATAGGATTCAGAGATCCTGGCAGAGACTTCCCTGGCCTTACGGACAGAGTTGAGTTTTGCTGTCTTTGGAGCCAGGGTGTGTTGAGGGTAATGAGCCTAGTCTGGCTTGGCCAAGGAGATGGACCTTAAATTCTTAGAAACGAACAAAAGGCAGTAAGGAGCTGGAGAGTTCAGGGCAGATCAGAAAAGGAAGGACTGTGAGAGACCAAAAGAGAGCGAAGATTTGACAGAGAAGGAAGAAACCGAACAACTAGGGGACGACTGCCCAGGAAGGGGAAAAAGTAGAAAGAACACAGGGAAAGAAAGATTTGCAATCCCAGCACAGTAGCTGAGAGAAGAAAGAGCCTGAGGGATAGTGTCCTCTGTACCACAGGCGAGAGCCTCCACTGCCCTCTCTCAGTGGTTGTTCCTGGCTCTGCTCTGAGTGGGGATCCAGGACGTGCCCTTGGGCAGGTGACAGCTCACCAGCTGGCCTCAGGCCCAGTGTGAATACCGGGAGGGCACATGTTTTGTATCAAAATCATTTGGGGATAGGACCGAGCCATTACTCTTACCCGCTTTTTTCTCCATTTCATCCCCATTGTCTGTGAGAATCTTCCCTGACCATGTGGAAAATCTGGTTGACAGACAACTTTTAAATTCAGTTCCTTAATCTTTTGAGAGAATTAGAAGACAGGAAACCACTAAGGCAAGGATCTAAGTTGGGGAGAAAGCCTGTCAAGGCAGCACAAGAACAGGTGGCCTGTGCAACCCTGTTAGTGGGCCGAACTGGGCTGAGTTCAGAGGGTGGGGCTGCTGTCTTGGAGAGCTGGCAGTAACCACCCTTTTCTGGTTTCTCCCAATTTTCCATGTTTTATGGATAGTTCTTGTGGAAAATTGGTAGCTGGTATCTGTAGGTCTTTGTGTCATTTCCTTCAGTGTCTCCCTCTTTCCCCGCAGTCTTCACTCTGCTTTTTCCTCCCTCTCCCATCAAGCCCAAACCAAAAGTCAGTTCTGTGGTAACAAGTGTGGGGGTTATTTCTAGGTTGCAGTCCAGGAACTGGGAAAAGAGGCAGTGCTCTTGGGAGAAGCAGCAGAGGCCCCAGGCTTCCAGCTGAAGCCAGCAGAGTCCCAGCCAGTGGGCATGTCCCGGGAGGAAGAAGTCTGGAATATACACCAGGGTCTACAAGAGCCACTGAGCAGGAATACCCATAAAGAACCTGAGCCCGTATGTGAGAGGGGTAAGGATCTTCATGTTACTTGTCTTCTCCTGGGAGGTGGGATATAATTTAAGCCAGAATGTGTGAGCACTTTCTGGTTACCCTGCCCTGTGGATCTACTAATGGAGCTACATTAGCAATTAGGATGCCCCCCAGGTGGCGGTAGAATAGGTCATGTGGGGTTGAGGGTGGGGGTTGGCCTAAGATACAGAAGTTTCCCAACCGCAGAACCCTGGTAATAACACCAGCAATTGTTTTTAGAAAAGTAAAGATGGTTTGGCTCACCTCATCTTGAAAATACAGAAGAAATCTGCATCAGAATGGGTGATTAGTGACAGAATGTTAGTGATAGAATGTGTATACTACTGTGTACCAAGGAAAAAGTAATAAATGATTTAAAAACTATCTCCTACTATACACTGGAGTCCCTGAGTACTTCATTTGCAAATATGTTTAAACTTTGCCAAGGTGAACAATTTATGTCATCAGAGGAAAATAATAAAAAGAGTTTTCTTTTGTTAATTTTGCTTATGGAAACTGGGGTACCTGTTTTAGAGGCTGGTAGATACTTGGTTCTCATTAACAAGGAGAAAGCCATTTCTGGGCACCACATGCTTATAAAGGCATCTCATCAATCCTGAAAAAATAGGAGTCTTCTGTTTTTTAGAATTGACCATAGGGTATTAGAAACATAAGCAAGAAATATTTACTATGGCTCCATTTTACCCACAGTGGTGCCTGCTCACCGGATCCTAGCCTTTCCTGAGCAGACCGACACCAAAGACTGGACAGTGGCACCTGAGCTTGTCTTGCCTGAGTCCCAGGTGAGCTGTTGCTTTCCAGATTCTTCGGCTACCTCTCCCTGCTGCCCATGACCCACCCTGCCCAGCAGATGCTCAGAGGATTTAACCTAGATTTTCCCAGGACTTTGGATACCTGTTTGCTGATCCCTTGCCTACTTCCTTTCTACCGTCTCACTTAAAAATAATTCATGTGCTATTAGTTCCTTTAGTGACTGGCTTACCATGCAGTTCATGACTCAGAAGGTTGGGCCACTTTTGAAGTGGCAAGTACCTGGCTGAAGCCCATTCTCTTCTTTAGAGTTTGTTGACATTTGAAGAAGTGGCCATGTATTTTTCCCAGGAAGAATGGGAGTTACTGGATCCCACTCAGAAGGCCCTCTACAATGACGTAATGCAAGAAAACTATGAGACTGTCATCTCTCTAGGTAAAGTTTCTCCCCCTAACTTTGCATAGGAGTGGACTAAACTGTCCTGTTGTTGGCATACTGAGAATGCACCCTTGTGAGAGAATCTCTGTTCTGGTAGCTGACTGGTTCTCAACTAAATGGTGTGGGCAGGGAAAAGGTACACCAGATCACCAGCAAGCTTTTAACATGTGTACATGCTCATTCCTTATCCTAAATCTTAATCCTTCTCTTTTTCCCTCAAAATTTCTCTTCTCTTATCTTTCCTTCACCCAGTATTTTAGGCTAGAAAACTTGTGGTCATCCTTTGCACCAATCTAGTCCAACCCCTGTAGTACTAATGCATTACTAGTTCTCTTGGCTCCACCTTACCGTGTGGCCTGAGTCCAACCAAGTCTCAGCCTTCTGTGCTTTAGCATTGTGGTGTAAGCAGCAGCTATCTTTAATAAGGTCCACCTCCATACTTGGCACCTCCTGCCAGCATTCCTCCCTGCCTGCAGTCTGTTCTCCACACAGCAGCCAGAATCCTTTAAAAAACCAGTTCACATCAGAACATGGCTCAATATCAAAACCTTACCATGATTTTTCACACATTCATAAAATCCAAACTCCTTATAGAGGCACCCAGGAACCCCCAAGTTCTGGCCCCTCTTCACTTTCCTCCCCTCGTCTGCCACTCCTGCCCTGCTCAGTCCTCTTTAGCCACACTGGTCTTCTTGCTGTTTCTTGAACTCACCAAACTCATTCCGACCTTTGAATTTTCTGTACCTGGCACACTGGACTCAGTACTGCATTGTACAACACCGCTAAATTTTGTCCAACTCTGAAGAATTCATGTCATATAAAAAAAAAAACCAAGATTTCGTTTTCTTAACTTCACTCCTGAAAACTGAAGAGAGTCAACTGGGAAACCTGTCTTAGGGGCTAGTAGATGCTTGTTTAAAATGAGATAGCTACTTCTCGGTACCATGTAACACTTGTAAAGTTGTTCTTTCTCAACTGAAAGAATCAGGATCTTCTATACTTTTGAATTGAGCCTAGGATGTTCAAAGACGGGAGGGAGAGAAATTTTCTTGTTCTTCTACAGCTGTGCCAGCTCACCAGCTCCTAGCCTTTTCTGAGCAGACAAATACCAGTGAATGGACAGTGGCACCTGAGCTCATTCTGCCTGAGTCCCAGGTGAGCTGTGCTTTCCAGCTTCTTAGGGCTGCCTCTCCCTGCTGCCCATGACCTGCCCTGCCCAGCAGGTGCTCAGAGGTGTGTTAACCCAGATGCTCCCCCTGGGGAACTGAGTACTTCCTGGGCTGTTTGCTGATCCCTTGCCAACTTTCTGCCATCTCACTTTAAAATAATTCGTGTGCTATTCTTTTAGTGACTGGCTTACCTTGTAGTTCATGGCTTAGAAGATTGGGCTGCTTCTGTAGGGGCAAGTTCTGAGCTTAAGCCCGTTCTCTTCTTTAGAGTTTGTTGACATTTGAAGAAGTGGCCATGTATTTTTCCCAGGAAGAATGGGAGTTACTGGATCCCACTCAGAAGGCCCTCTACAATGACGTAATGCAAGAAAACTATGAGACTGTCATCTCTCTAGGTAAAGTTTCTCCCCCTAACTTTGCATAGGAGTGGACTAAACTGTCCTGTTGTTGGCATACTGAGAATGCACCCTTGTGAGAGAATCTCTGTTCTAGTAGCTGACTGGTTCTCAATAAGATGGTGTGGGCAGGGATCACCAGAACACCAGGGAGCTTTTCCCTGCTACACATTCCTTATACTGTTGGAATTCTTGATCTTTTCTTCTGTCTAAACTTGCCCTTACATCTTTCTCATCTCTGTAAAAGGCATCCCCATTCATCCACTTGCTCAGAGCAAGCAGTGTCCAGTCATCCTTTACCTTGATCTTGCCATAATACCCCACTAAGTCTAGCACTCTTGGTTCCACCTCACAGTGCAGCCTGAGTGTCACGTCTCTGCCTCTGTGCTCGTAGCATCCTGGTCTCAGGTAGCAGCATCTCTGTCTAGGTTCACCTCAGTACTTTCTTTCTGGCACCCACTGCCTGCTCTCTGACAGTCTGTTTCCTACATGGCAGCCTTTTAAAAACCTGACCAGATCATGACATTTTCTGCTTGAAACCTTACGATAACTTCTCATAACATTCAGAATAAATCCAGGTTCCTTACCAAGACCCAGGACCCTCCAAGGTCTGGCCCTTCCTCACCAACCTGCTGTTGTCTCCTGCCACTTGTGTCCTTGTTCCTGGACTCTCTAGTCAGACTACTTATCTTATTTAATGGACTTCATGTGCTTATTTCTTCCACCTTCCCTCTGCCTGGCCCACATTTCTGCCTCATGACAAAATCCTCATTTTAGGGTTCTGCTCAGATGTTACTTTCTTAAGGAGACTTTATACAACTTTATACCTCAAGTAGCTTCACAGAAGCAGAATCTTAAAATGTTCTCTTGCCCTCCCTTAGTTTTCTTCAAAACATGTATCACTTCCTGACACTTTATTTGCTTGTCTGTTGATGTTAGATTGTTTCACCCTGCCCGAGAATACAAGCTTCGTGAGATCAGGGGACTTGGTTTATTTAGCACTATGTCCCTGGCACATAGAGGGTGCCTGGTGCACCATAGCCACTCATTACATATTTATGGAATGACTAAGTGATGAATACTTTCCATACTTGGCAGTAAGATTTTGAGAAAGTCCACTAAGTAATTCTTGTCTGTTTCCTCCACCTGGATGTGAACCAGTGAGCTATGGGAGTGATGGAAATCTTTTCTAGTCCTGTGTCTGGTGCTTGAGCACTAAATAAAAATTTAGTTTTATTTAGTATTTAATTTTTACTAAATAAAAGTAATGATGGCATGTATCATTTATGCCTGATACCCCACCCACTGACCTTTGCATTGAGTCCCCTGAACCTGGACTTATCCAGTTTAAGTCTTCCTGAATAGTTAATAGGACATATGTGTGTATTTGCAGCCTTTGCAGTTTGGTTCTACCTTAGTAGAATGTGGAATATTCTTGGTAGCAGAAGATGGGGATCATGCCACTGCATTCCCATGCCCTATATCTGTTTCACTGGTCCAGCTCAGGTTTATTTTTCAGTCTCTGCTTTGCATATCCATCCACAAATGAAGTATCTTATAAACTTGATATGAGATTTGGTGTTGTAAACTATTCAAGCATCCTTTGCTGCTCCTGAAATAGTTTGAAATTAGTGAACTGTCGTTAAGTTACCAGTCTTTAACCTTGGTTTTTCTGTTTCACAGCATTATTTGTGCTTCCCAAACCTAAAGTGATCTCCTGTCTAGAGCAAGGAGAAGAGCCATGGGTTCAAAGACCCCTGGAGTTCAAGGACAGTTCTGAAGAGCTGCCTACAGGTAAGTAGACCATGGGAAGAAGGAATAAGCCATGCCATGATAGGAATTTTTGCAAGGATTTCACATTTTACAGTTCTGCTTATCTGTGTTTTTAAAAATTAGTGTTTGTCCAGTTTTTCTCTTCATTACTGTGGCTTTCTTGCTCTGACATACAGTAAGCTGTTTCTTACGTTTATTCCAGCAGGGCTGAAACTTAAAAATGACACTGAAAATATTCAGTCTCTATGTCTTTCTGACTTAGAAATACAAGCACCAGTAGCTATAGCATCAAGAAAGGCCAAATTGAAAGTTCCCCAGAAAACAATTGGCAAAGAAAATCATGGTGATGTGCATAGGGTGGGGAAGTTGCACCGAGATTTTCCAGTGAAGAAAAAAAAGAAACTTTCAACTTGGAAACAAGAGCTGCTGAAACTTATGGATCTTCAGAAGAAAGAACGTGCAGCAGAGAGGCCTTTTAAATGCCAGGAATGTGGGAAAAGCTTCAGAGTTAGCTCTGACCTCATTAAGCACCAGAGAGTTCACACGGAAGAGAAACCGTATAAATGTCAACAATGTGATAAGAGGTTTAGGTGGAGCTCAGATCTTAATAAGCACTTAACAACACACCAAGGAATAAAACCATATAAATGCTCATGGTGTGGGAAAGGCTTCAGTCAAAAGACAAATCTTCACACACACCAAAGAACTCATACTGGAGAGAAGCCCTTTACTTGTCATGAATGTGGGAAAAAATTCAATCAAAATTGCCACCTTATTAAACACCGGAGAACTCACACAGGTGAGCAGCCTTACACCTGTAGCACATGCAGGAGAAACTTCAGCAGACGCTCGAGCCTTCTTAGACACCAGAAACTCCACCAGTAAAGGGAAGTCTGTTCAGTGTCCTCAGTCTGAAGAAATTTATCAAGTGGAGCTCGACTTTAAAGTTAAGAAAAACACAAAATTATGAAGCATGAAGAATTTTTCATCAGGAAACTTTGGGATATAAACATGTTTCATAGAAGGAATCAAGATTGACTCTTCAAAGGATTTGTTAGTAGTTGCACTACTTGCTATTTTTACTAAAAGCTTCCAGGGAATTCCTTAGCAGGAGAGGTGTTCTAAGAACATTCTGAGTAAAGCCAAAAGCTGTTTGGAGATTGTATATACAAAACAGCAAATTCAGCTTTGTGTAGCAGATGCAGCTCTGAAATAGTCTTCTTTGGCCACAGAGATAAATATTGTTGGTTTCCATTGATTTCCCAAGGCACTCAAACTTAATATGATGGAAACATTTGTATTATAGAATGGTTTTCCAAAACAAAAAGCAATAATATGCATGTTTAGTTGCAATAATATGCACGTTTAGTTGCATACCATTGTCTTCCAGGTTTTCCAGTTTCAATAATCTCATGGGCAGAAATGAATTCTAATGTAAAATTTTTGAAGAACCAAATTGGATTTTCTTTTTTTTTTCCCAATTGGATTTTCTTAACTGTGCCATCATTGGACCCTGTTCACAAATTTGGACATTGAGTTCCTTGTTTAACTTTTTAGCAAATTCAGCTCTTGAATCCTATTAGTATAATTATTACTCTGATGAAATATTTTCTTCAGCAATATCGATTCTGTCCAAATGAACTAATCACTATTTTATGCCTCTCTGCCGATGAATTAATCACTATTTTATGCCTCTTGAAAAGGGAGAGCACCTCTAAGAAGGAGATAAAATGAAAACAGGTTGGAATCTTTAGCCATGTAAAGAAGAACTTTCTGCAATAAAAGAAACTAGACTCTTTATATCACAATATCAATAGGATAAAACAGCCATGAAAATGAGCACTTTTTTTCAAGGTCTAAATGGAAATCAATGGGAATTCAGGATCATCTTCTCAGGTTTTTATCTGTTTGCATTTTAATTTGGTTTTTGTTTGTTGTTAAGAATTAGGAGTGACTTACATTTGTCTGGGAACTAGAGTGTTTTCTGCACCAGGATCTTGTGGCTCCCTGAGCATGTTATTCTGGGAATCCAGTGAACTGGAGACGAAGTTCCCAAAAGGGGAGCTAATGCTGGGTGGCAGGCAAGGATGGACAAATGCACCTCTACATTGGTTAACTTACACTGTAACTGTCAAGCAGGCAAGGGCATCCTACTTCTGGTTTCTCCATCCTTTCAGGTAACAGCCTTAGGTTACGAATTTGATAGACTGCTAGAAATCTCCTTAGGTTGTGAGTTTTCTTGTAACTCCCCCTTTTATCTGCTCAGTGATGCAAGCATGTTCCTGGTAGAGCCTCTAGGTGTAATCAGGAAAGGAGTTAAATTATCTATTCCAAATATCTGACTTTATAAAGTAAGGAAGTTAGGCTTAAAGAGATCCAAAGGCTTGCTACAACCACATAGTTAGTGGGTCTGTTGGCTGTCACTTAGCTGCATCAGTCAGGCCTGAAGACAGGATCAGCAGGACTGATCTATATGTTGTTCCTGTCCAGCAGCCTGGATGATATTGTTTCTAGCTAGTAAAACATGCCTGTTTCTTGGTTGGTTACTGAAATATTGTTAAATCTCCATTTTCTCTGTGACATAGAGATAACGCTTAACTCAGGGTTCTCTGGAGATGAGAGGGATTGATGAAGGAAAAGCACCTGATGATTTGACTGATAGTGGGGTCTCAGACACTGTACACATCCTTCTCTTTCCTCTGATCCTCAGTGGTGTGTTGGGTAGACTGACCACACTGAAGGAGCAGATCCATTTGTGGTTGTTGCAGCTTCTTCCAGGAGCTGAGCACTCATTGTGGTAGTTTGCTCAGTTGATTTGTTCCTTGGCTTCAGTGCTTTATGGCGTAAGTCACCTGACCTGTTGGTGTGTCTCTCTCAGCAGGATTTCATTATCTTCCCTAAGATGAACTCTAGCAAGTATTATTTCCTAAGCGCAGCTAGCTCTGCAGCTGTGGTCTGTATGGATCTTACTGACCATCCTTGGTCTTAAACCCCTGGGACTTTTGTCTCTTCTCCCAATATATACAGGTTTGGATTTCTTGCTGGTGCTACATTCATTCATTCATTCATTCAAGTTATGATTATAACTTGATTATGATTATAAGAGATTCTGTTATGCGCCCAGGTACTCTTCTAAAGTAAGGATACACAGTAGTGGACAAGGATACAAAATGCATATCCTCACAAACCTTGTATTCAAGTGAACAGTAAGAAGGGAATGGTTAGATGTTTTTGCTTCTTGCAGTTAGGGTCCAGAGATAAGTTTTGACAGTAGGTTGTGTACAGCGGTCTCACTTCTTGGCTGAAACATTTATTTGTTGGTGCAGGACTCTAATGCTGTCTTTTCCTGCCTTAGCCATGTAAGCACATAGAGGAGACAAAATTCAGAACAGTCTGGAAGGCAGAGCACCCAACATTGGGGAGCAGTACCTGTTCTGGAGAGTTCCCTAAACCTGTAATGGACTTTGTAGGAAGGATTCATAAACTTCTGTTGTGTTAAATCACAACAGATGATGTTGGTGCTGTGTGTTTCTGCAGCATAACCTGGCCTGTCTTGTTGGAAACATTAGAACAGATCCAGCACTTGCTGGATGGCACATGTAACCCAGCAGATGTTGACAGTCTTCTTGAAACAGGAGAAATGTGAGCCTTGGAATGAAGCCAACACCACAGCAGACAGAGCAGGGTGATAAATACTCAGGTTTTAGAGACACCATTGAGCTGTAGGATCAAGCATCACCTGACACCTAGAATTGCACTGGACTTTTCAGCTACATAAATCTATACATTTCTTATTATTTAAGCCAGTGTGATTGGCATTTCTGTTCATTGTAACTGAAATAATTCTAATATATAGAGCAATAACTGATTTAAGATAATATATGTAAGAGAGGAACAGTGTTCATATATATATACCTATTTAACTCTTTCATTGTGAAAATTATCAAAATATCTAAAGTAGAGAAAATAATACGACCCTTATATAGGCTTTAAAAATTTTGCCAGTTTTTACATTTACCCACTTCAGTGTTTTGTTTTTATTTTGTTTGGGGTGGGTGGGTTTTGGAATATTTGAATATTTGGAATATTTTGTTTTGGACTATTTGAAGCCAATCTCAGACATGACATTTCATGCATAAATAGTTTCTTTGTTAGAGATAAAGAATCCTTGACAGTCTCTGCCCTGATCTGTCTATGAGAAAGAATTCCCATTCAACAGAGGCTGTCTCCACATGGCACAAGCTTAATTGAGAACATGGGAGTGGCCTTTTCCTCCCTCAGAGGGCTACCAGAACTTGACCAACAGCTTCTCAATATGACTCTGTAAGAGGACCCTCTTGGTCTCCTCTGAACCCCATGGTATTCATTTATGAGAACCAACAGGCAGCCCTAATGCCTCATAATAAGGGTGGTCCACAAGGAATACTAGATGCCTGTAGTGATCACTTGAGCAACTTATTAAAAGTTGAAACTTCATGAAACTGCTAACTTTTTTTTTGAAACTGCTAACTTTTAACAAGCCCCAGGGTGATTTACTCATTAAGAGTTCAGTAGTAATAGTTAATTGTTGGTTTCCTAGAAGCCATCAAAGAACAAAATAATAATAGTAATTACTCTCTAACATTTTCATATGGGACATTTACCCTGAAGCTCAAAAACTGCCCTCATTTGCCTACTTTTCATTGGTTTTCTTTTTTTCTTGAAATAATGTGTAAATGAATGCTAAAAATACTATAGTAAAAATACTTTTTACTATAATTTGTAATCCACTTCCTTCTTTCTTTTTTTTTTAATCCACTTCCTTCTAAGCATTCCTGTATTTTTTACAATTAGCATTTAACCATCACATTTCAATAATTGCTAAGATGAAAAATGAAGTGGATATTTAATATTCCTATTCTAGTTTCTTCCTTATTTAGTACCATACATTCTCTTAATGAAGTTTCTCTCCTTTTCCGTGGTTGGTGTCCACTTGTTTCCTTGATCGTCTTTCTGGTGTTGTTCTAAGGTTATTCTGTGCTTCAGCAGTCAGTGTTCTAATAGTCAAGAAGTGTGGTGCAAACTACTTTGACAGGTCCCTTCATGGCCAGTTCAACTTACCTTACTTTATAACTATTGACTTAATCAACAAAGTGTTTTTTGCAACCAGTCCTGGAGCCATAAGCTAGGGTTTATCGCCTTTAATTCCCAAATTGATGTATTAACCGTGCTGCCAAAAACAGGTTCTGTCTTTATCTCTGCCTGTGGATGTTTGCTCCCTAAAACTGTTGGAGAGATATGTACTGTGAACATTCATTTATTCATTCAACATTGGATATTGATATAGAGCACTTATGTGCCAGGAGCATTGTTTTAGGTGCTGAGATTTTATGTTTATGAACATTTTTGGTTTTGCATTTTTGCTTCTAAACAATGCTGGATTGGGGATAAAGTGGGCATTCTTTAGGCTCCTTCTCCATGGTTTAAACAATTTGTATATTTGTTGTATTCATTTGTTTTACACTTTGGCTTTCCATGGTCAGTTTCCCACTCTGTCTTACCTTCAAAACTAACCACAGCTTCCCAAAAACAGAATAGGAAAAACACAACTCTACTGTCTTACATACCTTAATGTTTTTTGTTTTCTTTTTTTAATGTGGTTGGGTTAATCTGAGCTCTTTACATTTTGAGAGTGGATTTGCACAATTTGGAGAACATCTCCAATAATTTTTAAAAAAATATTATAAGTACAGACATAATTAGAGCACTAGAGCAGAGACAAGGAGAAGGCGATGGCACCCCGCTCCAGTACTCTCGCCTGGAAAATCCCATGGACAGAGGAGGCTGATAGGCTGCAATCCATGGGGTTGCTGAGTGTTGGACACAACTGAGCGACTTCACTTTCACTTTTCACTTTCATGCATTGGAGAAGGAAATGGCACCCACTCCAGTGTTCTTGCCTGGAGAATCCCAGGGATGGGGGAGCCTGGTGGGCTGCCATCTATGGGGTTGCACAGAGTCGGACATGACTGAAGCAACTTAGCAGCGGCAGAGCAAAGCAAAGAAATCTAGATACATTCTCAGTAAGTCATGAGGACAGAAAGCCAACTCCTATGAAAAGTTGGGCACTTTAGTATATCAGCAATTATATCCTACTTGCCAAAAGAGTATTTTTAAAGCTTGTGTCAAGTTTTTATAACTACAACCCCCCAAATGATGAGAAACATCATCTCAGGAAGCATTACTTGACACTAAAGAAACTCAGTAGTAGAGAGATTATTATTGAAGAATTTGAGTAGACATTTCTCACAATAAGATATACAACTGGCCAGTCAGCATATAAACAGGCATTCAACATCATTAGCCTTCAGGGAAATTCAAATCAAAATCACACTGAGTGAGTTCCCTGGCAGTTCAGTGGTTAAGGCTCTGTGCCGTCACTACCAAGGGCCCAGGTTTGATCCCTAATTGGGAAAATAAAATCTCACAATTCACCAAAGAAACAAAAAAACATTGAGATACCACTTAACCTCCCCTAATGTGGCTATAATCAAGATTAATACATATTATCAAGGATGTGAAGAAATTAGAACCCTCATACACTGCTTGTGGAAATTTATTTTTTTTTTTGTGGAAATTTAAATTGTACAGCCATTGAAGAAAACATTTGATCAGTAGCTTCAAAAGTTAAACATAGAATTTCCATTTGTCCCAGCAGTTCGACTGCTAAGCATTGTATATACCCAAGAGAAATGAAATCTTATGTCCACAAAAACTTTATATATGAAGCAGCATTATTCACAGTAGCCCTGAAGTAGAAAGGACCCCAAAATCTACCAACTGATAAATGGGTTAAAAATGTTATAGTTGTACAATGGGATATTATTAGCTATATAAAAATAAAGGAAATTATGATACATGCTATGACATGAATGAACATTGAAAACATGCTAAGTGAAAGTAGTTAGACATAAAAGGTCACATGTATTACTTATCAAGAATAGACAAATCAAAAAAAAAGAATAGACAAATCTTTAGAGAGCAAAAGTGAATTCGTATTTTCCAGGAACTGGAAGCTGCAGGGGGTCGAGTTTGCTAAAGATACGGGGCTTTTTTAGGGGATGATGAAAATGTTCTGAAATTAATGATGATGAAATGTAAATATACTAATAAACTGCTGAATTAAATACTTTAAATTGTGAATTTTATTATGTGTCATATCACAATTTAAAAAGTGACAAGGTATGTAAGTATGTATCATAATGCTGTTTTGATCTGCATTTCCCTAATGACAAGTATACTTCCAGTATTAATACTAGCAGGTGGGACAGGGAAGAAGATTGTGGACAACAAAAAAAGGAAGATAAAGTACAGGCTTTGAAAAGAAGTAAACTAATTTATTAAGATTTGCAGAGGCAGGGATTAGGTGTCAGAGTGGAGAACCAGTAATACAGGAAAGAGAATATTGTATAAAGTTTGGAAAAGCACTAGAAAAACTAATGGTATCAGGGTTCCAGCCCTGGGTAAGTTGAAATAAGCATGCTTCACCTTTTTTCTCACATAGACAACAACCCTAAAACCTGGGTAGAATGCATGGAGCAGCTATTTGAGAACTTTACAGTATTAATCGAAGGTGAATTGGAGAACAACAGTAGAATTCAAAGCATCACAGAACTGATAGTGTGTTTACAATTTATGTTCTCTGATATTCCTTTACCTCAGATTAGCACAACTAGTAGCCTGGAAATGAACACTGTAGTAAGATGGAGACAAAAATAAAACATTTATTTATGACAGAAACTCAGGGAACTGGGAAAAGAATGGAACTTCTTCAACCTATAAAAGAGCATCTATTTTTATAATTAATTTTCCCACAACTTGTGGGATTCCGGTTTCCTGACCAGGGATTGGACCCAGGCCATGGCACTGAAAGCACCGAATCCTAATCTCTAGGTCATCAAGGAACTCCCAAAGAGCATCTACTTTAAAAAAACCTATTGTAAGCACGCCCCACCCCCGGGCAAACGGCGAGCGAGACTGCGCTGAGGAGCGGAAGTGAGCGTGCAAAGCCGCTGAGCCCCTCATAGTCCGGAGCCCGGCCGGGCCCTGCTGCAGGGAATATGTACTTTTCCATTCCAGAAACCGAGTCACGCAGCCTGGGGAACGGCGGCTCAGCCAACGTGGTTTATAAACATTTAGAGGAATGGAGTCCTGCACTGTTGGGTGCGCTACAGCCAGCTCCTGGGACTGCACGAGCAGCTTCGGAAGGAATATGGGACCAATGTGCTTCCTGCATTTCCCCCAAAGAAGCTTCTGTCTCTTGACACCTGCTGAGGTGAAACAGGAGAAAACAGAGAAGAAAACGCAAGCTGTTCGGCAAGACCCATTGCTTGGGAGCAGCGAGACCTTCAATAGTTTCCTGCGTCGGGCACAGCAGTTCCCCACAAAAGATCTCTCTTCGGAAGTGCTGCTCAGCAACGGGCAGAAAGTTCTGGCCAACGTGCTAACTTCAGATCAGATTGAGTATGTCCAGGAGAGTGTGGCTGCAAAGCTGGATATTCCAGATGACTTGATCGGCTACTTCAGTCTCGTTCTAGTTCAAAGTAGGATGAAGCCTTTTCCTTTGTACGGAAGTTGCAAGAGTTTGAGTTGCCTTGTGTGTCTGTTACCAGTCTTCAGATTCAAGAGTATAAGATTGTGCTAAGGAAGAGTTATTTAGACTCTGCCTATGAGAACGATGTCATGGAGAACCGGGTTGTCCTGAACCTGCTTTATGTTCAGATGGTAGCAGACATTGAGCATGGGTGGATCCTGGTTGCCAAGGAGCAGTAGCAGCTCAAATCACTGGCAGGAGAAGGTCTCCAAGAAGGAGTTCCTGCAGCTGGCCCAGACACTGCGGCACTATGGCTACTTGTAATTCAATGCTTGTGTGGCTGACTTCCCAGAGAAGGACTGTCCGTCTGGTGGTGGTGAGCGCAGGCAACAACAGTGAGCTCAGCCTCCAGCTCCGCCTGCCTGGCCAGCAACTCCGTGAAGTCTCCTTCCGGGTCACCCGCATGCGATGTTGGTGGGTCATCTCTATGCCACTGCCCAACTGAGGCACAAGCAGCCTCGGCCGGGGTGAGGTGTGCCTGGAATTGGCTTTTGAATACCTCATGAGCAAGGACCAGCTACAGTGGGTCACCACCAGCCCCCAGGCTATCATGATGAGTATCTGCTTGCAGTGCATGGTAGATGAACTGATGGTGAAGCAATCCAGCGGCAGTATCAGGAAGATGCTGCACCGGCGTGGGGCGGCGGGGGGGGGGGGGGGGGGGGGGGCACCCTGGGATGCTCAGACAGCCAGAAATCTGTGAAGTCACCACCGCTGCTTGAGTCACCAGATGCCAGCTGGGAGTCCATGGTCAAACTCTTAAACACGCTGAGTGCTGTGAGCCTGCAGGTAATTGGCACTCCAGGTACAGATGCCAGTGCCAGTGCCGTCCATGGCAGTTTCGCCTTCGAGGACATTGGAGACGTGTACCTGTGATCTCCAGCGCTCGGATGTCTGCCCTTTGCCCTGGGGGAATGTTCAGAAACTAGCCCTGTGCCTGTATCCCACCCTGCCTCCCAAACTGGGGGCATTTTCCTTTCTCTTGTCCCCTTTTCTCTTCTTGGTCAGGGGCCTCTTAACCCACCTCTTTTCCCCCCATCCTCCCCCATCCTGGGGCTGGCTACACAAAGGATCGCCCAGAGCTGGCCCTCAATGCCAAATTAGCATTTAGTATTTTGCACAAAGTTCACGGGACCATGGCTACCTGCTCCCTCCAGGCTGCTTCTGGCTTCTAGGGGCCATGAGCCAAGGGGATGGGCAGAGGTCTATGTATGGTCTTGGGTTTCCCTGGTGGCTCAGACGGTAAAGCGTCTGCCTGCAATGCGGGAGACCCAGGTTCGATCCCTGGGTTGGGAAGATCCCCTGGAGAAGGAAATGGCAGTCCACTCCAGTACTCTTGCCTGGAAAATTCCATGGACTGAGGAGTCTGGTAGGCTACAGGCCATGGGGTCGCAAAGAGTCGGACACGACTCAGCGACTTCACTCACTGGATGGTCTGGCCCAGCTCCCCATCATTAAATTCAGCCTGATTGCTGCCTGGAAAAAAAAAAAAAACCTATTGTAAGTATCACACTTAGTTGTCAGAGACTGAATGCTTTCCCTCTGAGATAAGGAACAAAACAAGAATACCCACTCCTGTCACTCCTGTTTGGCATTGTACTGGAAGGCTTGGCCAGTCCAATCAAGAAAGAAAAGGAAATACAAAACATCCAGATTGGAAAGGAAAAACAAAATGCTCTTATTCACAGGTGACATGATTGTCAATGTAGAAAATCCTAAGAGCCTACCAGAGTTTCTGGAGCAAGTACATTTAGTAAGATCACATGATGCAAAGTCCACAAACAAATTCTCTCTATACACACTGGGATTAATATAGTTTACAATAGCTTAAAAAAATTAAATAGTCAAGTCCTAAATAAATGGGAGGACTTAACCATGTTCATCTATTTTGATCTTTCCAGTGTTCCTGCCTGCTACTGTATTCATTTTATAGATGATGAAACAAAGTGCGAGAGCGATCCACTGGCTACCACAGCTAATTATTTGCAGACTGCCACAAGGTTCCCAAGTCTCTAGGTTCCTAACGTTCTAGGATATCTTCCTGCATTTATTTATTTGTTTAGCTGAGCAGGGTCTTAGTTGCTGCACGTGAATTCTAAGGTTCAGCACGTGGGATCTTTTAGTTGCGGCATGTGGGATCTAGCTCCCCTGCCAAGGGTCGAACCCCAGACTCTGCATTGGGAGCGCAGAGTCTTTAGCCACTGGACCACCAGGGAATTCCCTGCCTCCCTATTTAGACAGCAGGGTAATTGGATGGCTATATTGACAGGAAAGAGAGGTGGGTGGGGGAGAGAGGGACAGAATTGTGTTTGATTGTGGGAAGACGTGAAGGAAGAGCAGTGATTCTCGGTAGCACTACTGTGGCCGTCTCCTCTGTAAACGGAGGAAAAGATGAGATTGCTACAAGGACCCTTCAAAATAAGAGAAGCGAAAGCGCCCAAACTGAAAGGCAGTAATCAACAGGAAGGATTAACAAGTAAGCGGTTTAAACAGGTTATGACGCAACGAGGATTTCGTCTTCTCATTGGGTAAAACTGTGTCGATTAGCGAAGGGGCGGGACCAGATGGGGGAGGGCTACGCGTGTTCCGCGGCGCTGTTTTCCGGGTTAGCCTTTGCGCATGCGCCAGACCTTCTGTAAGTCCCGGCTTGCACAGCGGCAGTTTCCGGCTGCGCGCTGGGAAAGACCGCCTGGTGGTTGACTGACTGGCATAAGGGCGGTTTTCCCGGTGGGCGAACCCGAGCTCCTCGGCTCTGGCTTCTCTGAGGCTCTAGTCGTGTCTCGGATCCTTGAACGGGAAGACACTCAGTGGCCGTGAGCTGCAACCTCTGTTTGGAGAGGCCTGGACCGCGGAAGCCTGGTGTGTGGGCCCTGTCGCCCTTCGCCGTGTCCCTCACTTTTCCCGTGAAGCCGCCTTTGAAAGGCCCTGAGCCTCTTGTTGTGATTTACGCGAATAAAGCACTGGTTCACCAAGGCCTTATGGCACTCATGTGCTGTGCAGTGGGAACACGAAGACAGCTCAGAACTCCTTGTCCTCAGAGAGCGTCCAGACTATGGAGTAGATAACCCCGCAGGAACAAATTCTGGTGTTTAGGTGGGTAATGTAGCTGAGCAAGGGCTATGTACCTGTGGCGCAGAAAGCCAAACTCTGACCGCAGGTGTTTGCAGTGTAATAGAGGCGGGGCACGCAAGACGACAAACACCTGTCCGGCCCCCAATATTAATAGTGCTGAAGTTCAGAAATCCCACCTTAGAGCCATAGGAGTGGAAACGAAGGGGAGACACATCTCAGGAACATCTCAGCCGAGACCAATTTTCATTTTCGTTTGCACTCTTTATAATACTTAAGGATTGGACACCCGGTCAGTAAACCAGGTCTGAAGACCCTAGTCGTCTTTGTCTTTTTTCACCCATTTATTCATTTGCCAAATGCTTATTTTAGGACTAGACACTTCTTGAGGTGCTGCGATTCACCAATGAAACAGATTACCCACTCTCCAAGAACCTTACATTCTGTGGGGATGACCGACGCTAAATCTATTAATATATGTCAAATAGTGAGATATGCTTAAAATTCCTATAAGATGGTACTTCTCTCACACCAACCCAGACCATTTACTCTGCACCTTCTAAGTGCCAAGCACTGGGCCAGATGCTATACAAATAGCATGTCTAATCTTTTTCTCTGTGCTGCATGGTATTGTTATGCTCAGATGAGAAATAGAGGCACAGAGAAGTTCAGTATTTCCCCCCAACATCGTTAGTATGGATTGAGCTGGGACTGGAAACCGTATCTAGTGATGGTCAAGGCCTGTTTGATTTCTATTAGGTAACTCATATGTCAGCCTGATTATACCCACGTTGTGGGGACTGAATTTGGCAATTGGAGAGCTCCCACCAGCTCTTCAGACTCTCCCATTATCAGCAACTGCTGGGCTTCACAAGCTTCCAGCCAGTTCTGGGAGCCTTGGTCATGATGGTTGCACCCCAAGCTGCATTCAGGTATAGGATCCGGGAGCTGATAGTAAATCCTGATGGTTCTGCACAGGGAAATCCAAACCTAGGTGAGAAGTGAAGCATTGAGAAGGCAGTGAGCTTGGTGCAGCATCTGGAGTGAGAACCCAGCAGAGGAAGGCATGGTGAGAAAGGGAGCGTGGAAAGAGAATGGAAGTCAGATTGGAGATGGCGTTGGTGAGGGGACAGGCAGTTGAAAAAAAAGGTGGAGAAGTTTAATTTAGCTTCTGCTTAAGCACTTGTTTTCCTCATCGGTGTCAATGCCAGTTTTTTTATTTTTGTTTCGTCACCCTGTGCAGCATGTGGGATCTTGGTTCCCCAACCAGGGAGCAAACCTGTGCCCCCTGCAGTGGAAGCGCAGAGTCCTAACCACTGGATTGCCAGGGAATTCTTGATTCCCGATTTTAGGAGAACAGATTTCCTTTTCCCCTTTGAAGGAAGGAGGGAGAGTTCTCAATAGATCTTGACTGCAGAGAACTAAGGAAGGGAGGTATCTGTCCCTGTAGAACTCAGGCTTTCTCCACACACATTATAAAGACCCAAGCCATCTCTGTGAGAATCTTCTGGTTCTTGATGTGTCTTGTAAAACTGAGGGACTGCACTGCTCAGTCAGCTGTGGGAACTTTGGTTGCATCTGTGTCTAGCTTGCACCTCTCACAAAGCAGATTAATAAGACAAAACTGCCTTTGTGAAAATTACTTATTTAAAATGGAATCAGAGCTTAAAGGAGCAGGTATCATGCCCCACCTCTAGACACCAACTGCATCAGCAACAGGAAGAAGGTTTACTTTTCTACCCACCAGAAGAATTTCTCCTGGCCCAGCAAAAGACCTGCCAATGGGAGATTGTCAAAATTCAGCCAATGAAAGCCCACTACACTAACCCCCATTTTCCTCCTTTGGATTCTCGAGTCATGTTCGCCAGACTTACTAACGGTTGCGACTTTATATATTCAAACCCTAAGTTGTCCCCAAATTAATTTTTCTGACAAAGTAACAGGCTATTTTATTGTTTTAGGTAAACACCAGGTACTGGAGGAGGCTATGAGAAGCGGAGGGGGCCCAGCTCGGGTACCGGCAGGGACAGGGGCCGCACCCGGCGGGACAATGGGTTACCGCCCGCCACCCGCAGCGACGGAGGAAGAAATGGCCGCGAGAGGTAGGCGCCCACGCAGGGACACCAGGCTCCACGGGCCTGAGACTTCGCGGCGTTAACTCTTTCCTGCCGACAAACTGCCCTATGAATTGCAGCCGTGATAAAGCATAAGAGCAGTGCGGAGCCCTCTCCGGAAGTACGTCACGTCCTCTTCCGGTTGGGCGGGTTTTCCGGCGCCGGGGAACCAAAGTGGAACCCGGCTTTCCCCTCTTCCGCTCGCTCTTAGCTTCTGAGTGGCGCGCTAGGCAGCGAAGCGGGAGTCCCCGCTTCCACCTCAGAGCCGCTGTTAGACGGGAGGCGACTTGCGGTTGAGCCCTGGGAAGTGGGAGCGGCTTCCGGGAAACCAGGCCGTCTGAGGTAACTTAGAGGCGGCTTCCAGTTCGGCACCGGCTCCGAAGCCGCCGAGAGACTCCCGCCGCTACGGGCAGAGGACTGACCCGGGCTAGGCCCGCCTTCAGGCTCCTGAGGCTGCTTTCTGCACTCTATGCGCGGTGGCGCCCTGTGCCGCGCAGCTGGAGGCCTCTCGGATACTGCCCGTAGGCCCAGTGCTCGCGGGCGCGCCCCGAGTCGTGTCCACTTTGCCGCCTCCACCGGTGTTTCCTTTACTGGCTGATGTGACCGCGGGAGAAACGAGAGGCCCAGGCTCAGAGATCAGCTTCCGTGTTGCGAAAGCCTGTTTAGTGTCCCATGCGTACCGTGAGCCGGCCGGCCATCGGGAGCCGGCCGTTTATGGATACCGCGGCTTCCTGGGCAGAATTTCTATGCCCTTTCTGCTGGTCATCTCAGGGAAAGTGAGACAGACAGCTCTTTTCCCCCACCCCCACCAGCATCGCTTAGAGGTCTAAAGGACCCTGGGAGAATCTGAAAGGAATCAGTAGCAGTTGAATGTAATTACCACTCACGTGGGCTTCTTTTTTAAAATCTCTTAACTGTGCTGGGTCTTTGCAGAGTGCGGGTTCTTTGTAGCCGGTGGGCTTTCCCTAGTTACCTGCTAGACTCACTTGCCCTGGGCCGTGTGGTATCTTAGTTCCCTGAGCAGGGATCAAATCCACGTCCCCCGCAGTGGAAGGCGGATTCTTAACCCCTGGACCACAGGGAAGTCTCACCACTTGACATTTGAATAAACAGTTTGTGAAAAAGGGTCAGCTGTAGTTATTTCCTAGGTCAAGAGAAATTTAAAATACGGATATAAATCTTCTACATAGTGTTTTTTATATGTCTTGCAAAGAAATGCCAAAATAAATGCTGAACAACTAGTTACTGAGGGATGCTTTTTCAGAAGAATAAGGCTCCGTTTTCCTAATTACTTACTTTCCATTCTGGTCTCATTGTTGCAGCTCTCCTACCAGTTTTGATACAATGGAAAGGAGCACCTCAAAAGGTCCAGGAAGTGAAGGCTTTCATCTTCCCAGAAGGATAAAGGTTATAGAAGTTGTATCCTCTTACTAAAGACAGACTAGGACAATATGTTAAAATTTAAGACAAACTCAGAATATTCTCCTGATCTTTCCTTAACAATAGGGGATGACATAGGAAGTTTTTCAGTTAAATCTTTGGATAATCCCCAGACTCCTTGCAGCCAGTGGGTATTAGTTTTCTCACCCATATACCTTTCTTGATTATTTTTTTTAAAGGCAAAGTGATTTATTGGAATTTGTCTTCAGTAAGCTATGCTGTATTAAGTTGAATAATAGAAAAACATAGCCCTGGCAGTTGGTTTTTAAAGTTCATCTTTCTCATTATAACTAGCAGGTAGTAAAGTTCATGTGACAGCATCTTACTGACATGCACTTTTTTCTGCCCTGAATGCCTTAGGAAGAAGATTGTTTTACTGATTTTGTTCCAGACCAGACTGGGCCTCAGTTGTCAGACCTGGAGTTGGTGCTGTATCCAGCACAGGAGCAGAATTATTCCTAGATCAGAATGATGACCGTAGATCTGAAGGTGTGTAAGTACTTGAATGCTCATTTCAGAGCTCTTTGGAAGACCAAGGGACCTGTGGTAGAGAACTCCAGTCTGCATAAGAAACTTGGCCCACAGATGGACAGTATCAGTCCTGAGAGGTCTCACCAGCACTTCCAGAACTTCCTCTATCATGAAGCAGCTGGACCCTGGGAGGCTGGTGACCAGCTCCAGGAATTATGCCGTCGGTGGCTGAGGCCAGAGATTCATTCAAAAGAGCAGATCTTGGAACTTGTGGTGCTAGAGCAGTTCCTGACCATTCTGCCTGGGGACACCCATAACCTCATAAAGAAGCACCATCCACAGAGCATCGAGGAGGCTGTGGTCCTGGTAGAACACTTGCAGAGCGAAACTGGCCAAACAAGGAATGGGGTGAGGAGAAAGATTCTTGATGTGCAGTGAAATAGAGTGAAGGTGCATATATTGGGGCAGTTAATTGGGAGAAAAAATGGATTAGGTCACTATTGTATTGTTCCTTTAGCACTTGTGAAGCAGGACCTGAAAGCACAGACCTGCAGCCTTAGTCAGCCCATAGGATTCAGAGATCCTGGCAGAGACTTCCCTGGCCTTACGGACAGAGTTGAGTTTTGCTGTCTTTGGAGCCAGGGTGTGTTGAGGGTAATGAGCCTAGTCTGGCTTGGCCAAGGAGATGGACCTTAAATTCTTAGAAACGAACAAAAGGCAGTAAGGAGCTGGAGAGTTCAGGGCAGATCAGAAAAGGAAGGACTGTGAGAGACCAAAAGAGAGCGAAGATGTGACAGAGAAGGAAGAAACCGAACAACTAGGGGACGACTGCCCAGGAAGGGGGAAAAAGTAGAAAGAACACAGGGAAAGAAAGATTTGCAATCCCAGCACAGTAGCTGAGAGAAGAAAGAGCCTGAGGGATAGTGTCCTCTGTACCACAGGCGAGAGCCTCCACTGCCCTCTCTCAGTGGTTGTTCCTGGCTCTGCTCTGAGTGGGGATCCAGGACATGCCCTTGGGCAGGTGACAGCTCACCAGCTGGCCTTAGGCCCACTGTGAATACCAGGAGAGCACATGTTTTGTATCAGAATTATTTGGGGATAGGACCGAGCCATTACTCTTACCCGCTTTTTTCTCCATTTCATCCCCATTGTCTGTGAGAATCTTCCCTGACCATGTGGAAAATCTGGTTGACAGAACAACTTTTAAATTCAATTCCCTAATCTTTTGAGAGAATTAGAAGACAGGAAACCACTAAGGTAAGGATCTAAGTTGGGGAGAAAGCCTGTCAAGGCAGCACAAGAACAGGTGGCCTGTGCAACCCTATTAGTGGGCCGAACTGGGCTGAGTTCAGAGGGTGGGACTGCTGTCTTGGAGAGCTGGCAGTAACCACCCTTTTCTGGTTTCTCCCAATTTTCCATGTTTTATGGATAGTTCTTGTGGAAAATTGGTAGCTGTTATCTCTAGGTCTTTGTGTCATTTCTTTCAGTGTCTCCCTTTTTTCCCCGCAGTCTTCACTCTGCTTTTTCCCCTGCTTTTTCCTCCCTCTCCCATCAAGCCCAAACCAAAAGTCAGTTCTGTGGTAACAAGTGTGGGGGTTATTTCTAGGTTGCAGTCCAGGAGCTGGGAAAAGAGGCAGTGCTCTTGGGAGAAGCAGCAGAGGCCCCAGGCTTCCAGCTGAAGCCAGCAGAGTCCCAGCCAGTGGACATGTCCCGGGAGGAAGAAGTCTGGAATATACACCAGGGTCTACAAGAGCCACTGAGCAGGAATACCCACAAAGAACCTGAGCCCGTATGTGAGAGGGGTAAGGATCTTCATGTTACTTGTCTTCTCCTGGGAGGTGGGATATAATTTAAGCCAGAATGTGTGAGCACTTTCTGGTTACCCTGCCCTGTGGATCTACTAATGGAGCTACATTAGCAATTAGGATGCCCCCCAGGTGGCGGTAGAATAGGTCATGCGGGGTTGAGGGTGGGGGTTGGCCTAAGATACAGAAATCTCCAAGCCACAGAACTCTGGTAATGATACTGGGAACTCAGTTCTTTAGAAAAGTAGAGGTTGGGCCCACCTGTCCTTGTAAAAACAGAAGGAATTAAGGGGTTATCAGTGACAAAATGTGAATAAAATTGTGTACAGGCAAAAAGTCATAATTTAGAAAAAAATGCTAAAGCAACATTACTTACTGTACACGAGATTCCCTGAGTATTTTGTTCTTAGTTCATGTCATGACAGGATAACAGGTTTTTTACTTTCATAAATTTGCTCAAGATTAGGGAACCTGTTTTAGGGGCTGGTAGTCAATGGTTTTTATTTACAAGGAGAGAGCCATTTCTAGACACCACACACACTTGTAAAGGTATCTCATCAATCCTGAAAACATGGGAATCTTTTACGTTTTAGAAATGAGCCTAGTATATTTAGAAACAGAAGTGAGAGAAATTTCCGTGGTACTTTTTCACCCACAGTGGTACCTACTTACCAGATCCTAGCCCTTCCTGAGCAAGGAAACACCAAAGACTGGACAGTGGCACCTGAGTTCATCTTGCCTGAGTCCCAGGTGAGCTGTGCTTTTCAGCTTCTTGGGGCTGCTTTTCCCTGCTGTCCATGACCCACCCTGCCCAGCAGATGTTCAAGAGTATGTTAACTCAGATGATCTCCCAGGGGAACTGGGTACCTCCTGGGCTGTTTACTGATCCATTCCCTCTTTCTTTTCTGCCTCCTCACTTTAAAAAGTATCATGTGTTGTTCCCTTAATATCTGGCTAACATACAAATCATGGGCCAGATGGTTGGACTGTCTTTAAAGTGGCAAGTTCTGAGTTAAAGCCATTCTCTTCTTTAGAGTTTGTTGACATTTGAGGAAGTGGCCATATACTTTTCCCAGGAAGAATGGGAACTACTGGATCCCACTCAGAAGGCCCTCTACAATGACGTAATGCATGAAAACTATGAGACTGTCATCTCTCTAGGTAAAGATTCTCCTCTTCCCTTTGCATAGGAATGGACTAATCTGTCACATTCTTGGTTTACTTTTACCCCCATGAGAGAGTCTCTGTTTCAGTAGCTCGTTGATTCTCAGATAGTGGTTCATCACGGGATAGGTGTATCCAGATCCCCTGAGCTTCTGCCAAGTTCACGTTTGTTTCTTATCCAAAATTTTTGTTCCCTTCAAATCTGCTTTGCTCTAATCTCTCCTGTCTCCCTGAAAGATATAACCATTAACCTAAAGTTCAGGCCAGAAAACCCCTGGATCATGTTGCCATCACACCCCACTACTAACACATCGCTGATCATTTTGGCTCCACAATCACAGTGTAGTTTGAATTGGATCATGTCTCAGCCGCTTGCACTGTTTGCATCCTCATCTCAGCCACAAGGTTCACCTCAGTACTTTCTTACTGGCACCCATTGCCACCACTCCTGCTCTCCCACACTCAGTTTTCCACACAGCAGCCATTCTTTTAAAAACCTAATCATGGGGAATTTTCCTGGCTGTCCATTGGTTAGGGCTTCTCATTTTCAATGCCAAGAGTGCGGATTCAATCCCTGGTTGTGGAACTAATATCCCCAAAGCTTCATGACCCGGCCAAAAAAAAAAAAGCCTAATCAGATGATATTTTCTCCTTAAAAACCTGTCATAGGAGAAGGAAATGGCAACCCACTCCAGTATTCTTGCCTGGAAAAAAGTCCATGGACAGAGGAGCCTGGCAGGCTGCAATCCATGGGGTTATATGACTGAGCACGCATGCATGAGGGTAGAGGGAGAGGGGTTGGTAGCAATAAACTGGTAGAACTTTTAACAACAACAACAAAAGAACAACCTATGATAACTTCTCAATATATTCAGTATTAGAACCAAATTCCTTACCACGGCCCCCAGGATCCTCCAAGGTGTGACTTCTCATCTTCCTGTTGTCATCTCTTGCCACTCGTGCTCTTGCTCTGGCCTCTTTTTGTATGTGTGTGTGTGTGTGTGTGTGTAATAAAGTTTTATTAAAGTATAAAGGAGATAGAGAAAGCTTCTGACATAGACATCAGAAGGAGGCAGAAAGAGTACCCCCTTGCTAGTGTTAGCAATGGAGTCATATACTCCCCATTGAATCCAAAGAATATCTCGAGGTTGTAAAGACCTCACCAGACCTACTCCCATAATTTACATTTTAAGATAACAGGATTAGCCAGAAGGTTTAACCCAGAGACTGTCCTCAGGCAGGATACATTATTGTTATATAATCCTAAGGAATGTAGAGGGAAAAAAGTTTGTCCTTTCTTCCTCCTTGAAAATTCCAGACCCCTGTCTCCTTGGGGACCCCTAGACTTCTTATCAACCTGCCTAGGAAATGACTCTCACTCCCCCCTTTTCTTTTAGGAGAATTATATTGCCAAGGGAAAGGGGCGTTGTTTTCATTCCATAACTACTTCCTGCTGTTTAGGAGCATAGTCCCTAAATTGTTGAGACAACATATTCTCCTGACCCTCATATTGAGGGTCTCTGATCCAGGGGCCCCAAGTAATAGTTGGAGGAGGCTGTGGCACTCGTAGGAGCTTAGACAACCATTTGTAAATTTAAAGCTTTTAGACGGTAAGAAAACCCCCTTATACAGTTACAGAAGTAAGGCAAAATAGTCATTAAACCAAATTAAAATCAAAATGAAAAGTCACATTATGTCCATAGTTACATCAGTCCATCTTAAGATTGTTAGATGTCATCGGTTTAAGAAGAAGCATCACATGTGATTGTTGTTGAAGGTATTTGCAGACTTGGAAAAAGTCCTTTCCTTAAAGTGGAGATGTCCACCACGGGAAGCCTTCCACTGATGAAGAGGGGAGCTCTCCACAGACCCAGAAGTTAGACCAATTATGAAATGCAGCGTAGGAGTGAGCCTTGTCCTGAAGAATCCCGGACGAGCTCCCAAGATGAAAGGTTGTTGCTGAATCACATAAAGACGCTGGGATTCTTGGCCTCCGGAGGAGAAGAATTCAATCCGGGCCCAGAGACGAGGCTTGATCGCTCAGAGCTTTTGTGTAATAAATTTTTATTAAAGTATAAAGGAGATAGAGAAAGCTTCTGACATAGACATCAGACGGGGGCAGAAAGAGTACACCTGGCCTCTTTCTTCACTCTTGTCACCTTGCTGTTTCATGGACTTAAAGTGCTCATTTCTTTCCCTTACCCTCTGCCTGGTACACTTTTCTGTCACATGACAAAATTCACTTTAGGGTTCTGCTCAGATGTCATTTTCTAAAAGAAGCATTTCTTACAGCCTTATCTAAAATAGCTTCACAGAAACAGAATCTTAAATGTTCTCTTACCCTCCCTTAGTTTTCTTCAAAACATTTATCACTTCCTGACTTTTGTTTGTCTGTTGATGTTAGATTCTCTGACTCTGCATGAGAGGACAAGCTCCTTGGTATCAGGGCATTTGTCTTATTCTCCACTATGTCCCTGGTACATAGAGGGTGCCTGGTGCACCATAACCACTCAGTACGTATTTATGGAATGACTGAGTGATGAATACTTTCCATACTTGGCAGTACAATTTGGAGTAAGTTCACTAAGTAATTCTTGTCTGTTTCCTCCACCTAGATGTGAACCAGTGAGCTATGGGAGTGGTGGAAATCTTTTCTAGCCCAGTGTTTGGTGCTTGAGAACTAAATAAAAAGTTAGCATAATGATGGCATGTATCATTTGTGCCTGGTACATGCCCACTGACCTTCACATCAACTCCCCTAAACTGGTCTTATCCAGTATAAGTCTTCCCGAAGATGTCATAGCACAGTCTGTGTTTCCTGCAGGCTCTGGAGTTAGGTTACACCTTAGCTGAATATTGAGAGTTGGTGTCAGAAGATGTGGAACTTGCACTGGATTCCCATCGATCTAGCTTAGGTTCATTTTTCAGTCTTTGTTTTTCATGCCCACTCACAAATATAGTATAGTGTAAGCTTAATATTGGATATGAGAGTATCCATTTAACCATTCAGGGTGACAAACTGTTAAAGTATCTTTTGCTTTTCCTGAAGTAGTCTGGGATTAGTGAACCATTATTAGTTCTAGTTGTTGACCTCAGTTTTTTATTTCACAGCATTATTTGTGCTCCCCAAACCTAAAGTGATCTCCTGTTTAGACCAAGGGGAAGAGCCATATATTCAAGGATCTCCAGTGTTCAAAGACAATCCTGGAGAGCTGCTTTCAGGTAAATAATACCATGGGAAGAGGAGAAATGTGCCTAGATTAGGAACCTTTCCAAGGGCTTAACATTTTAAGATTCTACTTCCCCATATATATATTTTTTAAATCAGTGAATGTTGTGTTTTTCTTCTGTCCCCATCGTTATCTTGCTCTGACATACAGTAGACTGATTCTTACTTTTATTCCAACAGAGATAAAGCTGAAAAATGACATGGAAAATCATCAACCTATATGTCTTTCTGACTTAGAAATACAAGCACCAGGAGACATAGTATCAAAAAAAGCCAGTGTGAATGTTCATCAGAAAACAACAGGCAAAGAAAATCATGGTGATGTGCATAGGCTGGGGAAATGGCACCAAGATTTTCCAGTGAAGGAAAGAAAGAAACTTTGCAACTGGTGGGAGGAAGAGCTGCTGAAACTTATGGAGCTTCATAAGAAAGAACGTGCAACAGAGAAGCCTTTTAAATGTCAGGAATGTGGAAAAAGCTTCAGAGTTAGCTCTGACCTTATTAAGCACCAAAGAATTCACACTGAAGAGAAACCATATAAATGTCAACAGTGTGATAAGTGGTTTAGATGGAGGTCAGATCTTAATAAGCACTTAATAACACACCAAGGAGTAAAACCATATAAATGCTCCTGGTGTGGGAAAAGCTTCAGTCAAAATTCACATCTCCACACACATCAAAGAACTCACACAAGAGAGAAGCCCTTTACACATCATGAATGTGGAAGAAAATTCAGTCAAAATTCGCACCTTATTAAACACCAGAGAACCCATCTATAACACATGCAATCTTCAGTAAATGCTCAAGACTTTGACACCAGAATTGACACCAATGAAGAAAAGCTCATCCAGTGTTCTTAGTCTAAAAAATTTACCAAGCCAGATTTTAACCCTAAAGTTTATGAAAAACTTCAAAATTAAGAAGCATGAATAATTTTTTACCAGTGGAAAATTTGGTGATGTAAACATCATGTCTCACAGAAAGAAAATAGGGTTGACTGTAAGAGGAAACAGTAGTAGTTAGTTGTACTACTTACTGTTTTTACTTAGAACTATCACTGAATTCCTTAGGAAAATAGGTGTTCTAAGAACCTGAGTAAGGGAAAAAGCTTTTGCAATTGTAGCTGACAAAATAGCAACACCAGCTTCAAATAGCAGATGCTGTCACGAGTCACCAGTCTTCTGTGGTCACAGAGGTAAATATTGTTTTTCATTGATCTTCCAGCCACTGTTAAGCACATATGATAGAAACATTTGTAGCATAGTTTTCCAAAATAAAAAGCAGTAATATATGTGTTTCATTACATACATTGTCTTTTAGGTAGCCCACTTGGCAGTTTCAATAGTCTTTTGGGGCAGAAATGAATTTTAATATTAAGTTTTCCAGAAACCAAGTCGAATTTTCTTACTCTTGTCATTAGACAGTGTTTGCAAAATTGACATGGTTTTGACTTCCTTTATGAACCTTTTAACTTCTATACCTCTGGAATCCTGTTAGCACAATTTTTACTGTGATGAAATAATTTACTTTACTGGTGGAGAATCTGCTGGGTGAACTGATGCACCATCATACCTCTCATTGGTAGTGTTTGAAAAAAGGAGCATATCTCTACTGAGGTCATGTGGACATGAATTGGAATTTTTACCATTCAGTCTGTATTACATGGCAGGCTACAGTCCATGGGGTCGCAAAGAGTTGGACACGACTTAGCAACTGAACAACAACATCATATTAGGTGAAAAGAATTTTCTGTAATAAACTAGACTCCTTACCTCACAATGCCAATAGGATAAAACAGCCATCAACATGAGTACTTTTCTGAGGCCTAAATGGATATTAATGGGAATTCAGGAACAATTTCTCAGTATTTTGTCTGTTTGCATTTTAACTTGGCTTTTGTTTGTTATTAAGAACAAGGGGAGAGTTATGCTTGTTTGGGAACTTGGAGTATGTGCAGTAGGGAGGATGCTGTGGGTCACTGGGCATGGTGCTCTGTGAATCCAGGGAGCAGGAGACCAAGTTCAAAGGTTTGGGAGCTGATGCTAAGTGGTAGATGAAGGTGGGTGAACCCGCACCTCCCTTGACTGACAATAAACTGTTAAGCAGATGGGATCTTCTGTTTTCTCCAGCACAGCATAGACTGCTGAGAATCTGGACTCTGGGTTTTCTTATAACACCTTTTTATCTACAGCCCTGATTCAGATGTGTTCTGATAGAGCTTTCAGGTAGTGTTAGGAAAGGAGTTAAATAATGCCTTAACATATCTCTTAGAAACAAGGAAGTTAAGGCTCAGAGAGATTTAGGGACTTGTTAAGACCCCACAACTAGTGGATCCGCTGGCTGTCACTTAGCTGTTAACTAGTCATGCCTGAAGACAGGATCAGTTGGACTGATCTGTATGTTGTCCCTGCCCAGTCAGCCTGGATGACATTGGATTTGTTTCAAGCTTGTAGAACTGTAATTTCTTGATTACTGAAACACGCTTAAGTCTTCATTTTCTCTATGAAATAGAGATAAAGCTCAACTCAGGGTTTTCTGAGGATTAGAGGAATTGATGAAGGAAAAGTACCTAATGGCCATGCTGGTAGTGGGACCTCAGACGGTGTCCACATCCTTTCCTCTCCTCTGATCCGCAGTGGTGTGTTGGGTGGACTGACCACACTGAAGGAGCCAGTGCATCTGTGGCTGTTGGAGCTCCTTCCAGGAGCTGAGCACTAGTGGTGATTTGCTCTGTTGATTTGTCCCTTGGCTTCAGTGCTTTATGGTGTAAGTCACCTGATCTATGTCGCTGTCAGCAAGATTTCATTTCCTTCCCCAAGATGAACTCTGTCAAGGATTATTTCCTAAGCACAGCCAGCTCTGCATAGATCTTACCCAACACCCTCGGTCTTAACACCCCTGGAACTCTTGTCTCTTCTCCCAGGGTACACCTATGGATTAGTTTCTGGCACTGCATTCATGCATTTGATTTAATGAGGTCCTATTATGTGTCCAGGTACTTATTTTTTTGAAGAGCAGACTTTCAACAAGGCTTTTTCTTTCCTGTGGTGGGTCTTTGTTGCAGGGTGCAGGCTTCTTTTGTGGCAAGCAGGCTTAGTTGCCCCAAAGCATATGGGATCTTGGTTCCCCAACCAGGGATTGAACCCATGTCCCTTGCATTTGAAGACAAATTCTTAACCACTGGACCACCAGGGAAGTTCCCACATACTCTTCTAAGCTAAGGATATGATAGTGGACAAGGAGACAAAATGCTCATTATTGTGGAGCTTTTATCCCAGTGAACAGTAAGAGTGGGGTGCTTGGGACTTACTGGCGGTCCAGTGGTTAGGACGTATCACTTTCACTGCTGAGGGCCTGGGTCCAGTCCTTGTTTGGGGAACTGGAATCCTGTAAGCTAATGTGGGACAGCCAAAAAGAAAGAAAAAAAGGGGGAGTAGTTACCCCTTTTTGCTCCTTTTGGTTAGACAGGGTCCTGAAATAGTTTTGAGCAGTGGGTTATATAGAAGTCTCACTTCTTGGCTGAAGCACTTATTTGTTGGTACAGGACTCTTATGCTGTCTTCTGCTTCAGTCATGTAAGCACATAGGAGCCACGAGACCAGAGCAGTCTGGAATGCTGACCTCCCACACTGGGGAGAGGTATCTGTTCTAGACAGTCTACCAGACCTGTAATGAACTTTGTAGGAACAAGAAATAAACTTCTGTTGTGTTAAATCACTGGGATGTTGGTGCTGTGTGTTTCTACAGCATAACCTGACCTGTCTTAATTGAGCTGGCTGTTCTCGTAGAGCTCAGAAACCTTTGTCATTCTGCCTGGTCTTTGGTCCTGGGAAGAGATCTAGTTTCCTCTCAATGCTCCACTGAGATGATGTAACTGTAACAACAGTGGGAACACTTAGGAGCTTACAAGATTGTAGGTGATAGGAGATAAAGACTGGATTGCTTACCCAAAACAAATAAGAGGTCAGTTGTTGAAGTGGATGAGGCACTTCAACCCTCTCTCTGACCTCATTCCACTTTGTCTTTGTCTTCCACTGCACAACTGCACCATTAGCCCCTGATGCACTGGGAGGGTTTCTGTCCATCAGTGGGCTTGAGAGGGGGTAGGGATTTCCTTCCATTCCTCACGTGAATGTAGTAGACTTCAAGTAATGGTTTGTTAAATACCTCTTGTGCCTTTTGTGAGTTCTGCCTCAGAGTACACAGGACACAAACCACCAAATTTCCCCACAATATAAAGAGGAATGTGGTTTCTCTCCCTGGACTGAAAGGTAACAGTTGAGAAGAAACTTGGACAGGAACACGGGAGCAGTACAATCCAGTTGGGGAATGAGAAACCTCCACTAGGAAAGTCTTAGCCACTAGTTAGCAGCACAGTGTCTTATTCTCTATGTTTGGAATTTGCATTGGATATGTGCAAGTTGGAAGAAGGCATTTCTATACCTCATCACAGGAATGAGAGCTGGTTACTAAAACAACGATATAAAACTAAAACTATTGAACCTTGGTTCAAAAATGAATTCAGACTTGACCCTGGATTCAGTCTCGCTAATGTGACCTTTGTAACCAGATGATTTCTAGGACAACAAAGGTGCTTTATTTTTTGTGTGTTCAGTTAACAGCCTTACAAGTGGCTCCAGGGTTGCTTCTGAGAAGTAGATCACTGATCTAGTCTAGCCCCCAGATCTTCAACTGGTCCGTCCCAGTGGCCACAGTCTTGGGACCATTGCATACCCAGAGTTCTGGCCATTAAGCTAACTGTAACCTCAAGCCAATCTTGAGAACTTCCACTCTCTTTTGACTGGAGGGGAAGTACAGGAGGAGAGCTTGGAAACTAAAACTCTGGTGTTTCTATCTGCTTTTGAAACTATGAGAACAGTGTTTAATTCTGCTGGAGAACTTGAGACAAAGAATCCTAAGCAGCCTTTTCGATTCTTCAGGACAATATTTGGAGCTCTAGTTCTTTGTTCTCCTAGCAACGTGTTTTCTGCTGTACTTTAAACTCTACGGTGTGCTTCTGTGAATGAATGACACGCCCTGTGAGGCGCCCTGCTCTGTGGGTCCGCAGTGACCGCTTATGACTTATGGCAGAAACCCTGTCAGGGGTTTATACCACTTGCCAGTGGACTTCCCTGGTGTCTGCCTATGATGCGGGAGACTCGGGTTCAATCGCTGGGTCGGGAAGATCTGGAGAAGGAAGTGGCAACCCATTCCAGTATTCTTGCCTGGAAGATCCCATGGCTACAGTCCATGGGGTTGCAAAGAGTTGGACACGACTGAGGGACTTCACTTTTCTTTCTTTTCTATTCATCTGGACAGTTGGGAGTAATGCAGAAGATTTGAACACTGTAAAGGGTTTTCCAGACAGTCACTGAACCATTTCACACCACAGACCAGTGATAACTGAGCACCTTGTGCATTCTCTGACTCATTCCCACTCATGTGTAATGGATCAAGGCTGCCCATTGCTTTTTTGTCAGGAGCGTTCCCTCTAGGGCTCACAGTGATTATTTGCTGAAGGCCTCCTCAACATGCTTTCCGGGGTTCTGTGTAGTCTCTAAAGTGCCCTCAGTAGAAAGTGTTGAAGCTTTAGCCACACTATTTCTAGGTTTCATTTCAAACAAGTTAGAAAAGCATATTGTTGCTGAATCTCTTCCACACTTGGCACTTTTATAGTTTCTGCCCTGTGTGGGTTCAGTGGGGAGCAAGGCTGGAGCATTGTTCAAAGTATCAACCAAACCCAGTGTACCCGTAGGGTTTCTTTGTGTATGAATTCTCCAGTGGACAAGGGTACTGGGCTGCACTGAATTTCTTTCCATACTCAAGCATCTTGTCAGGCGTTTCTCCTGTATAATTTAGTTCATCCATAATGATAGTGCCTGCACTTCACTTAAAGCTGTTTTCCCATCTGGCTCTCGTGAGAGGAATTATGCAAGCCAGCTCTTGTCTTTCACTCAGTTTCAGATGTAGGAAAGCTATCAGAATCACTTCTCATTTCCACCACTGTAGGATGATGAATCTCGAACTGCTCAGGTCTAAGCACTGGTACAAAAATGTAAAGGTTTATTGTATTCGAATACCCTCCACCTTAAAGGAAGAACTTAGTAAGAAGTCTTTCTGTTGAGTTTTTAAGCCAATAAATGTAACATTTCCAACATCATGATTTTCACACTAAGTATTTGTCTATGACTTGGACAGGGAAGCCTGGTGTGCTGCAGTTCATGGGGTTGCAAAGAGTTGGACACGACTTAACGACTGAACAACAACAATGACTTGTATACCGAACAGTTTCAGAGCATCTGAAAAAAATGTAAAAGTGATGGATATTTAATGTTCATGAAGAGAAGAGTTAGATATTTTAAGCTTAAAACAATCTTTAAAAAAAAGTAGATTGGGACTTCCCTGGTAATTCAGTGGTGAGGACTCTGCGCTCGCAAGGCAGGGGGCCTGAGGTCAATCTCTGATCAGGGAATTCATCACACATGCCAAAACTGAGTTCACATGCTGCAACTGAAAGAACCCACATGCTGCAACTAAGACTCGGCTCAGCCGAATAAGTAAATATTCATATTTTCAATGTTAGTAGAGTAAGAAACAATAGTTTGTTTTCTGACTGCATTGTGCAGCTTGCAGGATTTTAGTTCCCCAACCCAGGATCAAACTTGTCTCCCCACCCCCTGCAGTAGAAGCAAGGACTCTCAACCCATGGACTCTCAGGAAGTCCCTTTTTTTTTTCTTTTCTGATTTTTTAAAATTTGGTTTCTTATGTGGAGTTAGGGAAATGCGTTTTAAATGTTTCCTTCATCCTGTAACTATGATAAGTAAGCATTACCCAACATCAAAGCTATTTATCCTCCTTAAAGGAGAAGCTCATATTTCCTATCTTTTATCTTTTTGACTGCACCATGCGGCTTGTGGAATATTAGGTCCCCAACCAGGGATCGAGCCTGCGCCCTTGGCAGTGAAAGCCTGGAGTTCTAACCGCTGGACTGCCAGGGAGTTCCTGAGTCTTACTGTTTGAGTTAAGAGGCACTTGTACAATATTCTCCTCTTGGATCTCTCCACAGCTCCCACATTTTGAAACCCAAGCTTGCACAAGAGCTTTATCTTCTCTTGACCTGCACTCTTGTTCAGTCAGTCATGTCTGCACTCACCACTCTGAGTACTGTGCTTCACAGCGTGTATCACAAGGTAGAGCTATTTGGTTTGTTGTTTTTGTCTGTCTGCACCCATTAGAATATAAGCATCAAGAGGGCAATGGCCTTGTCCTGTGTAGCCTTGAATCTTCAGTGTTGGGCACAAAACTGACCTATAGTAAATATAAGAATGAAAATACAGTTGATTCTTGAGCAATGCATGGAGTAGGTTGGGCAGTTGAACTGCTCGGCAGTTCAAAATTTGTGTATGACTTTACCATTGGCCCTCTGGATCTGTGTTCCTGCAACTTCAACCAGGCATGGATCATGTACTTGAGGACCGAGTTATTCAGTAGGCTGCACATGTGAGTGGGGCCTCACAGTTCAAACCCATGTCCTTCAAGGATCAACTTACATCAAACAGAAAAAGCTGCCATAGGCACCAAACATTAGCTTTGGTCACTCAGAGCACCCCTGTCCCAGTGTTCTCTCTTCTTTAGATATTGACTGCTTGGCAGATGTGTGATGGCTGTGAGTTCTCATCTTGTTCTTATCAGAAGAGAAGGAAGCAAAGAGCTTGTAGGTCCCGTCAAGGAACGCACGGAGGAGTCCTCCGCTGGGTACCTTGGAATGTCTAAGGCTATCATTCCAGCTGCCTGAAGTCTCTAGCTTGGAGCTCAGGGAGCTTCACCCTGGAGTAGGAAGACAGGGTTCCATGTGCACCCCAGGGAAAGCACCTCCACTCAGCTCGCCTCTCCTCCCAGCACGCTCCCCCATCACATCTGCTCTTCAGTGCTTGCACTGGACCTGAATGCCTGCAGTTCAGTAAGGGCCTGAGTGCACACACAGTCCTGGGGGTCCTTCAGGCCCTTGGCACGTCTCTTCCCAAGGACTCTCAACACTGAGGTGTGTAAAAGGACCTGGAAGGGCCTTGGAAATCTGTTCTGTCAGTGGGTCCTGAGCTGGTAGGCAGAGAACACTGAGATGTGCACAGCTATTCCATGAAGGATGTGTTATGCACCAAGTACATCTGGGGACAGTGGGTTAAAGTCCAGTGTAAGATCTTTCAACTCATCTACTCCCCAGAAGGTTCTCCATCCTTGGTTAGAAAGATGGCTATATAACTTCGTTTTATTGTTTAAGCCAGTGTGAATTGTATTATGAAATCTATGAAATATATGAAATCTATGAAAATATATGAAATCTATGAAAATATATGAAATCTATGAAAATACATGAAATCTATGAAATCTATGAAAAATATGAAATCTATGAGATCTATGAAAAATATGAAATATATGAAATCTATGAAAATACATGAAATCTATGAAAAATATGAAATCTATGAAAATATATGAAATCTATGAAAATACATGAAATCTATGAAATATATGAAATCTATGAAAATATATGAAATCTATGAAATCTATGAAAAATATGAAATCTATGAAAATACATGAAATCTATGAAAAATATGAAATCTATGAAAATACATGAAATCTATGAAAATATATGAAATCTATGAAATCTATGAAAAATATGAAATCTATGAAAATACATGAAATCTATGAAATCTATGAAAATATATGAAATCTATGAAAATATATGAAATCTATTAAATATATGAAATCTATGAAAATACATGAAATCTATGAAATATATGAAATCTATGAAAATATATGAAATCTATGAAATCTATGAAAAATATGAAATCTATGAAAATACATGAAATCTATGAAAAATATGAAATCTATGAAAATACATGAAATCTATGAAAATATATGAAATCTATGAAATATATGAAATCTATGAAAATATATGAAATCTATGAAATCTATGAAAAATATGAAATCTATGAAAATACATGAAATCTATGAAATCTATGAAAATATATGAAATCTATGAAAATATATGAAATCTATTAAATATATGAAATCTATGAAAATACATGAAATCTATGAAATATATGAAATCTATGAAAATATATGAAATCTATGAAATCTATGAAAAATATGAAATCTATGAAAATACATGAAATCTATGAAAAATATGAAATCTATGAAAATACATGAAATCTATGAAAATATATGAAATCTATGAAATATATGAAATCTATGAAAATATATGAAATCTATGAGATCTATGAAAAATATGAAATCTATGAAAATACATGAAATCTATGAAATCTATGAAAATATATGAAATCTATGAAAATATATGAAATCTATGAGATCTATGAAAAATATGAAATATATAAAATCTATGAAAATATATGAAATATATTAAATCTATGAAAATACATGAAATCTATGAAAAATATGAAATCTATGAAATATATGAAATCTATGAAATCTATGAAAAATATGAAATCTATGAAAAATATGAAATCTATGAAAATATATGAAATCTATGAAAATATATGAAATCTATGAAAATATATGAAATCTATGAAATATATGAAATCTATGAAAATATATGAAATCTATGAAATCTATGAAAAATATGAAATCTATGAAAATATATGAAATCTATGAAATCTATGAAAATATATGAAATCTATGAAAATATATGAAATCTATTAAATATATGAAATCTATGAAAATACATGAAATCTATGAAATATATGAAATCTATGAAAATATATGAAATCTATGAAATCTATGAAAAATATGAAATCTATGAAAATACATGAAATCTATGAAAAATATGAAATCTATGAAAATATATGAAATCTATGAAAATATATGAAATATATGAAATCTATGAAAATATATGAAATCTATGAAATCTATGAAAAATATGAAATCTATGAAAATATATGAAATCTATGAAATCTATGAAAATATATGAAATCTATGAAAATATATGAAATCTATGAGATCTATGAAAAATATGAAATATATAAAATCTATGAAAATATATGAAATATATTAAATCTATGAAAATACATGAAATCTATGAAAAATATGAAATCTATGAAATATATGAAATCTATGAAATCTATGAAAAATATGAAATCTATGAAAAATATGAAATCTATGAAAATATATGAAATCTATGAAAAATATGAAATCTATGAAAATATATGAAATCTATGAAATATATGAAATCTATGAAAATATATGAAATCTATGAAATCTATGAAAAATATGAAATCTATGAAAATATATGAAATCTATGAAATCTATGAAAATATATGAAATCTATGAAAATATATGAAATCTATGAGATCTATGAAAAATATGAAATATATGAAATCTATGAAAATATATGAAATATATTAAATCTATGAAAATACATGAAATCTATGAAAAATATGAAATCTATGAAATATATGAAATCTATGAGATCTATGAAAAATATGAAATATATGAAATCTATGAAAATACATGAAATCTATGAAAAATATGAAATCTATGAAAATATATGAAATCTATGAAAATATATGAAATCTATGAAATATATGAAATCTATGAAAATACATGAAATCTATGAAATATATGAAATCTATGAAAATATATGAAATCTATGAAATCTATGAAAAATATGAAATCTATGAAAATACATGAAATCTATGAAAAATATGAAATCTATGAAAATCTATGAAATCTATGAAAATATATGAAATCTATGAAAATATATGAAATCTATGAGATCTATGAAAAATATGAAATCTATGAAAATACATGAAATCTATGAAATCTATGAAAAATATGAAATCTATGAGATCTATGAAAAATATGAAATATATGAAATCTATGAAAATACATGAAATCTATGAAAAATATGAAATCTATGAAAATATATGAAATCTATGAAAATATATGAAATCTATGAAAATACATGAAATCTATGAAATATATGAAATCTATGAAAATATATGAAATCTATGAAATCTATGAAAAATATGAAAAATATGAAATCTATGAAAATACATGAAATCTATGAAAAATATGAAATCTATGAAAATACATGAAATCTATGAAATCTATGAAAATATATGAAATCTATGAAAATATATGAAATCTATGAGATCTATGAAAAATATGAAATATATAAAATCTATGAAAATATATGAAATATATTAAATCTATGAAAATACATGAAATCTATGAAAAATATGAAATCGAAATATGAAATATATGAAATCTATGAAAATATATGAAATCTATGAAATCTATGAAAAATATGAAATCTATGAAAATACATGAAATCTATGAAAAATATGAAATCTATGAAAATACATGAAATCTATGAAAAATATGAAATCTATGAAAATACATGAAATCTATGAAAAATATGAAATCTATGAAAATACATGAAATCTATGAAAATATATGAAATCTATGAAAATATATGAAATCTATGAAATCTATGAAAAATATGAAATCTATGAAAATATATGAAATCTATGAAATATATGAAATCTATGAAAATACATGAAATCTATGAAATATATGAAATCTATGAAAATATATGAAATCTGAGATCTATGAAAAATATGAAATTATGAAAATACATGAAATCTATGAAAAATATGAAATCTATGAAAATACATGAAATCTATGAAAAATATGAAATCTATGAAAATACATGAAATCTATGAAAATATATGAAATCTATGAAATATATGAAATCTATGAAAATATATGAAATCTATGAAAATATATGAAATATATTAAATCTATGAAAATACATGAAATCTATGAAATCTATGAAAATATATGAAATCTATGAAAATATATGAAATCTATGAGATCTATGAAAAATATGAAATATATAAAATCTATGAAAATATATGAAATATATTAAATCTATGAAAATACATGAAATCTATGAAAAATATGAAATCTATGAAATATATGAAATCTATGAAAATATATGAAATCTATGAAAAATATGAAATCTATGAAATCTATGAAATCTATGAAATCTATGAAAATACATGAAATCTATGAGATCTATGAAAAATATGAAATATATAAAATCTATGAAAATACAGTAGCTGATTTAAGATAATAAATGTTGGAGATTAATAATCCTTTTATAGGTATATATTTTTAAATTTTCATTATGGAAATTATCAAACACATAGTAATTATATGATGGACCCTTATGTAGGCTTCACCAGTTAGCAACATGTTGCCTATTTTGTTTCACTTATCCTATCCGGTTTTTGTTTTTGTTTTGGAATGTTTTAAAGCAAATCTCAGATGTTATGACATTCCATGAATAAATAGTTCCTTTTAAAAGAGATCAATAAATCTTGACAACCATACCCTAATCCATCTATGAGAAAGTATTCCCATTCAACAGAGGCCCTGTCTCCACAGGAGGCAAGCTTAATTAAGAACAAGGGAGCTGTGTTTCCCTCCCTCAGAGGGCAACCAGAGCTTGACCAACAATGATGACTTTATAAGGGGCCACTCCTGATACACTCCCCCTCCTGGGGATATTCATATATGAGAACAACAGGCAACCCATATGCCTCATAATGAGGGTGGTCCACAAGGAATACTAGATGCCTGTAGTGATCACCAGAGCAACTTATTAATAAGGTGAAACTTCGTGATCAACTGCTAACTTTTAACAAGTCCCAGAGTGATTCATTATGAGTTAAGTGGCAGAAAATAATAATAGCAACAACTCTCTAACATATTCATATGGGACATTTCCCCTGGAGCTCAAAGTACCCTCATTTACCTACTTTAATTGGTTTTCTCTTTTTTAATTGAAATAATGTGCATATGAATACTAAAAACATTAGAATTTATTATAATTCCCTCTAACCATTCCTGTTTGATTGTATTTTATTACCATTTAACCATAACATGTTGGTAACAGCTAAGATGAAAAGTGAAATGGAAATTAAATATTCCTATTCTATTTTTATCCCATTTGGCACCACACTTCCTCTAAATGAGGAATTTTCTCTTCTTTTTCTTGATTAGTGTCCATTCCTTCCCTTGATTCTCTTTCTGGAGTTAAAGTAGTTACAGTGTGCTTCAATACCCAGTGCTCTGATAGTCAAGAATTGTATGTGGAAAATGCTTTGAAAGATCATTCCATGGCCAAATAATACTTGCTGTAATTTAACATTTATAAAAATCAACAAACCAAGTGTTATTTGTAACCAGCATTCCTGCTGCCCTTGTTGTTGTTCAGTTGTTAAGTTGTGTCTGACTCTTTGCGACCCCATGAATGGCAGCATGCCAGGCTTCCTTGTCCTTCACTATCTCCCAGAGTTTCCCCTGAACTAGTTTTTATCACCTGCAGTTCCCAAATCAACTCTTACGTAAACCTGCTGCCAAAACCAGATTCTTTGTTTATCTCCGCCTCCAAATGTTTGCTCCTGAAAACTTTTGAGAGATATGCACTATGAATGTTCATTTATTCATTCAACATCAGGCAAATGTTTATTGGGCACTTTCTGTGTGCCGGGCCTTGTCTTTGGTGGTGGGATTTTATGTTCACAAACATTTTGGGTTTTGCATTTTTGTCTCTAAAGAATGCTAGGTTGGGGATAAAATGGGCATTTTCTAGGTTTTTTATGTGGTTAAAATAATATGTATAATATTTACATCATTCATTTGTTTGACAGATTGGCTTTTCATGGTCAGTTTACCACTCTGCCTTATTTTCAAGACCAATCACAGCTTCCTCAAACTAGAATAGGAAACACTGAACTCTACTGTCTTACAAAACTTAATATTAATTTTTAAGAGATGTGATTAAATTGGCTTAGGCACTCTACTTTTTTGAGAGTGGACTTTAGCATTCACATTTGGAGAGAATCTTTGATATTTTTAAGTTTTTAACTTCTTATGGATAACGTGACTAGAGCATTAAGGGCAGAGACAAGAAGTTCTAGATTGATTTTCAGTAAATGCAAAGAAAGCTACAAAAATTTAGGCACTTTAATATACAAGCAATTCTACTTGCTATAAGGTTTTTTTTTGTTTGTTCGGCTTTTGTTTGGGTCTGTGTCTCAAATTTTCACAGCCATCAACACCAAGTGGTCAGAAACTTCATCTTAAACAGCATTATTTAATACTATATGAAAGAAATGAAGTGGTAGAGAATTTAATATTGAAAAGGGCAAATAAGTGTTTTTTTATAGTATTTATTTGTTTATGGCTGCATCAAGTTTTAGTTGGGGGCAAGTGGGCTCTTTGTTGTGCAGGCTTCTCTCTAGCAAGGGCACAGCATCCAGAACACATGGTCTCTAGTTGAGGCACATGCATGGGCTTAGGGATCAAGTCTACATTCCCTGGACCACCAGGGAAATCTTGAAAGGGGCAAGGCTTTAAACAGACATTTCTCACAATAAGATACACAAATGGCCAACCAGCACATAAAAAGGGACTCAACGTCATTAGCCACCATGAAAATGCATATCAAATCCACAATGAGATACCACTTATATCCACTAACATGGTTATAATTTTAAAAGATAATAAGATGTGTCTTCAAGGATGTGAAGAAATTAGAACCCTCATACACTGCTGGTGGAAATTTAAATTGTACAGCCACTGTAGAAAACATTTTGGCAGTAACTTCAAAAGTTAAACATAGACTTACTGTTTTACCCAGCAATTCCTCTGCTAATTATATTGTTGTTGTTGTTCAAGTATTAAATAGTGATGATGAAATGTAAATATGCTGATAAAACCACCAAGTTAAATACTTCAAAATGGTGACTTTTATGATATGTGTCATATCTCAATTTAAAAACTAAGAAGGGACTAAAGCAGAGGGTGGCAAGTCAGCTTCCAGGTAACAGTAACAGGTAGGACAGGGAAGAAGATTGTGGACAAGAAAAAGGAAAGACTAAGGGAAGGCTTTGAAAAGAAGTAAACTGATTTGAGAAGGCTTCTGTGGAGTCAGGGATTAGGTATCAGAGTAGAGAAACTGTAATATAGTAAAAGAAGTAAAATGAATAGAGATTTGAAAAGCACAAGAAAAACCATTATGAATATTATTCAGGTTCCATTTCTAGGTAAGAAGTAAGCATGCTTCACTTTTTCTCTCACCTAGACACAAACTCTAAAACCTGGGTATAATGCATGGAGCAACTGTTTGAGAACTTCAAACCGTTAATAGCAGTAGGTGATTTGTAGAAGAATACCAGAATTCAAACTACTACTGAATTGATGGTGAGTTTACTGTTACGTTCTCTGATACCCTTTTACTTTAGCTCAGCACAACTAGAAACTGGAAAGTGAGCACTGTAGTGAAAATGGAGACAAAATACATTTATGACCAAAATTCCCAGTAAACTAGGAATAAAATGGAACTATTTTAACCTGTAAAAGATCATCTGCTAGAAAAAACACAGGACTTCCCTGGCAGTCCAGTGGTTAGAACTCTGTGGTTCTGTGCAGGAGGCACAGGTTCTATTTTTGGTTAGGGAACTAATACTCTGCACGCCACATGGCCAAAAAATAAAAAGACCAAAATCCCTATAGCTCATATCACACTTAATTATCAAAGATCAAATGCTTTCCCTTTTGAGATAAGGAACAAGAGAAGAATACCCACTCCTGCCACCCCTGTTTAGCATTGTACTGGAAGACATGGCCAGTGAAATAATGAAAGAAAAGGAAATTTAAAAACATCCAGGTTGAAAAGGAAAAACAAAGCTGTCTTTATTCACAGATGACATGACTAAATGTGGAAAATCCTAACCCTGCGAAAATTTCTGGAGTAGAATAAGTAAATTTAGTAAGATCACAGAATGCAAGGTCAGTAAACAAAACATTCTATTTCTGTACACTGGAAACAATGTAATTTACAATAACTTCAAAAAATAAATGTTTAGACATAAATCTAGCAAAACATGTGCAGATTATATATACTGAAAACCATAAACCACTGGTGAAATATATAAATCAAAGGAGTCCTAAATAGGAAAACAAATCACATTCATAAACTGAAAAAACTCAACGTAGCAAAGATGTCAGCTCTCCCCAAACCAGTCAATAGATTTAATACAATGTGGAAAGACAAAAGAACTAGAATAGCCTAAATGTTTTGAAAAATAAGAAAGAAACTGAAGAAATTACATCACTCGATAATAAGATTTTCTCTAAAGCTATGTTAATGAAAAGAGCGTGGTCTTGGTAAAGGGGAAGACACACAGATCAAGGACATAGACTAAAGAGTCCAGAAATGGACTCACATAAACATGGCGAGTTGACTTTTAAAATTAATTTATTATAATTGCAGGCTACTTACTTTACAATATTGTGGTTGGGTTTTGCCATACACTGACATGAATCAGCCACAGTGTTCATGTGTCCCCCTGTCCTGAACCCCCCTCCCACCACCCTCCCCATCCCATCCCTCAGGGTTATCTCAGTGCACTGGCTTTGGAGTGCCCTGTTTCATGCATCGAACTTGGACTGGTCATCTGTTTCACATATGGTGATACACATGTTTCGATGCTATACTCTCAAATCATCCCACCCTTGCCTTCTCCCACAGAGTCCAAAGTCTGTTCTTTATATCTGTGTCTCTTGCTGTCTAGCATATACGGTCATTGTTACCATCTTTCTAAACTCCATATATATGCGTCAATATACTGTATTGGTGTTTTTCTTTCTGACCTACTTAATTCTGTAAAATAGGCTCCAGTTTCATCCACCTCATTAGAACTGACTCAAATGTATTCTTTTTAATAGCTGAGTAATATTCCATTGTGTATATGTACCACAACTTTCTTATCCATTCATCTGCCGACGGGCATCTGGGTTGCTTCCACATCCTGGCTATTGTAAACAGTGCTGCAGTGAACACTGGCGTACATGTGTCTCTTTGAATTCTGGTTTCCTCGGTGTGTATGCCGAGCAGTGGGAGTGCTGGGTAGTATGGCAGTTCTATTTCCAGTTTTTTAAGGAAATCTCCACACTGTTCTCCATAGTGACTGTACTAGTTTGCATTCCCACCAACAGTGTAAGAGGGTTCCCTTTTCTCCACACCCTCTCCAGCATTTATTGTTTGTAGACTTTTTGATAGCAGCCATTCTGACCAGCGTGAGATGGTACCTCATTGTGGTTTTGATGCAAGTTGATTTTTATAGGCAAATATTTAATGAGGTGACAGTCACATAAAGCAAAATTAACCATTTTAAAGTGAACAGTCAAGTGGCATTTAGTACACACATAATTTTGTGCAACTGCCACTTCTGTCTAGTTCAAGAATATTTTCATCACACCCAAAGAAAACTTCATTCTTGTTTCCCCATGCTGCTAAGTCGCTTCAGTGGTGTCCGACTCTGTGTGACCCCATAGATGGCAGCCCACCAGGCTCCCCTGTCCCTGGGATTCTCCAGGCAATAACACTGGAGTGGGTTGCCATTTCCTTCTCCAGTGCATGAAAGTGAAAAGGGAAAGTGAAGTCGCTCAGTTGTGTCCGACTCTTAGCGACCCCATGGACTGCAGCCTACCAGGCTCCTCCACCCATGGGATTTTCTAGGCAAGAGCACTGGAGTGGGGTGCCATTGCCTTCTCCTGTTTCCCCATAGTGCCTGGCAAGTCATAAACCTGCTTGTTGTCCCTCTGGATTTCTCTAATCTGAATATTTAATTTAAACATAATCTTATATGTGACACATTGGGCCTGATTTTCTTTCACTAGAATAATGCTTTTGAAGTGGATCCACATTGTAGCCTGTGTCGATCAGCACTTCATTCCTTTTTTGGCTGAATAACACAATGTGTTTATCCACTCATCTGTTGATAGACATTTGTTTCTGCTTTTTGGCTATTGTGATAGTCCACTGTAAATGTACATATACAAATATTTGTTTGAGTATTTGTTCCAGTTCTATTGGATATATACTCAGAAGGAGTTGTGGGGACATATTTTAGTTTTATGTTTAACTTATTTTTTTGGCTGCACCACCAAGTGGCTTGCAGGATCCCAGTTCCCCGACCAGGTCTTGAACCTGGGCCACGTCAGCGAAAGCATCCAGTCCTAATCACTAGCCCTCCAGGGAATTCCCATGCATGCTCAGTCGCTTTAGTCACATCCCACTCTTTGCAAGTCTATGGACTGTAGCCTGCCAGTCTCTGTACATGGGATTCTCCAGGCAAGAATATTGGAATGGGTTGCCATGCCCTCCTCCAGGGGATCTTCCTGATCCAGGGATCAAACCTGTCTCCTGCATCTCCTGCATCCCCTGCACTGCAGGCAGATTCTTTTACTGCTGAACCACCAGAGAAAAGGTTAGCAAATTCCCAGTTTTATGTTTAATTTTCAAGCAACAAACTTCTATTGGGTCTGAACTATTTTATAAGCATACATTGTTTTTATTACACTTTGATTTATTGCCCATCACAGATAATGCATTTTTACAAATTGAAAGTTTGTCACAAACCTGTGTCAGCAAATCTAACAGCACCATTATCCCAACAACATTTTCTCACTTTTTGTTTCTGTGTCACATTTCAACAATTCTCACAGCATTTTAAGCTGTTTCATTACTATATTTGTTATGGTGATCTATGATCAGTGATCTATTACAACTGGTACTGTTGTAATTGTTCAGCATTTTTTAGACATAATGCTATTGCATACCTAAATGGGACTTCGCTGGTGGCCCAGTGGTTAAGACTTCACAATTCCACTGCAGGGAGCATGGGTTCAATTCTTGGTCATGGAACTAAGATAAAAAAAAAAAAAAAAGATTGCAGTATTGTGTAACTATAACTTTTATATGCACTGGGAAAACAAGAAATTCTGTCACTTTCTCTGTTGTGATGTTTGCTTTGTTGAAGTGATCTGGAACTGAACCCTCAGTATCTCCTGGCTTTGCCTATATGTTCTCATCAGGGGTTCCTTTTTTTTCTTTCTTCTTGCCAACACTAGCTATTTTTCTATTTTGCACTATTATTGTAGCTATTTAAATGAGCATAAAGTGCTTTTTCATTAAGTTTTTGATCTTCATTCCCCCAGTGACTAATGATGTGAGCATCTTTTTATATGTTTGTTCTCTTCTTTGAAGAAATGTCTCTTTGAGTCCTTTGGCCATTTTATTTTATATGGTTTTATATTTCCTTATTTATTGGCTGCACTGGGTCTTTGTTACTACTTGTGGGCTCTCTCTAGTTGCAGTGAGCAGGCTGCTCCCTGGTTGTGGTGTGTGGGCTTCCCACTGCAGTGGCTTCCCTTGTCTCTGAGCACAAACTCTGGAGCACGAGCTCAGTCGTTGCGGTGCACAGGCTTAGTTGCTTCATGGCCTGTGGCATCTTCTTGGACAAGGGATCCAGCTTGTGTCGTCTGCATTGCAGGCAGACTCTCGACCACTGGACCATCAGAGAAGTGCTATTGGGCCATTTTAAAATTGTGTTGTTTGTCTTTTTCATTTTGAGTTGTAGAAAGTCATTATATTTTCTGGATATTGACCCTTATACAATGTATGATTTTAAGTATTTTTTTTTCCTTTTCTGTAGATTTTCTTTTCATTTTCTTGACAATGTCCTGTTGTGCACAAAATTTCAAAATGTTGATGAGGTCCAGTTTATCTTTTTTAAATTTTGTCGCTGTAGTTTTGGTGTTGTAGCTAAAAATCCATTGTCAAATCCAAGTTGATGATGATATACCTGCCTGTTTTTTTCTAAAAGTTTTACAGTTTTAACTCATATTTAGGTCATGGATCCATCTTCATTAATTTTTGTGTATGGTGTGAGATACTAGTCCAACTTGCTTCTTTTGCATATGGCTACCCAGTTGATGAAAGTGAAAGAGGAGAGTGAAAAAGTTGGCTTAAAGCTCAACATTCAGAAAACTAAGATCATGGCATCTGGTCCCATCACTTTATGGCAAATAGATGAGCAAACAGTGGAAACAGTGGCTGACTTTATTTTTCTGGGCTCCAAAATCACTGCAGATGGTGATTGCAGCCATGAAATTAAGAGATGTTTACTACTTGGAAGGAAAGTTATGACCAACCTAAACAGTATATTAAAAAGCAGAAACATTACTTTGTCAACAAAGGTCCGTCTAGTCAAGGCTATGGTTTTTCCAGTGGTCATGTATGGATGTGAGAGTTGGACTATAAAGAAACCTGAGCGCTGAAGAATTGATGCTTTTGAACTGTGGTGTTGGAGAAGACTCTTGAGAGTCCCCTGGACTGCAAGTAGATCCAACCAGTCCATCCTAAAGGAGATCAGTCCTGGTTGTTCATTGGAAGCACTGATGCTGAGGCTGAAAGTCCAATACTTTGGCCACCTGATGCAAAGAGCTGACTCATTTGAAAAGACCCTGTTGCTGGGAAAGATTGAGGGCAGGAGGAGAAGGGGACGACAGAGGATGAGATGGTTGGATGGCATCACCGACTCAATGAACATGGGTTTGGGTGGACTCCGGGAGTTGGTGATGGACAGGGAGGCCTGGCGTGCTGCAGTTCATGGGTTAGCAGAGTCGGACATGACTGAGCAACTGAACTGAACTGAACGGAACCCAGTTGACCCAACAACATTAGTTGAAGAGCCTCTTCTTTCCCTCATTGAATAATCTTGTAACCTTTATTGAAAATCAGTTGGCCATGGTATATGGGTTTATTTCTGGGGTCATGCCAACATTCATTGGATCATAGAAAAAGCAAGAGAGTTCCAGAAAAACATCTACTTCTGCTTGATTGACTATGCCAAATCCTTTGACTGTGTGGATCACAACAAACTGGAAAATTCTTAAAAGAGATGGGAATACCAGATCTCCTTACCTGCCTCCTGAGAAATCTGTATGCAGGTCAAGAAACAACAGTTAGAACTGGACATGGAACAATATGCCAGCAAATCTGGAAAACTCAACAGTGGCCACAGGACTGGAAAAGGTCAGTTTTCACACTAATCCCAAAGAAAGGCAATGCCAAAGAATGTTCAAACTACCACACAATTGCACTCATCTCACATGCTATCAAAGTAATGCTCAACATTCTCCAAGCCAGGCTTCACCAGTACGTGAACCGTGAACTTCCAGATATTCAAGCTGGTTTTTATAAAAGGCAGAGGAACCAGAGATCAAATTGCCAATATCCATTGGATCATCAAAAAAGCAAGAGAGTTCCAGAAAAACATCTACTTCTGCTTTATTGAGTGTGCCAAAGCCTTTGACTGTGTGGGTCACAACAAACTGGAAAACTCTTCAAGAGATGGGAATCCCAAACCACCTTACCTGCCTCCTGAGAAATCTGTATGCAGGTCCAGAAGCAACACTTAGAACCAGACATGAAACAATAGACTGGTTCCACACTGGGAAAGGAGTAGATCAAGGCTGTATATTGTCACCTTGTTTATTTAACTTACATGCGTACATCATGCGAAATGCTGGGAGGGATAAAGCACAGCTGGAATCAAGAACTCTGGGAGAAGTATCAATAACCTCAGATATGCAGATGACATGACCCTTTTGGCAGAAAGCGAAGAGGAACTAAAGAGCCTCTTGATGAAAGTGAAAGAGGAGAGTGAGAAAGCTGGCTTAAAAGTCAACATTCGAAAAGCTAAGATCATGGCATCCAGTCCCATCACTTCATGGCAAATAGATGATGAAACAATGGAAACGGTGAGAGACTTTATTTTGGGGGGCTCCAAAATCACTGCAGATGATGACTACAGTCATGAAATTAAAAGATGCTTGCTCCTTGAAAGAAGAGTTATGACCAACCTAGACAGCATATTAAAAACCAGAGGAAAAAAAAAAGAGAGATTACTTTGCCAACAGAAGTCCATATAGTCAGAGCTATGGTTTTTCCAGTAGTCATGTATGGATGTGAGAGTTGGACTATAAAGAAAGCTGATGCTGAAGAATTGATGCTTTTGAACTGTGGTGTTGGAGAAGACTCTTGAGAGTCCCTTGGACTGCAAGGAAATCAAACCAGTCCATCCTAAAGGAAATCAGTCCTGAATAATCATTGGAAAGACTGATGTTGAAGCTGCAACTCCAATACTTTGGCCACCTGATTCAAAAATTGACTCATTTGAAAAGACCCTGATGCTGGAAAAGGATGAAAGCAGGAGGAGAAGTGGACAACAGAGTATGAGATGGTTGGATGGCATCATCGACTCGATGGACATGAGTTTGAACAAGTTCCAGGAGCTGGTGATGGACAGAGAAGCCTGGCGTGCTGCCTTCCATGGGTTGCAAAGAATCAGACATGACTGAGCCACTGAACTGAATTCTATTCTAGTTGTTTATATATCTCCCCTTAGGTCAGTATCATGTCATTATGATGGCAGAGATTTTAGTTCTCTGACCAGGGATTGATTCTGTGCCCCCTGCATTGTGGGCTCAGAGTTTTAACCACTGGACTGCCAGGTCCCCTAATCATCTTCTTAATGAGCTGTTGGATCTCGTTTGTTAGTATTTTGTTGAGAATTCTTGTATCTATATTCAGAAGAGATATCAGCTGGTAGTTTTCTTCCCTGGTGGTATCTTTGTAGCCAGTTTATTTTTGACAAAGATGCAAAAGCAACTCAGTAGAGAAAGGTTAGTCTTCAATAAATTATGTTTGGACATCCATATGCAAAAAATGAATCTCTGTCTAAATCTCACACATTAGGCAGTTCCCTGGGGTCCAGTGCTTAAGAATCTATCCACCTTCCAGTGACATGCGTGGGGCAGGTATGCCAATGAGCCACAACTACTGAGTTTGTGTGCCACAGTTAGACAGAAGCTGCAGGTGGTAACTAGAGAAGCCCACACATTACAATGAAAGATCTGCATCCTACAACAAAGGTCCCTCATGCCACAAATAAATAAATGAATGTTAAAAAATAAAACAGGGACTTCCCTGGTGATTCAATGGCTAAGACTCTGAGCTCCCAATGCAGGGGCCCTGGGTTGGATCCCTGGTCAGGGAGCTAGATCCCACATGCTGCAACTAAGAGTTCATGTGCTGCAACTAAAGATCCCACATACTGCAACTAAAGACCTGTCGTGGCCAAATAAATAAATAAATATACATATAAAAAAAAAAAACCCTACACCTGATACAAAAGTAACCCATAATGGCTTATAGTCCCAAATATAAAATCTAAATTAATACAACTTCTAAAAAAAATAAAATAATACAACTTCTAGATGTACATGGGAAAAAAATCTTTGTGACTCTGTCATTAAGCCAAGAGTTCCTTGACATGACACCAAAGCATAATACATAAAAGAAAAAAAATTGCTAAAATTTTTAATATTTCATATGAAAGACACTTAGAATAATGAAAATCCTGCTTTGATAAGAGTCTGGTAGTTCCTCAAAAGACTAAACATCTATATGACCTAGCAGTTCCATAACTATGTATATATACAAAGGAGTGAAAACATATCCACACAAAAAGCCACTGATAAATGTTCGTTAGCAGCATTATTTATAATACTCAGAAGTGGAAACAACCCAAATGTCATTCAGAAATAAAGGAGTAGAATACTAAGTTATGCCTTAAAATGAACAAGCCTTGAAAACATTATGATAATGCAAAGAAGCCAATCACCCAGGATCACATATAATATGAATCCTTTTACATGAAATGTCCAGAATGGATAAATTTTTTTTCAGAATAGATAAATTTTTGTGGGCAGAAAATAGACTGGTTGTTATCTTGAGCTGAGGGAGAGGGAGGAATATTGAGCAAGAAAGGTAATAGGTATGAAGTTTCATTTGAAGATGGTGAAAATGTTCTAAAATTTATGCAGATGGTTTGCACAACTTTATAAATATCCCCAAATCTATCCATTGTATACATAGGTGAATTGTATAGTATGTGAATTATATCACTAAATCTGTTATTAAAAATAAGAATAAAAAGAAAAGCTGTTGACTGGGAAAATATATTTGAATATCACCTATCTGACAAAGGACTTGTATCCAGAATATATGAAGCAATCTCAAAACCCAACAATATGTAAAGTGCCCAGTTTTAAAGTGGGCAAAAAATGTAAACAGACATTTTAACAAAGAGGATATACAGATGGAAAATTAGCAAATGGTAGTTATCAGTATCATAGCTATCAGAGAAATGAAATTAAAACCACAGTGAGATATCATGATACACATACAGAATGAGCAAAAAAGAGAATATTGACATCAAGTGCTGACAAGAATGTGGAAAAACTGGATCAATTCATCCATTAGTGGAGGTAATAAAATGATACAACTACTCTGGAAGACAGTTTGGTAGTTTCTTATAAAGTTTCCCAAAAAGTTAAACACAGAATTACTATATGAACCCGTAATCCCACTCCTACATATATACTATAAAGAACTGAAGACGTGTTTTCAAACACAAACTTGCACATGAAAGCTCACAGGAGCACGATTCACAACAATCTAAAGGTTAAATTACCCAAGTGTTCATCAACTGATGGTTGAATGAACAGAATGAATTTAGTACTGATACATACATATGACAACATGGATGAAGCTTGAAAACATTGTGCTAAGTGAAAAAAACACAGGTCCCAAAAGGTCACAGGTTATATGATTCCATATATGTGAAATACCTGGAAGTGGCAAATCCATAGATACAGAAGGGAGACTAGTGGTTGCCTGGGATGGAACAAGGGAGAATGGGGAGTAACTACTTAATGGGTTTTCTTTTGTGATAACGAAAATATTGTGGAAGAAAACAGGGGTAATTATTGAACAATCTTCTGAATATACTAAAAGTCACTGGAATGAACATTTGAAATGGTTAAAAATGTGAATTTTGTTATGTGAATTTTATCTTAATAAAAATTTAAAAGACATGGGGGGGCTTCCCTTGTGACTCAGCAGTAAAGACCCTGCCTGCCAATGCAGGAGACACGGGTTCCATCCCTGGTCAGGGAAAATTCCACGTGCTGTGGGGCAACTTAAGCCTGTGTGTGTGCCACAACTACTGAGCCTGTGCTCTAGAGTCCATTTCCATAAGAGAAGCCACCTCAATGAGAAGCCACCTCTATGAGAAGCCTGCTCACAATAACTAGAGAGTAGCTCACCACAGCTAGTAAAAAGCCCGTGCAACAGTGAGGACCTGGCACAGACAAAAGTACATAAATAAAAATTCTTTAATAAAAAATTTAAAAGACACTAAAAACTTTTCCTAATTGGATTTTTCTAATTGTAAAGGAATACATTCTTATTGTATTTAGCAAAACAATACAGAAGTCTATTTCAGAAGTTAATCACACTTCTTGGGGGCAGGGACTTTTGTTTGGCTGCTCAGTGCCTCCTTTCTGTTTCTTTCTTAGTAATATAAAAAGCGGAGAGTTCTGACAAAACGTGGTCCACTGGAGAAGGGACTGGCAAACCACTTCAGTATTCTTCCCTTGAGAACCCCATGAACAGTATGAAAAGGCAAAAAGCTATGACACTGAAAGATGAACTCCCCAAGTCGGTAGGTGCCCAATATGCTACTTGGAGAAGAGTGGAGAAATAACTCCAGAAAGAATGAAGAGACAGAGCCAAAGCAAAAACAACACCCAGTTGTGGATGTGACAGGTGATGGAACTAAAGTCTGATGCTATAAAGAACAATATTGCATAGGAACCTGGAATGTTAGGTCCATGAATCAAGGCAAATTGCAAGTGGTCAAACAGGAGATGGCAAGAGTGAACATTGACATTTTAGGAATCAGTGAACTAAAATGGACTGGAATGGGTGAATTTAACTCATATGACCATTATATCTACTACTGTGGGCGAAAATCCCTTAGAAGAAATGGAGTAGCCGTCATAGTCAACAGAAGAGTCCAAAATGCAGTAGTTGGATGCAATCTCAAAAATGACAGAATGATCTCTGTTTGTTTCCAAGGCAAACCATTCAATATCACAGTAATCCAAGTCTATGCCCTCACCAGTAATGCTGAAGAAGCTGAAGTTGAACGGCTCTATGAAGACTTATAAGACCTTCTAGAACTAACACCCAAAAAAAGATATCCTCTTCATTATAGGGGAGTGGAATGCAAAAGTAGGAAGTCAAGAGTTACCTGGAGTAACTGGCAAATTTGACCATGGAGTACAAAATGAAGCAGGTCAAAGATTAACAGAGTTTTGCCAAGAGAATGCACTGATCATAGCAAACACCCTCTTCCAACAACACAAGAGAAGACTCTACACGTGGACATCACCAAATGGTCAATACTGAAATCAGATTGATTATGTTCTTTGCAGCCAAAGATGGAGAAGCTCTATACAGTCAGCAAAAACAAGACCGGGAACTGACTGTGGCTCAGATCATGAACTCCTTATTGCCAAATTCAGACTTAAATTGAAGAAAGTAGGGAAAACCACTAGACCGTTCAGGTATGACCTAAATCAAATCCCTTACAATTATACAGTGGAGGTGAGAAATAGATTCAAGGGATTAGATCTGATAGAATGCCTGAAGAACTATGGACTGAGATTTGTGGCATTGTACAGGAGGCAGTGATACAGACTATCCCCAAGAAAAAGAAATGCAAAAAATCAAAATGGCTGTTGGAGGCGGCCTTACAAATAGCTGAGAAAAGAAGAGAAGCTAAAGGCAAAGGAGAAAAGGAAAGATATACCCATTTGAATGCAAAGTTCCAAAGAATCGCAAGGAGAGATAAGAAAGCCTTCCTCAGCGATCAATGCAAAGAAATAGAGGAAATAAATAGAATGGAAAAGACTAGAGATCTCTTCAAGAATATTGGAGATCCCAAGGGAACATTTCATGCAAAGATGAGCACAATAAAGGACAGAAATGGTATGGACCTAACAGAAACAGAATATATTAAGAAGAGGTGGCAAGAATACACACAAGAACTATATAGAAAAGATCTCCATGACCCAGATAACCACGATGGTGTGATCACTCACCTAGAGCCAGACATCCTGGAATGTGAAGTCAAGTGGGCCTTAGGATGCATCGCTGCAAACAAAACTAGTGGAGGTGATGGAATTCCAGCTGAGCGATTTCAAATCCCAAAAGATGATGCTGTGAAAGTGCTGCACTCAATATGCCAGCAAATCTGGAAAACTCAGCAGTGGCCACAGGACTGGAAAAGATCAGTTTTCATTCCAATCCCAAAGAAAGGCAATGCCAAAGAATGTTCAAACTACCACACAATTGCACTCATCTCACATGCTATCAAAGTAATGCTCAACATTCTCTAAGTCAGGTTTCAACAGTATGTGAACTTCCAGATGTTCAAGCTGGTTTTAGAAAGGCAGAGGAACCAGAGATCAAACTGCCAATAGCCGTTGGATCATCAAAACAGCAAGCGACTTCCAGAAAAACATCTACTTCTGCTTTATTGGCTGTGCCAAAGCCTTTGACTGTGTGGATCACAACTGGAAAAGTCTTCAAGAGATGGGAATCCCAGACCACTTTACCTGCCTCTTGGGAAATCTCTATGCAGGTCAAGAAGCAACAGTTAGTACTGGACATGAAACAACAGACTGGTTCCAAATTGGGAAAGGAATAGATCAAGGCTGTATGTTGTCACCCTGCTTATTTAACTTATATGCAGAGTGAAAGCGAAAGTGAAGTCGCTCACTCGTGTCTGACTCTTTGCGACCCCGTGGACTGTAGCCCATCAGGCTCCTCCGTCCATGGAATTCTCCAGGCAAGAATACTGGAGTGGGTTGCCATTTCCTTCTCCAGGAGATCTTCCCGACCCAGGAATTGAACCCAGGTCTCCTGCATTGCAGGCAGATGCTTTAACCTCTGAGCCACCAGGGAAGCCCATATGCAGAGTACATCATGAGAAATGCTGGACTGGATGATGCACAGTCTGGAATCAAGATTGCCAGGAGAAATATCAATAACCTCAGATATGCAGAGGATACCACTCGTTTTTTTTTTTGTTTGTTTTTTTTTTTTGGACACCACTCTTATGGCAGAAAGCAAAGAGGAACTAAAGAGCCTCTTGATGAAAGTGAAAGAGGAGAGTGAAAAAGCTGGCTTAAAACTCAACTATCAGAAAACTAAGATCATGGCATCTGGTCCCATCACTTCATGGCAAATAGATGGGAAAACAATGGAAACAGTGAGAGACTTTATTTTGGGGGGCTCCAAAATCACTGCAGATGATGACTGCAGTCATGAAATTAAAAGATGCTTGCTGCTTGGAAGAAAAGCTATGACCAACCTCGAAAGCATATATAAAAGCAGAAACATTACTTTACCAGCAAAGGTCCATCTAGCCAAAGCTATGGTTTTTCCAGTAGTCATGCATGGATGTGAGAATTGGACTATAAAGAAAGCTGAGCACCAAAGAATTGATGCTTTTGAACTGTGGTGTTGGAGAAGACTCTTGAGAGCCCCCTGGACTGCAAGGAGATCCAACTGGTCAATCCTAAGGAAATCAGTCCTGAATATTCATTGGAAGGACCGACGTTGAAGCTGAAATGCCAATATTTTGGCCACCTGATGTGAAGAACTGATTCATTTGAAAAGATCCTGATGCTGGGAAAGATTGAGGGCTGGAGGAGAAGGGGCCAACAGAGGATGAGATGGTTGAATGGCATTACTGGCTCCATGAACATGAGTTTTAGTAGGCTCCAGGAGTTGGTGATGGCCAGGGAAGCCTGGCATGCTGCAGTTCATGGGGTCGCAGAGTCAGACTTGACTGAATGACTAAACTGAACTGAATACAAAAAAGCACCTATGTTGTTGGGGCTATCTGATGTGATGTGATGTCATATGGTTTATTAATCAGATTACATCAAAATTAAGAATTTCTCTTCAGAGATCAGCATAGACTAACCCAGGGGGAAGTATTTACAATATATCTACTTGGCAAAGTTTATCTAGACCATTCTAAGATCTACTGCAAATAAACCAGAAAAACATACAAGAACTAAAATTAAGTGGGCAGAGGATGTGATAAGGCAGTTTATAGAAGGAGAAATAAAAATTGCCAAAATGTTTATAAAAAAATGGTCAATCTCACTAGTAATCAGATACATGCAAACTAATCTGAGGTAGCATTTTATACCCATCAAATTAGCATAAATTAGAAGGTTTGGTTTTAGTAGGTGTTGGCTAGGATGGGGTTGTGGAAATCAGGACCCTTAATTTATAGCTTTGGGAGTTGTATGCTGTTACATCCTTTGGAAGAGTTTGGCAGTTTTTGTGGATATATGGAGTCTCTGTGATAGAGGCTCATGTCCATAAAGGGACCTGTGTATGAACATTCACTGTAGCGTTGTCTGTGGTTGCAGGAAATTAAGGCAATCTATATGTTCATCCCTAATGGAATGGACAAATAAAGGCATACTAAGCATTAAAAACCCTAAACTAAGGACTTCTCTGGTGGTCCAGTGGCTGGAGACTCTATGCTGCCAATGCAGGAGGCCCAGGTTTAATCCCTGGTCAGGGGAACTAGAGCCCACATGCTACAGCTAAGATCTGGCACAGGCAAACAAATAAATAAATAAAAATAAATATTTTTTTTGAAAACTCACTAAGCTAGATGTCCACATAACAACATCGATATATCTTTTGAAACATAAGTAATAACATTGTAGGGAAAAGGAGTTAAAAGATAAGAAGCAGAATGGGAGGTGTACCATAATAACATCAAGCAAATTTAAAACATCACATACACAAAACAACATTACATGTTTTACAAGGATAACAATGCCTACCAAAACACTTACTTGTCAAACACATGAGACAGAGGAGGTGCCTGTGATAGGGTGAAGGGGAATGAGAGTGGGATTGGTGATAAAATGGAAAAGTAAATAAAATAAAATAAGAATTAGCAAAAGAGAGGTCTTATAGAGACCTGTAATCACATTTTATACAGTATTCCACAGAGGTAGATAATTTACTGAATTTCCCCACTGATGGACACTGAGATTCTCTAGTTATTCTTGCTGCTGCTGCTAAGTCACTTCAGTCGTGTCCGACTCTGTGCCACCCCATAGATGGCAGCCCACCAGGCTCTCTCATCCCTGGGATTCTCCAGGTAAGAACACTGGAGTGGGTTGCCATTGCCTTCTCCAATGCATGAAAGTGAAAAGTGAAAGTGAAGTAGCTCAGTCGTGTCTGACTCTTAGCGACCCCACGGACTGCAGCCTACCAGGCTCTTCCGTCCATGGGATTTTCCAGGCAAGAATACTAGAGTGGGTTGCCATTGGATTCTCCAGTTTTTCGAGTGTGGACTTTATAGTCAAAATAGAGATAAAGTTTAAGGGGCTCTGCCATGTACCAACTAGTCCATGTGACCTGGACAATTATCTACTACTTCTGAGCCTTAGTTCCTCTCTTGTAAAACAGGAAGTAGTATAGTCATCATGGTAGTGTAGACTACTGAGCAGAGCATCTGGCAGACAGCAAACCTGCAGTGCTGTGGTTACTACAGTCGTGCTGGAGACAGGCCCACAGGGCCTGAAGCCACACTGGGCGGGGACCATGCCCATCTTGCTTGCCTCCACACCCCAGCAGCACCTGGGACACTGTCCACCCTCAGTTGAATGACATGGTTTCTAAGTCAGCAGTTTTGGGGGTAATTTATCTTCAATGACATTTAATGACCTAATCAGGTTTCCAGTTAGTCTTTAAGTGTTTATTTAGCATCATTTGTAGGTTATGCCTCTTCATACAGAATGTGGTGAATGTCTAAGGCTAAGACTTATGATCCTCTTAAGTCTAGAGATAATGGCAATCCCTTTTACTCTATTCCCCCACAAATAAACACTCAAAGCCAGCAACTTACTGATGATGAGTTAAAAATACTAACTTCCTCATCAAAAAGAATAAAAGATCTAGTAATAAACAACCAAGGACGTTACTTGGAAAGATGTATACTCTCAGAACTATAAAATATAGATGAAGGAAAATGAAGATGCTACAAAGAAATGGAAAGATATCTTGTGTTCATGGATTGGAAGAAACAGTATTGTTAAAATGTACTACCCAAAGCAATCTACAGATTTAATGCAATCCCTATCAAAATACCCATGCTATTTTTCATAGAACTGGAACAAATAATCCTGAGATTTATATGGAACCACAAAGACTCTAAATTACTAAAGCAATCTTGAGATAAAAGAACAAAGCTGGAGGTATCACACTCCTTGAGTTCAGACTATACTAAAAAGCTACAGTAATGAAAACAGCATAGTTCTGGCACAAAAACAGACACATAGATCAATGGAACAAAATAGCTCAGAAAGAAATCCATGCACTTATGGTCAATTAATATATGACAAAGAAGGGAAGACTATACAGTGGAGAAAAGACTGTTTCTTTAATAAGTGGTGCAGGGAAAACTGGGCAGCTACATGTATAAAAAATGAAATTAGAACATTTTCTCACATTATATACAAAAATGAACTCAAAAAAGATTAAGGACATAAAACCTCAAACCACAGAATTCCTAGAAGAGTGTAGCAGAGTACTTCTTTATATAAATCATAGCAATATTTTTTTTATTTGTCTCATAGAACAAAGGTAAAAAAAGCAAAAATAAATAAATTGGACCTAATTAAACTTAGAAGTTTTAATGCAGCAAAGGAAACCATTGACAAAATGAAAAGACAATCTACTGGGGAAAATAATTGCAAATTACATGACCGGTAAGGGGTTTATATCCATCATATATAAACAGCTCAAACAACTCAGTTAAAAAAAAACAAACAACCCAATTTAAAAATGGGCAGAATCCATGAATAGACATTTTTTTTTCAGGGATGACTATTTTTATCACTGACATATTCTTTTTAATTTTTAAAAATGTATTTGTTATTTTTGGCTGCACTGGGTTTTTGTTGTTGCACGTGGTTTTTCTCTAGTTGGTGCATGGGCTTCTCCTGTTGCAGAACACAGGCTCTAGAGCACAGGCTTCAGTAGTTTTGGCACAAGGGCTTAGTTGCCCCACAGCATGTGGCAGGCGGATTTTGAACCACTGGAACACCAGGGAAGCCCCAAACAGATATTTTTTAAAGTAGACATACAAAAAAAAAAGTAGACATACACATAGCCAACAAACATGAAAAAATGCTCAACATTGCTAATCATCAGAGAAATGCTAATCCAAAGCACAAGGTAATCACCACATACCTGTCAGAATGGCTATTATTAACATAAAAAAGTCTACTAAGAACAAATGTTGGTGAGGGTGTGGAGAAAAGGGACCCCTAGTACACTGTTGTTAGAAATGTAGATTTGTGCAGCAAATATGGAAAACAGTATGGAGGTTCCTCAAAAAACTAAAAATAGAACTATCATATGATCAGCAATTCTGCTCCCGGGTACATATCAAAACAAAATGAAAGCATTAATTTGAAAAGAGGTATGCACTTCAATGTTCACAGTAGCATTCTTTATAATAGCTAAGATATAGAAACAAGCTAACTGTCCATCAACAGATGAATGGATGAAGGTATGGTATATTTTTATAATGCCTATGTAACTCAGTCATAAAATAAAATGGAATTCTTCCATTTGCAACAACATGGATGATCTAAAGAGTATTATGTTTAGTGAAATGTCAGACAGAAAAAGACAAATCCTCTATGTTATCACTTAGATGTTGGATCTAAAAAATAAAATGAATGAATATATCAAAACAGAAATAGACTCATAGACATAGAGAAGAAACTAGGGGTTACCAGTGGGAAAAGGAGGTGGGAGCTGCAAGATAGAGGTAACGAATTAAGAGATAACAAATGGCTATGTGTAAAATAAACAATAAGCATATGTTGTACAGCACAGGGAAATACAGCCATTATTTTGTAATAACTTTAAATGGAGCATAATCTACAAAAATTATTGAGTCACTATGCTGTGAGAGTCCCTTGGACTGCAAGGAGATCAAACCAGTCAATCCTAAAGGAAATTAACTCTGAGTGTTCATTGGGAGGACTGTTGCTGAAGCTGCAGCTCCAGTACTTTGTCCACCTGATGCCAAGAGCTGACTCTTTGGAAAGGACTCTGATGCTGGGAATGACTGAGGGCAGGAGGAAAAGCGGACGGCAGAGGATGAGATAAGATGGTTAGATAGCATTACTGACTCAACGGACATGAAGGTGAGCAAACCCTGGGAGGTAGTGGAGGACAGAGGAGCCTGGCTTGCTATGGTCCATGGGGTCACAAAGAGTTGGACATGACTTATCGATGAAACAACAACGTGTCATACCCCTGAAACTAACATAATATTGTACATCAATCATACTTAAAAAATACTAGCTTCTGCACAGAATGGCATGTTTATTCCTAATGAGAAAACACTGTTTAACACTAAACGAGTCATTTTATTCTCATTTTATGCTTGGTTTACTTGTCTACCAAGTGAGGATAAGACCACCTGCCATAGAAAGCATTGTAAGAACTAGGCTAGATCTTGTGAAAGTACCTGGAAAAGGATAAAATTATGTAATTAGTAATGATTTAAGGAATGCAGTTATTCTCACTGCTCTTTGAGATTACAGATTACTATCTGTGTTTGGGGATGGAGTTCAGGTGAAAGAACCAGTCAGTTCCTCAGGGACTGCCTTGTTCCTGCGACCTGGCCATGCAAGCGCTTTGTGCTAATTGCCTGCGGGGGACAGAGGTCCCCCCTTGGGCTCTGCAGAATGAGCAAGAATGAGCTGGGCTTCCAGGTGTCAGAGCCAGCGCTCCTCAGAGGGCCAGGGCCAACCCCATGGTTAAAAGCCCTCTCCTTGAGGGTAGGAGAGCAGCCACACAGCACAGCCTCCTTCCTAATTTCACACTCTCCCCGCTGCTTGATCCAGCAAGCACCAGTGACAGTGTGACAGAGTCACATGGGCTCTTGAAGCCAAAGGTATGTTTCCATAGAAAATTCATAGATTTCTACTAATGAGAATCCAGGGTTTAAGAGGAGAAGAAGATGGGAAAGGAAAGAACAGTCAGGAGAATCGGAGAGAGAGAGGGAGCAGATGAAATGACCTTTTACAAGCACTGACTTTGTATTCTTACTTTCTGTAGAAAGTTTGGAGGACATGGTATGGGGGCCCCAAGTACATTTGTGACCTTCCCTATCAGCTAAGACAGCTTCCTTGGTGGCATAGTGGTAAAGAATCTGCCTGCCAAAGCTGGTGACATTGTGGGTTCAATACCTGAGACACGGGTTCCATCCCTGGGTCAGGAAGATCCCCTTGAGTAGGAAATGGCGACCCTCTTCAATGTTCTTGCCTGGAAAATTCCATGGACTGAGGAGCCTGGCGGGCTACAGTCCATGGGGTCACAAAAAAGTTAGACACGACTGGCACACAGACACATACCAGCTAAGAAAAGAGGAAAGGAAAATATTTAAACTTCACAGGGGAATTACAAAACTACAAATTAAGGACTTTTATTGAATAAAATTCATTTCTAGGATGTCTAGGAGAGAAACTGGAAAATTCTTATTCTGATCATACCACCCCCAAATAAAGACACTTTTGTGTGCACATATGTGTCCTAGGAACAGTCCTCCAGCAGAAAAAGGTCATGGCAGACTTTGGAATAGCCCAGTGCCCCTGGTCAGACAAATCTCTAAACTCAGACAAATTTCTAAACAAAATCTTTAATTCCTTTTTCTTTTGCCAAAGAATTTGCCGATATTTTTTTCATGCCAAAATCTCAGAATGTCAAATCACAATTTCTCTTGCTTTTAATTTAAGCCTGTTTTTGCTTTTCATAGATAAGGAGAGCACCTGCTAGACAAGCAGGCGTCTTTGAAATCCCACCATACAGCAAAGACATTAACTGGGAGGGAAAAAAAAAAAAAACCATCTCTCTTTAATCACTTCTTCTTAAACAAGTTAATGTCTTGGACATTTTCCATAATACCTATTTTCTCTTGCTTTCTCTTCCCTAAAAATCTGCACATGCTCCATCCATGTCCTTTTCAAAATGTCAGACAAATCAGGTAAGACCCTCCAGTAAGGAACTGCCTATGCAAGACAGGGCAGAAAGCTTACTTCCTGGCCCTCACATCAAGCACTCCTCTCTCTGGTTTTCCTTTTGAAAACCTGCTGCAAACTGCCCTCAGTTTGCAGAGGATTGTAACCAGAAGAGCTATTCCTGGAACACCATGTTCATCCAGCTTTTTCCAGTCTGAGTTTGTGGGGGGGAGTTTCCATACATATTTGATGTACTGCCATTTAACCCTCTTTTAAATTTTTAAGATCCTACGCTCATTAGAATTGCCCCCTGAGCCACCCTGCATCCAGCATTCTTTTTCCAACAGTAGTATCAGAAATCAATTTAAGGGAGCTTGGTTGTATTTCCTGATGCAAACATCAGATGTAGAGTCCCCTCTAGACATCACTGATTCCCTTCATCTCCCTTTATGTTCCTTAAATTTTAATATATACTGTGATGCCTCTAAAGAGTAATAGTTTCCATTGTTTTACTATGAACTATGCCATTTTTTCTTTTATTGATCCTATATTTACCTACTTTAGGATTCAAACTCCTCTTTTCTAATTCTTGAATTCTGAGATTTGGGGGGTGGAATTCCTGTTCACATCAAACACTTCAAATCCACCTTAGACTTCATTCTTCTAGACAAAGTTTATTCTGCTGTGTGGCCCTTGCGTGCCATACTGCCACAATTTTATCCTACATTGAAAACCTTATCTCCAGTCTGGACCAGGTCACCGTGAAAAGATGAACTTAGAACTTAGATGCAAGACAGGCACAAACTGAGCTCTCAGGAGTATCACTGTCTATTGTCTCCAAATAAATATTTTAAAATAAATCATATATAAAAACTTCTCTGCAAGGATAAGGAATTCAGGATTAGGTTTCCTTATTTATTTTTATTTTTTATGATTCCCTTTCTGTTTATTGCTGAAGCTGATGTTAAAGGAAGGCTTGAATTCTGAGAACTTGTACCCACATATGGGGAGTGCTGACAGCTCAGGATCAATTTCCGTAATAGGAGAAAGCCAACTCCAAATTCCATATTTGTTGAGGCTAATCTGCAAGCGGCCAACTGAGAATTGTGGTGAGATTTAGAGAAAGAATGGGCAGAAAACTGGGCAAAGGTAGGCAACTATAGCATCCCGGATTAACTAAGAAGCAAGTCTTGGTTGCTTTTCTCAATATCTTGAAAGTTCAAAACAAATTTACAGATGGGCCAAGATGGGAACCATCTATGCACACATGAGCGATTCCTTAAAATCCTTCTGTACCCAAACAAATTCCATCTAGGTGCTCCTAAATTACACCATAAATAGCACAAGCTCTGAGTTCAGTGTTGTCCTCTCTAAGCTCCTCTTAAAATGCAAATAGTGCCAGATCAATTTAACATTCCAGATTACAAGAGAACTATTGTAACTGAGAACAAGAACTCTGAATTACAAGTTGAGAGACCCTTTAAGGGAGGAAAACATCCTGAAGAGCGTCAAGTTGCTGAATTCAAACTTGAAGTTACTACAATCATGTTTGCTTGGGGAGTTTGTGCAGATCAGGCCAAGAATCCCGCTGATATGGTGTTCCCTCCTGCATTTGCTGAGTGGCAGGGGTCAGCAACCTCCCACTCCAGGCGTGCACTTTCCTTTCCCCGTGCTGACTGGTTTATTCCTTGTTATGCACAGAGTGGGGACCAAAATAAATTTTGGGATCATTGAGCAGCCACAAAGCATCAGCCACCCAGAGACCAGACAACTTATGGAAGAAGACGGGCCATGTCTGTCTGTGTGTCTTTCTCCTTAAGGGACACAAGGGGACAGAAACTTCTAGGAGGAAGTAGGGAGATGGGTGCTAGGAAGAACAGAAATATGAGCTAACAGATTGGTAACTCAGCTCCCTTAAGACCTAAATGAATAGAATAGGCAGTCACCTCTTCTTAAGGCATTAGGTAGAGAAAGGAAGGGGGTTGAAAAGTGTTCTGAAATCTATATCATCCCTGACTCAGTAGAAGGACTACATTGCTGATCTAAAGAAACAGACAATTAAAAGAGATTTCCTGCCTCACTTCTGGGTGGAATCTAGCATCAGGATCTCCAGTGTTTCTGCTACTTACTGATGGAAAGGACATTTCTCAAGGTCTTTGGCCAAGAGGTGTGGCCAAGTGATCCCTGTCTGGAGCACCAGGACCAGATGAGCACACTTGCACAGATTGCTTGAGGAACATCTCTCATAAAGCTCCTCTTCGGGTGTGGCAGCCAAGGTTCGTGGACAAGTTACGGTCCAGAGGAAGAGGCAGAGCATTTACTGCCAGTCTTCAGTGTCCGGATGAGGACAGCTGACCCAATACTGTTTTTGTTTTCTTCTCAGATCCTTTTATTTATTAGTCAAAGAAGGGGGAAGGGCTTTGGTTCATGATTTTCAGAAAAGCCTAGGTCTTGCCCAATGAAAGGGGATGGTAACTGGCCCACTATTTACAAGAGGTAATTTTTATTTATGAGATATTAAGAACTACTCCATGGTTTAAGATGTGTACAGTGGTCATGTTGCAGGAAGGAGGACCCCCTTCCAGGGCCCGAAACTGGGCTCTTGTCTAACACTCGGAAATGAATTGTCCGAGAAGACACATGTGCTGACAAAGCAAGAGATTTTATTGGGAAAGGGTGCCCGGGCAGAAAGCAAGAGGTAAGGTTTTATGGTGATGAGATTAGTTTCTGGTTGTCTTTAGCCAATCATTCTGACTCAGTCCTTCCTGGTGGCGCACACCTTGTTCAGCCAAGATGGAGCCAGAGAGAAGGATTCTGGGAGGTGGTTGGACATGTGGTATCTCCTTTTGACCTTTCCCGAACTCTTCCGGTTGGTGGAAGCTTATTAGTTCCCTGTTCCTTACCAGGACCTCCTGTCATAAAACTCATGCAAATGGTTACTATGGTGTCTGGCTAGGGTGGGTGGTTTCAATGAGTGTGATTCCCCTAACAGTCATATGCCTCAAACTTTTAGGAATCGCCTCTGAAATCTTCTATTATCCTTTACTAATTATGGACACCTGAAAACTGATTTAACTGCCTTTGGAGTAAACCCTGTTTCTATCTTTAGCCTGTTCCACCTGCACATGCTTGGGCTCAAGTGAAGTTTTGTCCTACATTTACCTCTTTTAAACTCACATATTTGTATCTTCTGTATTTGGTGAGTAAGTTTATATTCATGCTGCCCATTCTTTGCATGATTTTATAAACTTATCACCTTCTCCCTTAAACTTCATCTTTCTAGACCAGGAGTTTTCACTTGGGGGCTGGATATAGAAAAGAAGGAAAAAAATTATTAGAAACTTCTGGGGAGCTTTTCGAAATACAGCCAGTCTGCATGACCTTTCCCTGAGTACATCAAAACTTTGGCTGGGTAAATCTGTATTTTGAGAATTTCCACATTTAGCTCCAATGGTCAACTCCTTCCATCCTGTTGTCATCACTGTGTTGAACTGAAGATCCAATCTTTTTGTTCTTTATAAGGCACTTCCTTCATTCCTGTAATAACTCATGTTTGATATTCACATGGAATAAAGTTTCCATTCATTGTGGGACTGGCAGTGTTTGAGGATTGCATGAACACTTGCAATCATAAAGTTTAAACTGGCACTTACCTACCAAGCTCAATGACATCAGAACCACACCGATGCAGATCCACCTAATCCAGCAGCTTCCTCTTTACTCGCTTTACTCCTGGTTTTCCCTGGACAGATTCCCCAAGTGACTGAAGGCAACCAGAGATGGAAAGGGCCAACAGCAGCTCCTGGGAGGGCTTCATTCTGATGGGTGTGTCTGACTACCCCCAGCTGGAGATGATCTTTTTTGTAGGCATCCTCTTCTCCTACTTGCTGACCTTGTTTGGGAACTCGGCCATCATCTTGCTTTCCAGCCTGGATGCCCGGCTCCACACACCCATGTACTTCTTCCTCAGCAACCTCTCCTCCCTGGACCTTGCCTTTACTACTAGCTCAGTCCCCCAAATGCTGATCAACTTGTGGGGAGCAGACAAGACCATCAGCTATGGTGGCTGTGTGACCCAGCTCTATGTTTTCCTCTGGCTGGGGGCCACGGAGTGCATCCTGTTGGTGGTGATGGCGTTTGACCGCTTCGTCGCAGTGTGCCGACCCCTGCACTACCCCACCATGATGAATCCTCGGCGCTGCTGGCTGCTGGCTGCCATTGCCTGGTTGGGTGGCTTAGGCAACTCTGTGGTCCAGTCAACATTCACTCTGCAGCTCCCTTTGTGTGGGCACCAGAGGGTGGACAGCTTCCTGTGTGAGGTGCCTGCCATGATCAAACTGGCGTGTGTTGACACGAGTCTCAATGAGGCTGTGCTCAACAGCGTCTGCACATTCTTCACTGCTGTCCCACTGAGCGTCATCCTTCTCTCCTACTGCTGCATAGCTCAGGCGCTGCTGAAGATCCGCTCAGCTGAGGGGCGGAGGAAGGCCTTTAACACGTGCCTCTCCCATTTGGTGGTGGTGCTCCTCTTCTACGGTTCAGCTGTCTATGGGTATCTGCTTCCAGCCAAGACCAACAAACAGGACCAGGGCAAATTCATCTCCCTCTTCTACTCTGTGGTCACACCCATGGTGAACCCTCTCATTTACACTCTGAGGAACAAGGAGGTGAAGGGGGCGCTGAGGAGGCTGCTGGGGAAGGGAAGAGAAGTCAGCTGAAAGGAGGGAAAATGCCCTCATCATTTACCACCTCTTCATCTCTACATGCTTTTTCTCCTCCTCTCTCTGGCCAGGGGAACATGAGGAGTACTAACCCCAGTACAAGCTTATTCTCCACGGCACTAAGCTGTTGACCCATGGCTAGTGTTATTTCTTAGGTTCTGTACTTATTTTCCAGATATCCTCCTGTGGACCACAGATAGCAGAGGCTGCCATCGAGGCTCAGAGGTTGTTGACTTAGTACAGACTTAGCTCATGGTTACTTCTGTCCACATCTTATTTTTACATATTCATTATGTGTAATAAAAATTACATGTGTAGTATTGTATTTTAGAGAATTTTGTACATTTCTGAATTCTGTACTTTCCCTAATTCTCCACTTGCAGTATCTTATATAGTTCCATAAAATCGAGCCAGGTTTTATTAACCCCGGTTGAAAACCCAAAAACTTCATCTTTGCACCCGATCCTTCCATCTTTTTCCACCTCTTTCTCTCTTTTTAATATTTCAGTCTGCCCTCATTCCCCACCCATATGCCTCTGTCATTGTTTACCCTCTCCTTTATGTCTACATCCCACTTTCCCTTTTGCCTCATCCAATCCTGAAGGAAGACCTTTTTTGGCTGGGCCTCAAGACTTGTGGAAACTTAGTTCCCCTACTAGGGATGGAACCGATGCCCCCTGCAGTGGAAGCATGGAGTCCTAACCACTGGACCACCAGGGAATTCCCAAGACCATTTTTGTTTCAATTAAATGTTTCATTTAAATCATTTTCTCACTGGGACTTCCCTTGGTCCAGTGGTTAAGACTATGTACTTCCACTGTGGGGGACAGGGGTTCAATCCCTGGTCAGAGAACTAAGATCCTGCATCCCGTGTGGCCAAAAATAAATAAATAAAAATTAATCATTCCTTCACCAAAGTCCCAGCCATCAGGTTTGCTACCAGCATTTGGATATACTAGTGTGGTCAGTGGTTATGGAATGCTCTGAGATTTCTTAAGCAAGTTTAAGAGCCCAGGAAAGATTGTCCATCTGTAAAGCATCTCCTCTGTCTCATGATTTAGTCTTCCACCCCTTAAGTCTCTGGAATTCAGTAATCAGTCCTGCACACCAGAATGCAAGTACTGGAATTAGAATGCCAGTTTGTGATTCTTCACATCACTAGAATTACCAAGGAAATCCACCCCTGCCCCTGCAGTCCATGTGTTCTTTCCCCGGGGAGGAAAGCTGGGTTGATATGAGAAAGTTGCTTGACAAAACATTACCAGAGAAAAGGAGATCAGTTGATTTTAGGTCTATTTTCTAGAGTCTTGTTTCTCCCACAGCACCTAAACACATGCTTCATACATAGTAGATGCTCTATAAATACTTTTGTGAGTTGAGTTAATTAACAAGGCTCATGAGTCTTCCTTTTTCACATAGGAGCTAAATACATCAAGTGAACCATTTTCGCATTTGCCACTTTGGGGTCATCCTGTCACCTGGACAGTGCTGAACGAACAATGACAAATTTTCCCTCTTTCCACATTTCCATAATGCCTCCCAAAGACATCTAATTATATTGTCCCAGCCTGAATCTGTTTTTCCAGTTTCAGATCAGAGCCATGACCTATTTTCTCAGTTCCTTACACAGTAATACTAAAGTATGTCTCCAGGACTCACCACTTAGCAGCATTATCTTGGTCAACTCATTAAAGTCCAGAGTCTTGCAGACTTTCTATTGATCTGCACACTTAGATAAGATGCACTTCTCAGGAGGCAGAATCACAACAACCAAGCTCCTAAAGCTGATATATAAACGAGAATGCCAGCTGGTTAATTTATGAGAACGTTACTTTCCAAGGAGGTATGTGTATGTTCAGTTGTTCGGTTTTGTCTGGCTCTTTGCAACCCTTTGGATTGTAGCCCACCAGGCTCCTCTGTCCATGAGATTTCTCAGGCAAGAATACTGGAGTGGGTAGCCATTTCCTCCTCCAGGGGATCTTCCTGACCCAGGGATCAAACCTATGTCTCCTGTGCCTCCTGCATTGCAGGGAAGATTCTTTACCTGCTCAGCCACTGCAAACATACTTGGGGGAAAATATAAAGAAAATAAATAGGCATTCTTTAAACACTTCAGAGTTCTGCAGAGTCTCCCTATGGAAAGTACAGGACAGTTTAAATCTGACTTGCAGTAAGGGCCGAGGTAAGACAGAATTAGAGGGAGGACAAAAAGGGCCGAGGTAAGACAGAATTAGAGGGAGGACAAAAAGTTTGAGATGTGAATGCATCATGGGGGCAACATACACCATCATCAAAGTGCACATGTATTCGTCCTCCATTCTCAACGGTGGGCATGAAACAAAGTCAAAAATAGGGAAAGCAGAAGCCAACGCAACATTGCAAAGCAATTATCCTCCAATTAAAAATTAGTTTTTAAAAAATTGGGAAAAACAATTAAATGTGAGGGAAGCTCCTTGTTTTGAGGACTTTTATGTTCCATTTCTAGGGTTTCAGATGAAAAAAATATGTTTCGTGTCTTACTCAGTTGGAAATTCAAAAAAAAAAAGAAATACCAAGAACTATCAAAAGTTCACCAACCTTAGTAAAATAGTAATGTACAGCATTTGAAGATGCTGGTCTGGTCAGTGAATTTAAGTAAGTTTAACATCCCATCTCATAGAGCCCTTCACAAAGTCTGTTCAGATCCTAACCTGCACTGTAAACTAGCAAAATGAGTTCAGTGACTAGGTTTTGAACTTTACAATTAAAATAGTCAGTCCTTCCCCTGTCTTCACAGCCTTCAAGCTCAATTCCACAGCTGTGGTTAGGAGATGTTGGAATAAAGGAGGTGATGAGAAATAGGAATTGAAAAGTGACTTTGGCTTCGTAAACTTATACTCTGTTATGTGAGTGTGAAATTACAGGCTAATTATTGGGTGAAAATGTCGTTTATTTGACTATATAGATGATTTGAACACATTGACTTTACTGGGTACTTACCCTGGACTAGGTAACAATCTAAACTCTTTACATGAATCAACTCCTCTAGTCCTCATGATAACTTATACCATCCCCATTTTAAGATGAGCACATTGTAGCCCAAGGTGAAACATGCTTACAGCACACAGTAGTAGGGCTGGTAATCAGACGCAAGTGCATTTGACTCTAAAACTTGTGCCTCTTCCAAATTTTTTTTCTTTTTGAAATAATCTTAAACTTACAGAAAAGTTAGAGGCATGATATAAAGGGCTTTCCCCTCCCCAGATCATTTGAGAGTAAGTTGACAATATGATACTCTGTCTTCCCTCAACTTTTTTATGGTGTATCTATAACAAACAAGGACATTCTCCTGTGGGACCTCCATGTAGACATCAAAATTACTAAGTGAGCATCAATATATTATACTATTTAATACTGAGACCCCATTCCGCTTTTATCAATTGTCCCTATTGTGTCTTTCATAGCAAAAGGATTCTGTTCCAAATCACATATTGCATGTAACTGTCAAGTCTCCCTAGTCTCTGTCAGTCTGAAATGGTTCATCCATCTTCTCTTCACTTTTGGGACCCAGACACTTTAAAAGATCATCCAGTTATTTAGTGGGACATATCTCTATTTGAGTTTATGTTTCCTCATAGTTAGATTCAGGTTATCTTTGTCAGGAATTCCTCAAACATGATGTTGCCTTCTTCTCATTGTATGCTATCAGGTGATGCTATGGACTGAATTATTTACTATACCCAAAAATTCATACATTGAAGCCCTAAGCCCCAATGTAATTAATTTGGTCATAAGACCTTTAGCAGAGCTTTGCGCAGTGGCAGTATCGTAGCCAATGAGGTTTATCCGAGGTGCGATTATTGCTAATTGAAAGACCTTTAGGAGGTAATTAGGGTTAAGTGGTATCATAAGGGTGTGCCTGCCTCCCCGCCCCCCCCCTCCCCGATCTGACGGGATTGGTGACCTCACAAAGAGAGGAAGGAGAGGAAGGTCTTTCTCCACGCACACTCAAAGGAAAGGCCAAGTGTGGACAAAGCAAGCTTCTGTAAGCCAGGAACAAGCCCTCACCAGGAACAATTCTTCCAGAACCTTAACCTTGGGTTTCCAGGGTCCATAATTGTGAGAAAATTAATTTCTGTTGTTCAAGTCACTCAGTCTGTGGTAGTCAGTTGTGGCAGCCTAAGCAGGCTAAGATAAGTGGTGTAAATTTCAATGTCTCTCATTACTAATGATGTTACTTGGATCACTAAATGAGGGTGGTGTCTGCTAGACTGTTCCATTATTTCCTACTTTGTAATTAAGTATTTTATGGGGAAGTACTTTGAAACTGAGGCTTCCCAGGTGGCACTAGTGGTAAAGAACCCACCTATCAATGCAGGAGACCTAAGAGATGTGGGTTCAACCCCTGGGTTGGGAAGATACCCTGGAGGAAGGCATGAAAACCCACTCCAGTATTCTTGCCTGGAGAAACCCATGGACAGAGGAGCCTGAAGAACTACTGTCCATGGGGGCACAAAGAGTTGGAAATGACTGAAGCGACTTAGCATGCACACACGCACTTTGAAACTACTTAAATATCCTGATACTAATTAAACTCAGTTAATTCTTTTATTTATGTGTATCTTACAGAATCAATGTTTCCTGTTTTATTCTATGGTTTATAACTTGTTAATATCATTATATTGTTCTCCCCTGTTTAACCACTGGGATTCCATTCAAGCTGACCTTTGTTTTTTTGACTTGTCCCCATATTCCTTGAGCATTTCCTTGCTTGCTTCCACATCATGATGTCTCAGGTTTATGTTTTATTAACCCTCCCTGGCACTCTTTTTCATCATCTGAAAAATGAATATAGTAGATGGCAGGAACAATGTAAGGATCAAAACAGATAGTGCATGTTCGAGTGCTTGGAGAATACGGCTCTATCAAAGATGAATTATACTTAATCAAAAGATGGAATATTTACCCTGAGGAGATTTATCAGTCTATTTCACATCCCAATTCTCTCCATTTATATGCTGATGGAGAGCTACTCTCACTGTACAACCAGGTTGTTTATAACTGATAGATAGATGAAGTGGGGTCAGAATAAAGGCAGGGAGAAGCTACCACTATTCTTTTCCTCACACTGTCATCCCAACCCATCAGCTCCCTCTTCAAAATATATCCAGAATATCCCAGTCCAGAATCACACACACATTTGAAAATTTGGAAAGTATCCGAATGTTCATCAAAAGGAAAATGATTTAAGAGCAAACTCATAATGGGGAATGACAAATACAGGAGTTTAAAAAAAAAATGAGGTTGATATATTGAAACAGAAAAGCTTGAAGATATACTAAGCAGGGAAAATTGCAGATTATGGCCCAGCAAGATACACATACTAAACAGTTATTTCCTCTGGAGAGGGAGTGTAATTTTGGAGATAAGAGATGAGAGAATTAATTTTTTTAAGTGAGAATGTTTTGCAGCATACTTTTGGCATATGAAAAAATTAAAACATAGGGGAAAAAGCATTGGGTTAGAAGGGAGTTCTACTCCTACTTCTGTGATTACACAGTCACTTAAACACTGTTGCAATTTTCTCATCTAGAGGCTGATCACAAAATTGGCTTCATAAGATTGGTGTCAGGATAAGTTACTGTGTTGTTATTGTTCAGTTGCTAAGTCGGTTCCCACTCTTCATGGCCCCATAGACTGCAGAACGCCAGGCTTCCCTGTCCTTCACTATCTCATGATAGTGCTCAAACCTGTCCATTGATTTGGTGATGTGATACAACCATCTCATCCTCTGCCACCCCTTTCTCCTCCTGCCCTCAATCTTTCCTAGTATCAGTTTTTTCCAATGAGTTGGTTCTTCGAGTCTTATGGCCAAATACTGGGGCTTCAGCTTTATTGTCAGTCCTTCCAATAAATATTCAGGGTTGATTTCTTTTATGATTGACTGGTTTGATCTCCTTGCCATCCAAGGGACTCTTCACTTCTTCTCCAGCACCACAGTTCAAATGCTACTGTGTACGTGTATAAAGAGTACACAGTACACAGAGTACATCATGAGGAATGCTGGGCTGGATGAAGCACAAGCTGGAATCAAGATTACTGGGAGAAATATCAATAACCTCAGATATCCAGATAACACCACCCTTACGGAAGGAAGTGAAGAAATAAAGAGCCTCTTGATGAAAGTGAAACAGGAGAGTGAAAAAGTTGGCTTAAAACTCAACATTCAGAAAGATCATGGTATCTTGTCTCATCACTTCATGGCAAATAGATGGGGAAACAATAGAAACAGTGACAGACTTTATTTTCTTGGGCTCCAAAATCACTGCAGATGGTGACTGCATCCATGAAATTAAAAGATGCTTGCTCCTTGGAAGAAAAGCTATGACCAACCTAGACAGCATATTAAAAAGCAGAGGCATTACTTTGCCAACAAAGGTCCTTCTAGTCAAAGCTATGGTTTTTCCAGTAGTCATGTACAGATGTGAGAGTTGGACTATAAAGAAAGCTGAGTGCCGAAGAATTGATGCTTTTGAAGTGTGGTATTGAAGAAGACTCTTGAGAGTCTCTTGAACTTCAAGGGGATCCTACCAGTCCATCCTAAAGGAAATCAGTCCTGAATATTCATTGGAAGGACTGATGTTGAAGCTGTAACTCCAATACTTTGGCCTCCTGCTGTGAAGAACTGACTCATTTGAAAAGACCCTGGTGCTGGGAAAGATTGAAGGCAGGAGGAGAAGGGGACGGCAGAGGATGAGATGGTTGGATGGCATCACCTACTCAATAGACATGAGTTTGAGCAAGCTCTGGGAGTTGGTGATGGACAGGGAAGCCTGGTGTGCTGCAGTCCATGGGGCTGCAAAGAGTTAGACATGACTGAGTGACTGAACTGAACTGAAGACATCAGGCACCTTATGGGTGGAATGGAGACTAGCAGCCCACAGTGTTCAGTTGTTTGGGAAAGAATGAAATCATGTCTTCTGAAGTTTGGGTGGGGGGCAAAGGCACTAAGGCTGGAAACAGCCTGTTCCAAGATGTGGGAGCAACTCACTTGTGCTGGATTGTAGGCTGTGCATAGGAGAGTGGGCAGTGAGGCTGGAGGTGTAGACTAGGTCTTAAATGCAAGGGGGAGCCCTGCCATTTAGGTGGTCTTGATTTATTTCATCGGCTTTAAGGAGTCTTGAAGGCTTTTGAGCAGAGCAGTTTATTCAGTTGGATTAGATTTGTATAAAGAATCTGCTCGCTTTGTAGGAAGACCAGGTGACAGATGGGAGGAGACCCTTGTACCAGCCTGGCCTAATGATAATGCCCCTAGACCAGGAGTTCTTAACCGTGGGCCATGTTGCCCCTCAAAGATATTTGGCAGAATCTGCAATCATTGTCAGGACTAGTGGGTGCTCCTGATAGCTAAGGTGGAGGCCAAGGGTGCAGCTAGACATCCTATGATGCGTAGGCCACCCACCAACACAGACAACAAAGGCCTGTCTAGTCCCAAATGTCAATGGTGGTGAAGCGCGGAAATCCCACCCTGGAGCCAAGGAGTGGACACCAAGGGGAGAAAGAGAGAGTTCAGGGACATTTCAGCCAGAGACCAGTCTTTGCCTCCTTTCATAGTCTTTATAATGCTTAAGTACTGGACACCCAGTTAATCAGGTGTAAAGACCCAGACTTCCTTGTCTTGTTTTGCCCTTTCATTCCTTTACAAAATATTTATCTGGTGCTGTGATTCAGCAATGAACAAATCACCCATTCTCCAAGAACCTTACATTCTTATACAGATGATAGACATTAAACCAATAAATATATATCAAGTAGTGGGATATGCTACAAAGGAGTTCCTTTAAGGTGGAGCTTTTGTTACTGTCACCACAAACCATTTACTCTACATCTTGTACATGCCAAAGCACTGGGCCAGATGCTTTACAAATAGCATTTCTAATCTTTTTCTCTATGCTGCAAGGTCAATTAGTTATGCTCACATGACAAAAAGTAGGTTACAGAAGTTGAATATTTTCCCTAAAGTCAGTTACTGTGAACTTAAGCTGGGACTGGACACTGGATCCACCTAATAGTCAAAGCATTTCCATTAGGTAACACTGACTTGAGTGGGGAAAAAAAATCTGTGCCTTCTCAACCAAACTTAGCAAAGTAAAGTAGAGATGAAGTTTTTATTGAAGAGGCCTAGCTGGCCAGACCAACAAGACCCTGCCACTGTCAGGCAGGGTACTGGGATTCTTACTCTCCTGTTCTGCCCAGTCACAAATACCATGCCTCCATGGAAGGGGTACCCCTTGACCATCCTCTGCAAAATGTGAAATCTCTGATGTCTCCTTTTGTTTCTTTTTATTTGATCTCTTTCTGCTTTTTCTCACTTTGGGCTGTAAAAGTTCTTAGGATCATGTCTAATCTACACTGTGTGATTAACTAGCTCTTAATTTAGTGCCAGGGATGACAGCATCCTTGGGAGGTAGTTGGTCATAATGGGTGTGACATGAAACCTCAGCTGTGCCTTCCTCCTCCCAAGGAGGCTGGGCCTATGGCCCCTGCCACAAAAAGGCTGCCCTGGTGGTTTGAACATGTAATATAAGGTCTGTGTTTCAAGGTTTCACAGAAATTGGTAGCCAGAATGTTGAGAGAGTGAAAAATTAAAGGTTTTGAAATTGATTTGACTCAGGTTCAAAATCTAGCTCTTTCACTTTAGTCACTATGCAAGTCACTTAACCCATGATAGCAGGTGTGCTTTGGGGCTACTAGGAAACCCAGACTTTATTTGCAGATCTCAGTAAATCCCCAATTTATGGAAAACTCCAGAAGTGCTACTGGAATGGCCAACTGCATAGGGAATGCCCAAGTGGTTTCAGGAGCACAGCTTCCTCCAGATGCCAGAACAGGGTGGCAGAAGCTCAGAGTCCTTCAAGGCAACTTCCATACCACAGGGAGTAGCCAGGTTAAAGGCTAGCATCCTGTGACCTGCACCTGTGAAGCCCTCTCTTCTTGCTCTCCACCCAGAAGCTGAGCTGAGGATGAGCAACAGGACTGCACGGAAGCTGGAGCTGATGATGATGAAAGCGAGGATTTGCCTGTTGTGTCAGCAATGACATGGGCACAGTCTGGCCCAGGACCCCAGAAGTCCTGGCTGTTCCCAAACTGACCGGTAAGGCAGTCCCTCACAGGAGAGGCAGAAAGGAGGTGACAAGAGAAGTCTGGTAGGAGGCCTGAAAGGTTGGTTTTCTGGCTTTGGCTGTGACCCCATCTGCCGTTTTAGGCTGAGGAGCCAGAGCAGATGTGTGAAAAGGCAAGGTATGTAGACTTCGGTGTACTCTGGGTTGTGAGAATATTTATTCAATCTTGTCTGTAGGAAGAGGTTCTCAGTCCTTGGGATAAAAGGAATACTGTCAACTGAAAAACTGTATCAATTAGTTAAAACGTTTCAGTGAGGAAGGGAGGTATAGACCCCATATGGAGAGCCCCAGTATTAAATGTACAGGGGAAACTGGGCTTTTTAATTGGTATCTGAAGGGCTGAAGCAAACCAGGTGTATAAGTTACACATCAGAGGAAAGGGGTAGACCTGGGATGTTGCCTTTTGTACAGCCTACTTCAAATTTATTCTCAAGCGGCTGGTGCAGTGATCAGGCCAATTCGTCAGTGGGATATAGACACTCAGGTAACAGAGGGGGTAACCACAGGAAGCCGTGACCACACAGGGAGTAGTGGGATTACAGGAGAAAGGTTGGGTTCATCAGAACTTGGAAGCTTGGAAGAGTGACACTGCAGAGCTGGGACTCAGATCCTAGGGCTTGTGGGCTGGGTGGTGCTGCCTGATGTACTCTATTTCTGAGGGGTCCAGTGAGGCTGATTCTGGAAGGAAAATACAGTGTGTTTCATTCACTGCCTTCTATTTGGCTTCTGTGTAATACCTGGTACTTTATAGGCTATCAGATATTTTCTGAATGAATGAATAACTGAAGATATTCTCCAGTTCTTATTGTCTGCTCCAGACACCCCTAAAACACTGACAGGCCAGGGCTGGGTGCTCTAGTGCTCTGCATCCCTTCTCCTGCCCGGCAGACTAGAGGGTAAGGCAGTTCGGATGGTGGAGGCACTTGAAGAATGCCAGGAGTCCGGCAGCTGCATCCCGGTTTCCCTGATCACTGCACACCCAGGAGTGGGAGTGTAAGGCCTCCTCAGACAGCCATTTTGCTTTTTTTGCATTTCTTTTTCTTGGGGATGGTCTTGATTCCTGTCTCCTGTACAATGTCACGAACATCCGTCCATAGTTCATCAGGCACTCTATCAGATCTAGTCCCTTAAACCTATTTCTCACTTCCACTGTATAGTCATAAGGCTGAGACAGCGCACGAGTGGCTGAGAGGAGCTATCCCACGTCCAAGGTCAGGGGCGGCGGGCGAGAGGAGATACCCCACGTCCAAGGTAAGAGAAACCCAAGTAAGACAGTAAGCGCTGAGAGAGGGCAACAGAGGGCAGACAGACTGAAACCACAATCACAGACAACTAGCCATCTGATCACATGGACCACAGCCTTGTCTAACTCAATGAAACTAAGCCATGCCATGTGGGGCCACCCAAGACGGCCAGGTCATGGTGGAGAGGTCTGACAGAATGTGGTCCATTGGAAAAGGGAATGGCAAACCAGCTCAGCATTCTTGCCTTGAGAACCCCATGAACAGTATGAAAAGGCAAAAAGATAGGACACTGAAAGATGAACTCTCCTGGTCTGTAGATGCCCAGTATGCTACTGGAGATCAGTGGAGAAATAACTCCAGAAAGAATGAAGGGATGGAGCCAAAGCAAAAACAACACCCAGTTGTGGATGGGACTGGTGATAAAGGCAAGGTCCAATGCTGTAAAGAGCAATATTCCATGGGAACCTGGAATGTTAGGTCCATGAATCAAGGCAAATTGGAAGTGGTCAAACAGGAGATGGCAAGAGTGAACATCGACATTCTAGGAATCAGTGAACTAAGATGGACTGGATTGGGTGAATTTAACTCAGATGACCATTATATCTACTACTGTGGGCAAGAATCTCTTAGAAGAAATGGAATAACCATCATTGTCAACAAAAGAGTCCAAAATGCAGTATTTGGATGCAATCTCAAAAACAACAGAAAGATCTCTGTTCATTTCCAAGGCAAACCATTCAATATCACGGTAATCCAAGTCTATGCCCCAACCAGTAATGCTGAAGAAGCTGAAGTTGAATGGTTTGATGAAGACTTATAAGACCTTCTAGAACTAACACCCCGAAAAGATATCCTTTTCATTATAGGGGACTGGAACGCAAAAGTAGGAAGTCAAGTAACACCTGGAGTAACAGGCAAATTTGGCCTTGGAGTACGGAATGAAGCAGGGCAAAGGCTAATAGAGTTCTGCCAAGAGAACACACTGGTCATAGCAAACACCTTCTTCCAACAACATGAGAAGACTCTACACATGGACATCACCAGATGGTCAACACTGAAATCAGATTGATTATATTCTTTGCAGCCAAAGATGGAGAAGCTCTATACAGTCAGCAAAAACAAGACTGGGAGCTGACTGTGGCTCAGATCATGAACTCCTTATTGCCAAATTCAGACTTACATTGAAGAAAGTGGGGAAAACCACTAGACCATTCAGGGAAGGATGCTTAGTGAAGCTTTTCTCACTCTGAGAGCACTGGTGAGGTTTTTCCCTCATGTGGGGTTCTGGTGGGCTCTCAAGTGGGAGCCGTTGTTGAAGTTTTTCTCACACTGCCCGCAACTGTGGGGCTCTCCTCAGCGTGGACTCACCATAAGTGCTGAACTGGAAGCTGTTGTTGAATCTTTTCCCACAGACCGCACACTAATATGGCTTCTCCCCTGTGTGGGTCCTCTGGAGAACAGTGAAGCTTCAGCTCTGGTTGAAGCTTTTCCCACATTCCCCACACTGGTAGGGTCTCTCCCCTGTGTGAGTTCTCAAGTGGGCGGTGAGGCTGGAGCGCTCGCTGAAGCCTTTCCCACACTCACTGCACTTGGGAGGTTTCTCTCCGGATTCTTTGGTGTCGAACAAGATAAGAACTTCATCTAAAGCTTTTCCCACATTCGTGACATTTAGAAGCCTTTTCCAGTTTGGGGACTGGGTGGTGGCGAGAGAGAGAACTCTGAGAGCGGTGAGAGCAGTTTTTCCCACACAGGAGATGTGTGCAGGTCTCCTCCCAGTATGAAGCTTTCAGTGGTTCATCCTCTGCTGGGATGCAGGTTTCTGCTTACTCTCCCTGGAGAACCTCCTCATTGCCTTCCTGACACTGGAGTGCCTGCCCAGCCTCTTTTTAGCTCAGAGCGCCCAAACACTTACCTGGACCTCAGAAGAGGCCCGTTCATTTCTTCTTCATTTGTATCATCCCATTTCCGATTCTCTTTTGTTCTTGATGTCTCTGTCTTACCTGCCTCTGACCCGTCTGCTGAGTCAGGCTCTTGTGCTCCACCCTTGATTTTTCTTCCCCAGTTGCTGGTATCTTGTGGGCTTTCACTCTAGTCTCCCTTGTGGAAGAAGCCTTAGGCTTTTCCCTCAGCCTGCTGCCCGTACTATCTGGGGTGTCTGCATATTCTCTGATCCAGGCCAGGTTGTCACTGGGGCAGAGACAGGACCACGGTTATCAAATCAGGGGCAGAGCAAGGTAGGGGGAGGTCAGGCCTCCCCGAAAAGGGTCAGAGTGGGTAAAGAGCCATGTCATGGTGTCTGTGGGCAAAACAAGGGGACAACCCAAGAGAAACTCAGTGGACCATATAGTAATCTTTCCAACATCTCTAGAAAAAAAGATTTTTAGGGTGAGTGGGGGTGCAAGGTGAAATAGGAACTTAAAGAGACAAAAGGTGTCAAACACAGCTCACTGGGACCCCAGCACCTGTCTCCTGGTCTCTGAGACCCCTCTTCTGTGGAAGGTTCCCAGAGACCTTTGGAATAAGCCAGGCTAGGGGAGAAAACAGCTACTGTCAAGGGGCAGTCTCCACATAACAGTCATGGAGCAGAGGTTGCAACCCCAGCAGCACCTGGGAGCACAGCAGAGATGCATGTTCCTGGGCTCCACCTCAGATCTAAAGAATCAGCAGCTCTGGGGTGAGGCCTGGGATTCGGTTTAACATGCCCTCAGGTGAGTCTGGTGCACAGTCAGGTTTCAGGATCACTGCTATAGCCAATGGCCTGTCTCTGTGTTACAAAGTTCCTTTTACTACATCCCTCCTGACACAATAGCTTTTTTAAAATAAAATTTTTTTTTCATTGTAAAGAAATATGTGCATGGTGTGTGTGTATATATATATATGTGTGTGTGTGTGTGTGTGTGTGTGTGTGTGTATAGCAGGGGGGAGAAAATGTCTCCTTGTCCAACCACCCAGAGATAATCATGATGCTCTTAAAAATACCATAGGAACTCAATCCTTCTATTTTTTCAAACCAAGAGAATGAATTCTTCCTCAGACCCCCACCTTCAAGAATAGTACAAAGGAAATGGTACATTTTGCTAACTTACTAGCAGAACTTCAGAGGACACTCAGAGATCTGTGACCACCTGGGGAGGCTTCACCACCTGGGATCTGAGCCGCCTGTGGGCACAGCAAGCTGCCAGAGCCGAATGTGGAACATGGTGAGTCCCGCCCCCTTTACTTAGACCCCTGAGCCTCAGAAATCAGACACCAAAGAGCACAGATGTTCCCAAGCATTCAGAGTAAAATAAATTCTAAATATCAAAGTTTTCAGAGATACTGATAGTGTCTTTACTTCGCTTGAAAAATACAAAAACAGGTAAACTCTTAGACGGTTTTCCATTTCATCAATAGAAGCTTGCCTTTTAAAAACACATGAAGACAGTATTTTTCTCTAGGATCTGAGTTACATAAAGATGAGGTGGCTTTAAAAAATTACTTAGTAACCTGTAACAGCAGTTTCGAATTAAGCAGAAAAGGCAGCAGTAGCCTTTAGCTAATCTAGAAATGTATGCAGCCAAAGTGCTTCACAGAAGGAGACATAAAGACAGAGCCTCGGTCTGGCTATGCAGTGGCATATTGTGCTTAGTCACTCAGTCGTGTCCGATTCTTTGTGACTCTATGAACAAGAGCCCACCAGGCTCCTCTGTCCATGGGATTCTCCACGGGCAAGAATACCGGAGTGGGTTGCCATTTCCCTCTCCAGTGGCATATTATGCAGCCCTAAAAACAGACCAAGAAGTGATACTTTTGTAGACTGAAAACATAAATGAGAGAGGCTAGAAACAAAACGTCATGTATTGTAGGATTCTTCCTGTAAAATGTCCAAAACAGACAAATCCATAGAGAGAGAATGAGGAGCAACTGCTTAATGGGCATGGGGTTTATTTGGGGGAGGTGGAGCAGGAGGGAGTGTACAGTGTTTTGGAATACGATAGAGGTGATCATAGTACAACATTGTGACTGTACTAGATGCAACTGAATGGTTCACTTGAGATGGCTAATTTTACATTAAGTGATTAATTTCACCTCAATTAGTTAATTTTTTTTAGTTAAATTTTTGATTAAAATTTTTCTAAAACACTAAGACGAATTAAAAAAAAAAGAGCCATGGAAGAAAAAAAGTAGAAGCAATGTATTTAGGAAGAGATTAAGCTAGATGGAGAAGGGGATTATGTTTTCAAGTTCATGAAGAACTGCGCTGCAGAAGGGAAGGTCAACATGCTTTAATAATACCTGATTCAGAGGCAGTAACATTAAACTGTAATAAAGTTAACACACAAACAATCTCTGCCCCCTATTTTAAGTGCTACTACCATCAACTAAAATTTGAAATATTGATTTTTGGATGTATCTCTAAGGCATTTAACCTGGAGGCCAGGGTCCAACTTGAGCTCAGACCTGCACTTCCAGTGGATGATCGTCCCTCACACCTCAGGGGAGGGCGGAGGCTCCTGCTTAAGCTTCTGACTGTCCCCACAGTCTCTGGGCAGAGCTCCGTGACCCCTTCACAGTCCATTCCCCTGGATGAAGCCCCTGTTCAAGTGTTTGTTGTTTAGTCACTAAGTCGAGTCTGACTCTTTTGGGGTCAGATCTCAGTGATTCTCTTCTACCCCCCAAGGGAGCTGTCTCCTTGATGGGCATTTTCAGATCCTTCCTAGATTCCAGGACCTGGGGACAGACCCCATCATCTGTCACTACAAATTCCTGCCTAAAGTGACAGAGAGATGATGAGAGGCAGCTGGAGTCTCACTTCTCCTTCCTGCTCCCCTTCCCCTCCTTGAGGGGTTTCAAAGAGCTGTTTTACCCTTCACATTCCCGTGCTGTTGTCATTCACGTGAAGACTGCGGTTCTGAGGTGATGGTGGACAGTAGGCAGAGATGGTCCACACAGAAGTGGCAAGGGGTCTAGGGTGACTGTGAGCACAGAGGGATTCTGTTGTGCTTAGTCTCCTCTCCAGACTCTGACTTCATACAGATGCTCTCCTGCCCTTCTACATCCAGCCTAGTTACTATCAACAGTCCCCCAACCAAGGATATATATTAACCTCCCCCATTTCTGATGCATCACCACCACACTGCTCCTCCCTCCAAATTATGTTAGAACCTCTTAATCCTCAATCCTATGAAATTTTATCTACAACCCACCCCGCCCCAACTCTTCCTCCTACAGCTGGGGTGCACATCTGCATCCTCCCTGGAAAAGGCAAGGACATCCCAATCCAGCCATGCAAACTCAGAGCACCAGTGGGCTGCCTCCTGCTCCAGACACAGTCACACTCAGGCTAGCCCTCCCCTGACCCACAACTGAAGCCTTCCTGCTACTTTTCCTTTTCCTATGCCTTTCACACCACCCCCTTCTTCCAAAGTATACAAGAATGTTACAGTGATCAGATCTCAAACTGATCAGATCTCTCCCTCCACATGCAGGTATCATATGAAACTCATCACTGTTTCAAACTGACCACTTAATCCAGGCAGCAGGGACTGGCTCTAGTGTGACTTTGTTTAGTGTACAACACATGGCACACTCCTTCAAGAAACCTTCTAGCAAGAGAGATTAGATTTAAATTCACCAACATCTCTAATTTTCCTGACCTGCTGAGTGAATAGTTGTTCTTTCCCTGGCCTTGTTTTGGAGAACTCTAATGAGTGTTTTACCACTTTAATTAGTGACTCTAAGCATTCACTGAATATATGAATGTCTTAAGTTATTTCAGCAAATGAGAAATTCGAGAAAATCTTCCCATTGATGAAGAGCATAGGATCAATGCAATATAGCTATTAATAGTATTCTCTGGGCAGCAGATGAATTCTGGAATTTCTCGACTAAGCACCTCTGCAGTAACTGCATTCCTGTGCTGCTCACACCAACTTCTTCATGACGAAAACCACAGGGTTCTGACTGCCTTTTCTCACCTGTTGCCTAGCCACTCTCTGTACATCCTCAACCAGAGCCACAACTTTGTCACCATTCTCTGGGCACTGCTCCCTCACCCAGCTCTGAAGCTTTTCTGGCAGAAACGGCTCCAAAGTCAGCAGCTCCAGGATTTGCTCTTTTGAGTGTGTCTTAGGCCTCAGCCACTGACAGCAGAGTTCTCAGAGTTTGCTAAAAACCTTTATAGGGACCAGCTACCTTCTCATGGGGACCAGCTGCTCCTCACCTCCACTTCCTGGAAGCAGCACTGCTAAAAGTGCTGGTGGGAAGCTTAGTAGTCAGGGCTGTGGCCTGCCATGGAGGGCTGATTGCTGTGTCCTGTGTGGAGTCCTTGCTTGGGGATGGTTGTGCCTGGGGACTCTTTATTGCAGTCATGCTTTGCTTCAACCTGCTGGCTCACTGGCTGTCACTGCCATCCTGCAGTTCAGATTCCATGTCTTACCCCTGGGAAGCAGGTCTCCTGGATACCAGTGAAATATGTCTTTTTGGAATCAGAGACCTGAGCCTGTCATAGATGGGCAGACTCAGACTCATAGTTGAAAAAGGCTCAACTTTGAAGCAAGGCTGAGAAGAATGGAAACAAAACAAAACATAAAATCATTCCCTATTTCTTTACTCTAGTCCTTACTGTTTATTTCTGTCCTTTCCTTTACTCCTTCTCCAATCCAAGGAGCCAAAGCACCAAAAATATCAAAAAGCATCATTTTTCTCGCTAGCCTGATTTCTGTGGGTGAATTCCCCAAACAGTTCCTCACAGGGTCATCCATCTGTCCCTACTCATGCTCCCCACGTGCCTGTGGCTTGTCCCTGTCCTGCCTACCCTCGGAAGCTTGGATCCAGCTTCCCAAGTCCTCCTTTTCTTAGGAGGGAAGAGTATCAACCTCATTAATATCACACCCTCCTCCCACCACCACCACCACCACCACACAGTGTGGATAAGAAATGCATTTATTTTCCAGCATTCCTTCTCCACTTCTGACAGAAGCATCTTCTCCCTTTGTGAAAAAGTCCCTTTCTATTCCATTGTCTCTGGTGGGGCTATTCATCACAGTACCTTTACTCCAACCCCAGGAGTGGGCAACTCACATAGGCTGGGCCTGTCAGAATTCTCTGGGATTTTACAGACAGCTGAGGTGAGAAAAGTTCCAAATTTCCTGGAAATTGCTAAACTGGGAGGATGTAAGACAGAAGCTTTTTGCAATTAGGTGCCATTTTCCCATTCCACTCCTCCTCCAAAGGCCCGAGTCTGTTTATAGGAGTAAAATACGGATTCAGGTTGCCTTTCTTCCAAAGCACTGTATTGTGAGCAGTCCTTTTTAACGAAGGAGCATCACAGAGCATAGTTCCTCAGCAGCAAGGCAAAGACTAGAAACTACACTCCTTGTCTTACACCTTTCCATACACCCCACACCTTCTCCCGATGAAGAATAATTCAATGAATGCTACCCTAGTTCCATGCAGAAGGCGGAGCCTGCACTCTAATTGATTCCTAATATCTCATTCATAGTTCATGTAAAAATACTCCTGTCTCAAAAATGTGTTTCTCTCTGGCGACAACCAAAACGCTCAGCGGAAAGTAGAACGAGGATGGGGAGTCGGGCCGATTAACTTCTCACTCCCCATCCAGGATGCCCCGGTGCTAGGGTTAGGATCTGCGGCTGAAGACTAGGAAACAAGTCCGCGGATTGCCATTGCATTAGCGGGGGCGAGAAGGGCAGGGTCACTGGCCAGAGGAAGTCTGCACTCGGGCACAGGGATCGGGACAGTCCTGGCCCAACCGGCTCTGCGACAACTGCCAGCGAAGAGCCCCGGACCGCAAGGAAGCTGAGCGCTCAAAGGTAGGCGCACGCGCGACTCCCGACTCGCTCAGCCTCGGGGCCGGAAGTTGGCGCCCAGAGCGCGGGCTCGAATCGGTCCACTGCGCTTGCTCGAGAATCGTGCAAACGGACTGCAACTCCCGGCTTGCACTGCGACAGCGGCCAGCATCGGTAGACTCAGAAGCCAATAGGCGAGCTAGGACGCTTCCGAGGAGCCAATCCCTCTGCGGAGGAGGCGGGCCCTCCCGTGACAGAATTCCACGGCAGCTCGTGGGAGTGTCCGCGAAGAGAGGCTTCTGCCCCGCCCCCAGCCGTGGCTCCGGGGTCCCCAGAGAGGTGAGTCGCGTGCAGGTGGGCGCGGGTTGCGAGGCTGTCGATCGCGCTGCCGTCGCAGGCGCCACCCCCAGTTCGTATCGGCCACGTAATCGAGCCGCGCGCCAGAGTGCTGCAGCTTCAGGGAGCTCGGGCCAGCTGGGGCCCGAAGCCCGGCGTCCTCAGAGGCCGGAGCGGCTGGGCCTCGGTGCCTCGGGGGCGAGCAGCCGGCGCGCCACCGTGTACCTTGCTCGCCCGCAGGAGTTTTCCGCTAACTCCCAACCGCCGGGGCTTGCCTGGGTTCGCCCTGTAGCGCCCGGCGAGATGCTGGAGGTCGGCCTGAGGAGGATGCGAGAGAGCTGGTGTAGACTACCTGGATGACAATCTCAACTTTTCCCAGGAATTCCTGCCAGCCCATTAGGTTCCGTTGCGCATTTCCCCTGAGACCTGTTGTGCTTGTCGCTAAAATGAAAGCAGTATTTTCCCCAGTTTCCTTTTAGGACATTATGACTTTTCGCCTTTGCAAGACAGTTCAAGACGCTGGCAGGAAAACAAAAACTTCCCACTCCAAGGGACTGTGTTGTCAGGAGTTTGGGATCAAGGCCAGCGAACGAGGAGCCTCTGTCTGCATCCTTTCCTTTCCAACATCCTCAGAGGACCTTCGTTTCTAGCATCTTTCTAGTATTCGGGCCATGGTCCCGAAGGCTTGACCTGTTTACCAGGAGAGAGAAGCTGGCTCCTGAGCCCAAAAATGGCGGCTAAGATGGAGATAACTTTGAGCTCGCAGTCCCATATTCAGGCTTCCTCCAAGCAGGAGAGACATATAATAGCAAAGCTAGAAGAAAAACGGGAGCCCCCTCTGCAAAAAGATTGGCCCGATCCTGAGCTCTCCCGCCAGAGTTTTAGACGGTTTTGTTATCAAGAGGCATCTGGACCCCAGGAGGCACTCTCCCACCTCCGGCAGCTGTGCCGTCAGTGGCTGCAGCCCGAGGTGCACACCAAGGAGCAGATTTTGGAGCTGTTGGTGCTGGAGCAGTTTCTGAACATCCTGCCCGCAGAGATCCAGGCTCGGGCCAGGCATCGATGTCCAGTGAGCAGCAAGGAGATCGTGACCCTGGTGGAAGATTTTCATCGAGCAGCCAAGGGACCAAAGCAGTGGGTAAGGAGGGTACTTTGTTGTCGTCCCCAGGATTTCTCTTTCATCTGGTTCCTGTTTGGTCTCTGGACCCCTCCCTAGAGAGAGGAGTCCAGAATTTCAAACGTTTCTTCTGGCCTCTGTTTGGAAGCCTACTCCCCTCACCCCTGCTGGGAGGGGAGGTGTAACAAATTTTCAGACAACAGCAGCCACAGGCACTCCAGTGAGAAAGTAGAGCTCTTGAGTCGTTGCTGACAGATCTCCCCCCACCCATCCCTCTTGAAGCTTTCCTACAATCAAGATTCTTAGTAGACAAGAGGAATTTGATTTGGGGTGCATTTTATTAGCTCTTGTCCCAGCATATTGCCTTTGACTCAGGGAACTCCAGCTCAATTGGCTAGTATTCCTTCCAACTCCCACCCCCAAGTTAGATCCCAGTAGGGGCCTAGGGAGGAAGCAGTTAAGGAACAGGGTTAGGGCATTTCTCTTAGAGCCCTATCACTACTTAGATTTCCTTAATCAGGAGTGTCTTGGGCTGAATAATTTATAGATAAGGGTGGTTTATTAAAAACCACCTCTTCCTTCTTCCCATACTGCTTCCTAATCCTACAGAGCCTGTTTCCAGCAGAAGTAGGGCAGTATAGGGTAGCAACCTGCTGGATGGGTGTCATGGTTGACCCTGATATTTGTGCCTGCTCTCTGATGACCCAGACCTTGAGAATGGGCCAAGCTGTGAGAACATTTACTCAGGAAGTATTGGCTGATTTGGAGCAGGTTCCTTTTGGTCATTCTACACATCCTTCCCTTTGCTTCCTTTGAGAGTTTCAGCAGTCTCTATCAAGATCGACACCTACCCCCCAGACCCTGCCCCCACCGCCCCCCCCCCAAGACATTATCAGAAATTTCCAGGCGACAACAGTCATTACTGTTGTTGAGCTCACAGTGAGAGGTCAAGCTGCCCTCAGTCAGTCCTCCAGTTGTTCTCTAATGCAAGGGACTTGTTCCTAGGTGGCTGTTTGTATGGAGGGCCAGAAGGTGCTTTTGGAGAAAACTGGATCCCAGATGGGAGAACAGGAACTGCCAGACTTTCAACCGCAAACTCCCAGGAGACATCCCAGGGAGGAGACATCCCAGGCAGGATCTCAGGATCAGCCGAGCCCCCGTCATTGGGAAAAATCCCTGCTCCTCCAGGAACCAACCTCCAGATTGGCTGAGACAGGTAAACACTCTGTGTGTCTTCTCTCCCTCTCATCAGCGCTTCATCTCTATCAAAGCATCTCAGGGTTCTGAAAAGCCACAGACTAGATAGTGAGCTTTTCTTCAGTATTGTATGGAGCAATATGGAGCAAGCATCTGGAGAAAATATGCTTGCTCCATTGTATGTAATAGTAGATCTTGATTCCCTAACAAACTTCACTAATTAGAATGGTAGTAATACTATATGTAAGTGTGCTGTTACCATTTCTTTTCATGACTCTTTGACAGTCCAGTACACAACAGGATTGTTTTAGTGCCTGCTTTTCTGTCCCTTTCAGAGCTACTGATCAGTTCAGTTCTGTTGCTCAGTGTCCGACTCTTTGCGACCCCATGGACTGCAGGACACCAGGCTTCCCTGTCCATCACCAACTCCCAAGTCCCGGAGCTTGCTCAAACTCATATCCTTTGAGTCAGTGATGCCATAGTAAAGACAAATTCACATATGACCACTGATGAACTTCCATTCAAGCTGTGGCTGAGTTTCATCACTTAAAACTGTCCCATGTTTAGAAAGGCCCTAAACAAGGTTCTGCTCATTAGAGAAAAAAGCCTCTCTTGGTATTATTTTCTGCCCCTTCCTCCTCCTGTGACATTAATGAAACACTTTGATTTGATTATTCTCAAAACTCAGGAATTGAGACCTAGGGCATCTGGCAAGAAGGCACTGTGGTCCAGGTTGAGGTCCTGCCCCATAACCTGGCCTTCATGATCCTGAAGAAAGTGAACCACACGTACTCCCTTCTGCCTTAGCAGAGGCAGCTGGGTTGCATGCTGTCTCCATCTCCTTTTATTTGATTCCAAAGTGGATGGAGTTTCATGCTCAGGGTTCACCTATGTTATAGCAGTGTGCTTCCCTGGTGGTTCAGATGGTGAAGAATCTGCCTGCAATACAGGAGATCTGGGTTTGATCCCTGGGCCAGGAAGATCCCCTGGAGAAGGGGATAGCTACCCACGCCAGCATTCTTACCTCAGAAATCCCATGGACAAAGGAGCCTGGCGGGCTACAGTCCCTGGGGTTGTAAATAGTTGGACACAACTGAGCGATTAACATATTCAGCATGTGCCAGTACTTCATTCCTTTTTATGGCTGAATGATATTCCACTCTGTGGGCATTTTGTTTGTTTTCAGTTGATAGACATTTGTGTTGTTTCCACTTTTTAGCTATTATGAATAATACTGCTGTGAACATTTGTGTACAAGTTTTCGTGCGGGTGTCTGTTTTCATTTCTCTTGAGTCTATACCAAGAGAAATTCCAGTACCAATTCCAGGAGTGGAATTACTGGGTCCTATGGAGAAAGTGAAAGACACTCAGTTGTGTCTGATTCTTTGTGACCCCATGGACTATACAGTCCCTGGAATTCTCTAGGCCAGAATACTGGAGTGGGTAACCTTTCCTTTCTGCAGGGGATCTTCCCAATCCAGTGATCAAACCCAGGTCTCCCGCACTGCAGGTGGATTCTTTACCAGCTGAGCCACAAGGGAAGCCCAGGTCCTATGGTAACTCTCTGTTTAACTTTTTGAAGTTGGACTTTTCCGAGGTGGCTGCACTATTTTATTTTCAGCAGTCTATGAGGATTCCAGTTTCTCTATATCCTTGTTGACACTTGTTATTGTTGGTGCTTTTGATTTTATCCATTCTATTAGGTGTGAAATGGAGTCTCTTGGAGATTTTGAATTATTTCCCTTATGACTACTGCTGTTGAGCATCTTTTTGTGTGCCTATTAGCCAATTGTATTAATATATCTTCTTTGGAGAAATGTTTATTCAGATCCTTTGCTCATTTTTAAACTAAGTTGGTCTTTTTATTGTTGTTATAAGAGTTCTTTACATTATCTGGATACCAGACTCTTATATATAATTTTCAAATGTTTTCTCCCTTTCTGTGGATTGTCTTTTCACTTTCTTGATAGTATCCTTTGGAGCACAAATGTTTTGAATGTTGAGGAGGTCCAATTTATCTTTTTGTTTGCTTGTCCTTTTGGTGACATGTCTAAAACACTGTTGCCTAATCCAGTGTCACAAAGACTTACACCTTTGTTCTGTTCAAAGAGAGAGAGATTTAGCTGTTAAATTTATGTCTTTGATCCATTTTGAGTTAATTTTTGTGTTGTGAGTCAGGGTCCAACTTCATTCTTTTGTATATAGAAATCCAGTTGTTCCAGCACCACTTGTTGAAAAGACATCTTTACCCCGTTGAATTATAATGACAACCTTGTTGAAAAGCAATTGACCATAATTGTGTGAGCTGCTTTTTAAATCTGAATTTAAAGTTAAATAAAAATTCAGTTTCTCAGTCACACAAGCCATATTCCAAGTACTCAGTAGCCACATGTGGCTAGTGGCTGCCATGTTCAATAGGTCTTCCATGTAGCAGGAATCCTCCAGCTTGCCCACAGGCCACTTGAACTCATTTCTCTCCTCATCCTTAATCCTGGTAGTCAGAAGTTACAGAGTTTCTGTAATTAGGGTGCATGACTGGTCCATATCCCAGTTGACATATGCTATCTGTCAACCTTGTAATGAGCACAAACATCACACTCACTAGATTTACCATTATTTGAAGAGAGAGTGGTGGTCAGTGTCCATATAAGTGAGGGTGTATTTGTAGTGTTGAATTTTCTGATGGGCTTGCTTCTTCCTATTTCTCCTTTCCTAAACCTTTTCCCAAAGGTAGGAAGGAGGCAGGGGTTGGAGAACATGGTCCCTAACTTTAGTATAAGTCAGAATACCCACAGGCTCCCCCTGTTACCTGCAGACTTCGGGCTCTACCTCCAGAGCTTCTTACCCGGCAGCCGGGGGGAAGCAGGGGCAGCCTGCTTGGTTGACAGGTGCCCCAGTGCATCTAATGTGAGCAGCCCAATGGAGAACCGCACTTCAAGAAACTGTGTGTGTATTCATAGCTCTTTTGCTGAGGTTCTTCCTTTGAAGCCCAGAAATGAAGCATATTCTTTCTAATTGTAGAGACCCCCAGGATGCAAAGTGACAACAAGGAGAATCCACAGCAGGAAGGGGCTAAAGGGGCAAAGCCATGTGTGTTGTCAGTGGGCAGACCGAAAGGGAGTGGCCTGCAGAGTCCCGAACCCAGAGGGGCGAGTCTGAGTGAGCCCCGGCTGTCCCAGAGGCAGGTCAGCGCCCCCAGCGCCCAGAAGCCCTTTGCTCACTACCAGAGACATTGCAGGGAACTGGAGTACATCGGCGCCCCCCTGAAAAACCACCCACTGAGAGAGCTGAAGAAGAGCAAGGGGAGCAGAAGGAGCCTGAGCAGTCGCCTGCAGCGTCTCAGTCACCAGCCAGCCCGCGCGGCAAAGAAACCTTACAAATGTGATGAATGTGGGAAAAGCTTCACGTGGAATTCAGAGCTGAAAAGGCACCAGCGAGTCCACACGGGGGAGAGGCCCTACACGTGTGGAGAGTGTGGGAACTGCTTTGGCCGGCAATCCACCCTGAAGCTGCACCAGCGGATCCACACCGGGGAGAAGCCATACCAGTGTGGTCAGTGTGGGAAAAGCTTTCGCCAGAGCTCCAACCTTCACCAGCATCACAGGCTCCACCATGGGGACTGAGGGCAGGCAGGCCTGGGTCCTCGCTGTTCACAAGGAAGGTACTTGCATTCCTCCTTCCCCTCGCTCGCATGTAAATCACAAAGACTGTCTGCGTGACTTACAAGGAAGAAAGCAAGAGGTGCTTGTCCAGGAGGAGGCTGAAGGGGACCTGACGTGCCTGGTGATGGGGAGGAAGTGGCAGGTCTGGGCCTTGGGTCAGAGAGCACTGGGTGAAGAGCGGGGAGTCCCACTGAGGGAGAATCAGGACGATCCTGCAGGCGTGCCCCACACCTTGATGTTAACTCTCCCCCTGCTGCTTTATTTATCCTCTAACTATGTTCAAGGATAAATCTTACATATAGTTACGCGTTTGCTTCCATAGCCGACAATCTATCATGCGCGCACTCTTTTAATAAAGATGAGTGATCCGCAAGAATTTCAAGGCAGAAGTTCATTGGAATGTAAATCCCCTAATATTCTTCCTGTCATTCCTGGCTGTTCATAACAAAGACGCGTGAAGTGGAAGTGTGGATCTGCTTGTGTGAGGAGGGGTCTTCAAGTATTGGTGGTGTTAACAAAATAAACATACACATACACACCCTGAGGGATCTTTTTATACCAAAGCACTTTTGATTTGGTGAAATAAAATCATGGCTGCCATAGCCCCCACCCATAGTGACAGGGAGAAGCTACCAGAAGTAAGACTGCTAAGGAGACGCAAAGGGAGTCCTTCCTAGTATCCTTTCTCAGGCCAGTAGCTTTAAGCACAACAAAATGATTGGAATGATGAAAATATTCTAAAACCAAATTATTTCAGAACATGAACTAAAAAAATCACTGACCCATTCATTAATTTTACGACATGTAAATTATTTCTCAGTTAAGTTTCCAAGAATGACAAAAGGTGGCAGTACGTTGAACTCAAGAGGACAAAACATTTTGTCTGTTAGGCCAAGAGGTAATTAATGGGAGCCCAGTGGTCTGCCCTATCATTTTTTGTGACCCTTCAGACTAGTCTGAGGTCCCCTTCCCAACAATTACATCAGGCTTGTTGGAAGAACAGGAGCGGTGTGTTTTCAGCAGTGGAAGGGAGGCCAGAGTCACAAAAACCTGCGAAAGGCAGTCCCAGGAAATGGCAGAGCCCAGGAGGTGACGCTGCCGAGAGATGCATATGAAATGGGGCTGTCTGGGCTAAAGACAGTGTTCAGAAGAAGAGTTTTAAGGTGTTTATTTTACCTTTTGGTTCGTAGGTGGGCTGTCCTCTTGCTGTGTCTCCTTGTGGTGGAAAGGCTGAGGGAGTTCTGTGGGATCTCTTGAGGGCACTAATCCCATTCATAAGGGCTCCATCCTCATGACCTACCTCCTAAGACCATCATGTTGAGGGTTAGGTTTTCAGCATAGGAATTAGGGGAAACACAGACATTCAGATCACAGCACCTAGTGTATATGAAATTTGGCTTTGGGCAGACCTAGATTCAACCCCAGCTTTAGTTCCCCTTTCAAACCTGTTTCTTCAACTTTATGAAGTTTAAATTAGAGGATCCGAGGTATTTGCCTCAATCGTGGTGGATGCCCCTGCACTCGAAGGCAAAAGTCTCCATGGGCATAGATGCCTCACCCATTAAGAGATCTGGACCCCTCAGGGTGGCTCTGAGGTCTGGTTCAGCCACTATGGCAGTGTGGACCAGTGGGCATGGCTGCCCCTGGCTGAACTGACCAACAGAAAAAGTGGGAGGTGATCAACTGTCCCATATTCCTCTTTACAAACCTTTTCAAAAATCACAGCATTTTACTGGAGGAAAAACCAAGATTCTCCTAACTGCCTGTTGCATAGTTTCTTCTTCCACACCCTGATGAGCTGTCATCTCACCTCTTGTTATGGACAGGGGAACTCATCATAAGGTGCAACATTTTATTTGGAGGGGCATCCTAGTTGCTTTAAGTTCTAAGAGCTGGATTTCAGCCACTCAGGCTTTTGCACCTGGAGTCCTGGTTGCTTCTGTGAATACCCTGGCAAGGGGATGGGCCGGTGCAGAGGACCAGGGAGGAGGGGGCTCATGTTACAGACCCATAGGAAGGCTCCATAAATATCTGTCCATCTGAACTCCTGAATGCATGGAAGAAGTCCACCAGCACAGTGTATCTTCAGGGTGCCTCAGTGACCCAGACGCCTCCAGAACACATGCCTCCCTGTGTCCACACTGAGCAGGGCAGTCTCCTGGGAAACAGGCTGTATGTTGGAAGAGACAACAAGAGTCCTCTCTGATCCAGGATTGTGAGAATCGGAGGTCAAGGATCACACCAGAAGTCAGACGCATGCCCTCAGAGGGAGAAATTGGAGCTAAGGAGAAAATTCTGATGGAGAAGTTTGCTTCTAAAGAGTTAAGGGGGCAGCGGGGCTCCCCTGGTGATCCAGTGATTAAGACTTCAGGCTCCCAATGCAGGGGGCCTGGGTTGGATCCCTGGTCAAGGAACCAGATCCTGCATGCCACTAAGACCGGGTGCAGCCAAAATAAATAAAAATAAACGTTAAAAAAAATAAGAATAAAGAGTAAGGGGTGGGCGGAGGTGGTGGGGGCAACTAGTTAGATCCCAAAGGACTGTTCACCCTGAGTCTGCTGAGGAGCTGAGTGGGAAGTGCTCCCCCACAGCATATTCATGCACCTGCTCCTCTTTCATCTTGATTTCCCGCTCAGTCTGTAGCCTTGCCCCAAACCCCAGGGAAAACTCTCCTATGCTCAGTCCTTTGAAACTATAAGACACTTTTCCCTTTGCAACAGGTGGGTTTTACTCAAGGAAATAGTGCCTAAACCAGGGCACATGTCTTTTCAGTATTTTTTAAAATCCTTTTGGGAACTGCATTCTTAACATCCGATTTATTTAATTTTTAGTTTGGTTGCATACTATTGAGAAAATTGCAATGCACATAGATCAGTCGTTTCAAATGCTAATGGTTCTAATAGCTCTTCTTACAAGATACTCTGCACAGAAAAGGCAAAATCAGCTTTACTATCAGATCTGCACAAAAATACAAAAAGATATGTCATGTTTATGCTGATAGCATAAATTATTTTTATGTCTCTGATACATTATTTTGTATATTACATTTAAATATTTTACTGCAGCTGTAAAATACTTATTTCAAATTTTTTTTTACTTCAAAGATAATTTTTTCAATTGAGATATAATTTATATACCATAACTTCATCCTTTTTTGAAAATATTTTATTTACTTATTTGGCATCACTGGGTCTTAGTTGTAGCATGCGGCATCTTGAATCTTCATTGCAGCATGCGAACTCTTAGTTGCAACATGTGGTATCTAGTTCCCTGACCAGGGTTTGAACCTGGACCCCCTCCTTTGGGAGCATGGAGTCGTAGCCACTGGACCACAGGGAAGTCCCAAATTCATCCCTTTAAAGTACAAAGTTCAGTGGGTTTTTAAAAAAATTATAGCCACAAAATTGTACAACCAGATCCATGTCTTTGAGAGACACAAAAGTTGCTTCTTCACAGGGAGTTAGCTAATCACACACATGTTGCTGCAGTTGAACTTGACCAGGAGACAGCCTGGGACAATGAGATCAGCACTGGGGGAGCCTGAAGAGCCAGGGTCCATTTCCAGTGCTGCAGGCAGCCACTTACTGAGTTCTGTGATGCTTGCGCCTCAGTTGCCTTATCAGTAAAATGAGGGTGTAAAGAGAATGCTCCCTAGTTTTCTTTTCAGGTCTACTCTGAGCTGCCCATCAAACCTCAAAAATTTGGTTCTTTCTTTGACCAAAATAAAGGTGACCCTCAGCTCAGTGGTGTAGATTCTTGTTGGAGGCCTGGGAGACAGGATCCCCAGGGAAGAGAAAGCGGAAGTGTAACATCCCAAGGAGAGTTTATCACCCACCTTGTGTTCACTCTCTGGGTCTCTGGCCCTTCTCACCCAGCATCCTGGTTCCTGGGCTGTCACTGCCAATCCTCCATCCAGGTTGCTGCCTGTTGTCACCCTCTGGGTGTGACACTGAACCCCGGGTGGATCTCTTAGGATGGGCCAGAATGCTCCAGCTCCAGGAGCTCCAGCATCTGCTCCTGGGTGGGCATCTCTGGCCTTAACCACTGATGGCAGAGTCTCCAGAGGTGACTAAGAGCCTCTCTGGCCCTCTTGCCTTATCCTGGCAGAGGGGCCTAATGCACTGACAGGAGCCTCTCAGGACCAGGATGGTGGGCTTGCAGGTTGGATTCCTGCCCCCAGGTGGTATCTTTTATCAGGAGGCTCTTCAGTTCTGGGAAATGCGATTCCAGGGCATCGGAGTTTGCAACCATCTATGGCTCAAGGGGTATCCGCATACCAGCTGGGACTGAACCTAGTCTCTCTGTAAGGTGTGCTTGGACATCTGGGTTCTCCCATTTCTGGCTGTTTTTCACCAGAAACAGTACAAGTGAGCAGGAAAAGCTTACTATACATGGAGTCAGCTGACACATTAGCTAAGACCTTTGCAGAGTTCTCTATTAGGACCCTGTGCCCTTTCCAGAGCCTCAATCATGATGTCAAGTCAGTGTTTAGCTGTCAGTTCATCTTGCTGGCCAGGAGCAACCTCCCTCATAGCATAACATACCTCTTCTCAATCGCATTTCCTAGAAAGCTTAGAGAAACTGTAAACTCATGAGAGGCAAGCTTTCTCTCCACAAAGCCACCAATCACCGAGTCACCCAAACCAGAAACTTCGGAGTCATCTCTGACTCCCTGCTCTCACTCCACCAAATCATCACTTTTTCCTCCTCAATCTTTCTCGAAGCCACACCACTTCCTCATTCCCATGACCCCTCCTTCAGGCTCTCATCTTTCACTCACTCTGTTGCAGTAATCTCCTGAGTGTCCATCATCTCTGGACTTGTGCTAATCTGCAGCATCTGGCTACAGTCAACCCCACAACATCAAAACCCTGTCCTTGCCTTCCTGTCAGTCCAGGCCAGTGCTGTTGGATAAGGGTGGATACAGAAGAAGTTAGATTTGAGAGACAGGTTTGAGGTAGAATTCACAAAGGATTTGATGACTGAAAGTTTAAGGCACAAAGGAAGGAGTATGTGTTGGTAGCATGAGCAATTGTATGCACGTGGCGCCAGGTACTGGAGGAGAAAATTCTGAATCCTGAGTTTGGTTTTGGATATCTGGGTTTTTTTGACTTTTTAAAAAATTTTATTGGCGTATAGTTGATTAACAATGTGGTGTTAGTTTCAAGTGTACAGCAAAGTGATTCAGTTATACACCTGCATATATTCATTCTTTTTCAGATTCTCTTCTCAAATAGATTTTCATGGAATATTGAGTAGAGTTCTCTGTCCTATACAGTTGGTCCTTGTTGGTTACCTATTTTATATATAGTAATGTGTGTATGCGCATCCCAAGCTCCTGATTTATCCCCCCACAAACTTTCCCCTTTGGTAACCATAAGTTTATTTTTTACATCTGTGAGTGTTTTCTAAATAAGTTCATTTGTATCATTTTGTAAAAAATTAGATTCCACATATGAGTAATATATATTTGTCTTTCTCTGACTTACTTCACTTAGTATGCCAATCTCTAGGTCCATCCATGTTGCTGCAAATGGCATCATTTCGTTTTTATGGCAGAGTAGTATTCCACTGGGCATGTGTTTTGATGCCTGAGAGACCCCAAAGGAAGATCTCTTATTGGCAGTTGAATATAGGTATTTAGGGTGCAGGACACAGGAAAAATTGGGGCTAGACATAAAGGGAGGTATTTGTAGTCATGGAAGCAGGGAACCATGCATGCAGGTCATCCCAGGATACATTCAAACCAGAAGCATGTTAGAAATCAGCTGGGAGCACACACAACTCATGCAAGACTGGCACTAATTCTAGAAAGAAGTGTCAACTTTTAAAACAACACACAGCTTAAAAGTTGTGAATCAAGTTTATTCAGTGTCTACAGCTGGGGAAAGAGCCTCTCAGCTCTGAGAAACTGTTCTGAAGAAATTAGGGGTGAGGTCACAATATATGTGATTTTAACACAAGCGTATGCAGCACACCCCTTCTTAGAAGGTAGTGTTATTCAAAAGGAACAAATATCTTTATGTTTTTAGTGTTTTTCCAAGTGTGGTAAGATATAAGAATTTGGATTCATAGAATTTTCTCCTAAAAATACCTTAACTATCTGAAGGTTTGTTCTGCCAGTTTTCCCACAGCAGAGTGCCCAATTCCTGATCTCCGCCCTGAATTCCTTTCAGAGCTTGTTCAGTCAGTGACTACCCTGGCTAAACACTCAAGATTTGTAGCACTAGAAAGGCAGCAACACTCCTTAGCTGGCAGGAGACACCATACCTAGGGAAACTGAGGTCCAAGTATGCCTTTTGACAACTCAAACAGGCAGGGCGAGCCCGTAACTCCGCGTTGGCAAATCGGGGTTAGGGCCACCAGGGAGGTGGCGTCGGGGTCCTTCTCCCGTCCCCGGGGCAGTGGGCGCCTAGTCGTGCGAGATCCAGGGTGGGAGGTCACGGACAGTCACACCCACCTAACCCTCTCGCTGGTGCCTGGGCACCATGAACCTCGGCAAACACTCTCACCCGGCCGCCCAGCCCCTGCAGAGGTCTCCTCTCCCGGAGTAGTGCGGGTTGGTCAGGAGCCAGGCGGAGCGCCCACTGAGTCCGCAGCTCCCCGCACTTTGGCTGCTCTGCTGCTGCTGCTAAGTCGCTTCAGTCGTGTCCGACTCTGCACGACCTCAGAGACGGCAGCCCACCAGGCTCCCCAGTGGCTGGGATTCTCCAGTCAAGAACACTGGAGTGCGTTGTAATTTTCTTCTCCAGCACATGAAAGCGAAAGTGAAGTCGCTCAGTCGTGTCCGACTCTTAGCGACCCCATGGACTGCAGCCTACCAGGCTCCTCCGTCCATGGGATTCTCCAGGCAAGAGTACTGGAGCGGGGTGCCTTTCATTGCCTTCTCCGAGTGGCTCCTCTAGAAGCGCGATTGCACCGCCCAAAGAGAGCGCCGGAAGTAAGCGCACGATTTCCGGTTCCCAGCCTGTGGGCCGCTCTAGCGCGTCTCGCCTCGTTGGTATTTCCACCGGCCTGCACGGCTCGGGTCAAAGGCCGCAAGATTGTTCCGAGGCCGCGCAAACCCATGTGCAAGCCCCACTTCGCGAGTCTCGCCTCTAATCCTTGCTCCAGGTGGAGGCCCACGCGGGTCTTCGCTGGCCTGCGGGGCCGGAGCTGCTGCCGCCGTGGAGCAGAAACTGCAAAGGAAGTTGACTTCTAATGCAGTATCCTGGAGTAGCTCAGGAATTTTCCTCTGACTTCCGTTTTATCTCCATCATTAAATGGCCGGAAGTCATTCGTTAACCCCCTGCAAACCACAATCCCGCCAGTCTTCAAAATTCATCTCATTGCCATCTATAACTACGGAAGTGTAAAGAAATATTTTTAAAATTAAAGTTCACCTTATTGCTAACGTTCATTAAAAAACAAAAAACATTTATTAGATGTCAAATTGGCACATCAGATAGTCACTGCCCAGTGAGAGCCTGCACTGATGAGAACACACCAAAAACTGTAAAAGTCAAAATATTAAACAGCACAAGTGCCTCCAACAAACATACTTCTAAGGGGTCCAAATGAACTAGAGGTTGCAGCATATTCTCAGATTTATATAAATATATATGTATGTCATTTCCCCACCCTCCTCAGACTAACACAAGGAAAGATGTAAAAAATAAGAACACCTGCAGTCAGATGGGCCCTGAAAGGATGGATATCAAATATCAAGTCATCTTCATATCAGATCAACAGCTTTCTCAACCTGCAAATATGCCAGTCAGGATGGCTGCTATCCAAAAGTCTACAAGCAATAAATGCTGGAGAGGGTGTGGAGAAAAGGGAACCCTCTTACACTGTTGGTGGGAATGCAAATTAGTACAGCCACTATGGAAAACAGTGTGGAGATTTCTTAAAAAGCTGGAAATAGAACTGCCATATGACCCAGCAATCCCACTTCTGGGCATACACACCAAGGAAACCAGATCTGAAAGAGACACGTGTACCCCAATGTTCATCGCAGCACTGTTTATAATAGCCAGGACATGGAAGCAACCCAGATGCCCATCAGCAGACGAATGGATGAGGAAGCTGTGGTACATATACACCATGGAATATTACTCAGCCATTAAAAAGAATTCATTTGAATCAGTTCTAATGAGATGGATGAAACTGGAGCCCATTATACAGAGCGAAGTAAGCCAGAAAGATAAAGACCATTACAGTATACTAACACATATATATGGAATTTAGAAAGACGGTAACGATAACCCCATATGCAAAACAGAAAAAGAGACTCAGATGTATAGAACAGACTTGTGGACTCTGGGAGAAGGCAAGGGTGGGATGTTTCAAGAGAACAGCATTGAAACATGTATATTATCTAGGGTGAAACATATCACCAGCCCAGGTTGGATGCATGAGACAAGTGCTCGGGCCTGGTGCACTGGGAAGACCCAGAGGGATCAGGTGGAGAGGGAGGTGGGAGGGGGGACCAGGATGAGGAACACATGTAAATCCATGGCTAATTCATTTCAATGTATGACAAAAACTACTGTAATGATGTAATTAGCCTCCAACTAATAAAAATAAATGGAAAAAAAAACCGAAACAATGGATATACACACTTCTAATGAAGATCATTTAGTTATTTTTTAAACAGATGGTCCAAGCATCAACACTTTCCAACTGAAATCCTATAGACATAACAAGTTTAATGAACAATTTCAAAAACCCGCTTAGCACACATATGTAGTAAATTGGTAATTACTTTGAGCAAAATCTGCAGTATCGTTACACAACATGTTGTAGTCATCAGAACAGTGCTATTTAATTATACAGAACTGCAAGAGTTAGACTCAGAATGTCATTTGTGGTGAAACTTCACTTGTTTTTAGTTTTAACTCCCTGAATTACTGCGTTAATAATTTTCTGTTAAATGGGGAGATGTGAATAGACTATTACCTACTGCAGTAAAGCTGTAAACAAAATTATTTTTTAGTTCAACCAACTGCTTCAAGAATAACAAATTCCACAGTTTCTTTAATTACAAAACATCAAATGTTGACATAACTGAATGTTATTGGAATAATGCTGTTTTCATCAGTGATGACTGTTACAGACCTGATATTCTAGCAATCACATTAAGGACTTGTTTGACACACATTTCCATCACTACATCAATAACAAAACCCATGACATTTGTTCAATGGTTGATTTTCTCAGTACAAAGTTTTCACTCTGTAGGTGTCAACAACCATACTGCAAAATGTTGTGAACCAATCGTTCCTAGCAATAAACTTCTGCACTTAGTTTTTCATCCTTAACTTTCATCCAAACATTCATTAAAACTAACATGGTAGGAAAAAAAAACACTAACATGGTAGGCTAATTATATCTCTGAGTTAATGACCATTTGTGGAATCTGTCAGTTAACACTGTAAACAGAAAGGTAAAAAAGCCATCATCATAAAACCAGCATGGGTCTCACTGATGGACACTCACCGCCTCCTTCAACTCCTTGGGCTCAGAGCCTCTGGTTCTTTAACCACCATTCCATTTAACAATATTTTGCTCCAGTATTTATATGTAACAGCAGTATCCAGAGACCTGTATTTTCAGGTATTTTAATTAAACAATTTTTATATGTATCTTTAGATATGAGGAAGAAAACATTTTTAAAAACCAAAAGTCAACTAAAACCTTAAAGGCTGTACTCTGTAGTCTGTGATCTCTGATTATAGGGACAGGGTTTGAACCTGAAGTCCTGGGGAGTCTCTCTGTTGCTTTGTAACCATACATGTCAGTCAGGCTTGGGATGAAGTGCTAAGGGAGGGAAGCGTGTGCACAGGGCAGCCGGCACGATGGGCCTCCTCACCCGCCTGCCTCAGTCCCCAGCTGCCTGCAGTTTTAACATGTGGTGCAAACGCAACTTACAACACAATGTGGCTGAGAGGTGCAAGGTTAAATGCTGGCTTCAGTATTTGCTATTTTTGTGTATGGGCAAGGTACTGCTTTTACCCTCTGTGGGCTCTACTTGCCTTTTATGAAGTGAGGATAGTCCTTTTCTGTCAGATTTATTCTTAAGAGTAAATTAAATGATAAAGTATTGAGTGTGCAGACTAAACAAGAGTTAGAAATTGTTTATCATTCTTTGGTTCATACAAATAGAATCTGGATAGTAACTGAGTTAGACTTCTGCCCTCCTTCAGGGGCTGTGACATTGACTATGCTTCCTTGGTTATAAAACAGAAACCGTGGTGTCTAAATCAAGGCTGTGGTGAAAATTAAATGGTATATTACATGGAATGTGTGTACAGTGCTTAGTACAGTGCCTGGCACATAAAGGGTAATTGTGCCCCAGGTTTCAGTACAGATACTGAGAAACACAAACATTAATGAAAACTTGCTGTATTTACACAGGGTTTTGTGAATGGGTTCACTGATGGAGGGTAAGATGTGTTTTCAACCTGAAATTTCTCCCACTCCTGGTACATTTTACTTCTCTCCGGTGTGACTCTTCTGGTGGCATGCAAGCTCTGAGTCCAAAATAAAACTTTCTGTGCATGTTTTGGGTTTATGGGGCTTTTCCCCACTGAGTGCTCTGATGAGAGATAAACTCAGAGGTAGAAAGAAAGGTCTTCGAACACTCAGGACACTTTAGGTTTGAATTTTGAGAAGGAAAGCAAAATTTCCCCCCAATTGCTGTAGTGTTCAGACTGTCCTTGTGGCCTCTCCCGGGCAGGGGTATGAGGGCTGCCCAAAGCAGTTCCTGCCGGGACTGCACGGCTGCTGGGTGGCTGACCCGTGCTTTTCCTCAGGCAAAGCCAGATTTGTTTTCTGACCGACATATTTATCGCTGGCTTTTGTGGCAGTGTGGGTTTTCTGATGCTGTGACAGTCCCTGGAGCCTCGTGAACCCCCTTCCACATATGCCACACCTGTGGATTTTCTCCTTCAGGTGAGCCTTCCTGTGCTGAGACAGGTGCAAGGGCTGGCAGAAGCTGCCACCGCACTGTGCACACTTATATGGCTTCTCGCCAGTGTGGATTATCTTGTGAGCTCTCAGGTTGGATCTGTGATTGAAAATCTTCCTGTAGTCATCACATTTACACTTTTTCTTTCCTGCATGTGCTTTCTGATGCAAAACGAGGTATGAACTATGACTGAAGCTTTGATCACATTCAGGACACTTGTATGACTTTTTGGTTCCTTCTTTGGGAAATGGAAGAATTTCAGGAAGTGCTCTGGTTCCTAAACTTTGAGCTAGTTCTATCAACGGGGTATGGTTTTCAATGGTAACTAAAAGGCTTCTGAACCTTTTCGTGCAAGCAGGAGTTTTCCTTTCAAAGTTTCCAGCTCCATGCTCAGAGGACTTTTCTGGGTAATCAATGAGGGGCACAGCAAGGGAACATTTTTCTAGGGCAAGCTCTTCAAGTCCCATAGATTCTAGATATAGCTGCTGATTAATCTCAATCTTATCATCTTCTGCTGATAAAAACAAAACAAAATATAAACACCCTCAAGTAGTACTGGGGGAAGAACAAACTATTGATAGTTACACAGAGGACCAGGAAGTTGTAGCATGGCTGACAAAACTCAGGTCTGCCAGAAAGAAAAAAATCATTCCTTTTTAGTGTTCTCCCAAATATTCATTATTTATCAAGCCAATATGTCAATCCAAAAGGGATTTTCTTTTCCTTCCAAAGCAACAGCCCTACGATTGCCCCAGCTCGCTGCTTTGAAAGGGTTTATGGGCTGCAGGGCAGTGTGTGGAAAGCCAGTTCTCAGTGGTTTTGCTGATTCAAGAAGACCAAATTCAGGAAAGTCAACGCAGCTAGAATGTGATAGAAAAATACCAGAGAAGCGGACTGATGTCCAGGCAGTGAGCTCTGGGCATCTAGATGGGTCTCCTTAAGACTCTGGCTGCATATTAATCTCTACATACATGTGAGGAAACAACCCCAGGCCCAGGAAAGAACCACCAAAAAGGAATAGAAAGAGCAATCTCCAGAGTTCACGAAACACTTCAGTAGTTCATGTTCCAAAGTGGAGACAGTCCCTGCCACACAAAACATCAGGCAGTATCCATATTGCCTTTGCAGGAGGCCAAATCAGCCCTAGATTAAAGATTGCTCTGAACACACCCTAACAGAACAAAAAGCAAGCCTTGAAAGGATCATATTGATTCCAAGTAACTTAAATTAGCACACCATACCAAAGTCTGAAAACTATTTCCAAAAAAACAACAAAAACCAGCATACAACAACATAAAACTCACAATTTCCAACATCCAATCAAAAATTACTGGGCATGGAAAGAAGCAGAAAAATATGACCCGTAACTAGAAGCAAAATCAATCAACAAAAGCAGACCCAGAGATGACAGATGACAAAACTAGTAGAAAGAACATTTAAAGAGCTATTATAAATGTGCTTCACATGTTCAAGAAGTTAGAGGAAAACAACATAATGAAGAAAGAAGTAGAAAATATAAAATGTGAGTTATGGGAAAGTTCAAATAGTCAACCCTGCTGCTGCTGCTGCTAAATCGGGTCAATAGTGTCCGACTCTGTGCAACCCCATAGACGGCAGCCCACCAGGTTCCCCCATCCCTGGGATTCTCCAGGCAAGAACACTGGAGTGGGTTGCCATTTCCTTCTCCAATGCATGAAAGTGAAAAGTGAAAGTGAAGTCGCTCAGTCGTGTCCGATTCTTCGGGACCCCATAGACAGCAGCCCATCAGGCTCCCCTGTCCCTGGGATTTTCCAGGCAAGAGTACTGGAGTGGGGTGCCATTGCCTTCTCTGAGTCAACCTTAGTCAAGGATAAAATCTACTCAGCCATGGGAACATTTCTACTTATAGCTCCTCTTAGTGAGAAAGGCACACCATTTCCGTAAGATTAAAGCAATTTCCAACTTTAGCAAATAATAGTAACCCATACTAATGGAATTTCACAAGTAAAATTATGAATTGACCATAACAAATATTTGGAATGATTACTAGGTACTGCCATGTCTTATGCAAAACCATAGTCACTGTAATAGAATTTTTGCCTTTTTTGGCCACACCCTTCGGCTTGCCAGATTTTAGTTTTCCACCTGGGTAGTGCTAATCACTGGACCACCAGGGAATTACCGATTTTTGCCTAAGACTCATCTCACCCTTTGAAAATCACACTCTCATTCAAGTTATTGTCATTTCCACATAAATCACTCAAGGAGAGGCCCATTCTCCCATACCAACACGTGGATGAGATATGCAATCCTAATCCTAGAAAGTTCCAAAATGCAGGAAAAACAAGTGTGTTACCAATCAAGGCCTTGTCCTCAAAACATTCCTGTGTCGCTTCTCTGCTGAGGGACCTCTGCGCAGGGTGCAGACTCACACACTCCTCTTGAGAAAAATAGACAGCCAGCTCCTCAAACAACACAGGTCCCTGAAACAACAGGACAGCCCATCTCAGGCCAAGCCAAAAAGCTACTACCTTACTCTGTCTGGGAATGCTGAGAAAAGCTAGAAACATCAGAGGCAAGAGCTTGTTGGAAAAGGTATCTGAGCCCTGGGGTGGGGTTATGAGTGGGTTCTGAGTGCTGGAGGTAGGATTTAGGAAGAAGGGAGTAAAAATATTTGTAATTTTGGAAGCGGTAGTATAAGGACCAAAACGGTAAACTCTGAGTTCTGGAAGAGTCTGTTAGAATAGAGGGAACAACTCTCAGCAAGGGAGTTAAGTAGGGTTGCTCTAAGGCAGCGCTACCCATTCTTTTTGGCCCCAGGGACTGGTTTCGTGGGAGACAGCTTTTCCACGGCCAGAGGTGGGGTGATGGGGAGGTGGTGGATTTCGGGATAATTCAAGCACGTTACATTTATTGTGCACCCTACATCTATTATTACATCAGCTCCACCTCAGATCATCAGGCATTAGACATTAGATTCTGGAAGCTGGGACCCTTGCCCTAAGAGAAAGGAGATGAGTGAGCAGCCCAGGAAGAATCACAAAGCGAACACAGATCTAGAATTCTCCCAATATCTTTCCCTTTGCTGGTCTCTCCTTCCTCCTGACACTCATTGTTAAGCGCAGTCATATCCAGACGTATTTCTCCTTCGCTAAGTTCACCAGTTCTATAAATCTATAGATTTCTGGTGTGATTAAGAATCACCTGAGGTTTCTGTTTGTTTCTGTTCAATCAACAGGTGTGGAATGAAGCTTAGAAAACTGTTTTAAGTTTGAGCAGCACTCCAGAAATACTCTGAGGTACTCTTAGGTAGTCTCCTATGGGCCCTGTTCCTAGTTGGGAGGTTCTAAAAGACCGATCCTGATTAGCCATTTCTTCTCTCTGCCTGGTAGGAACAAAGACAGCTTGGTGAAAAGGTTCGAGGGGATCAGGAGCCCTCGCATCACGACAGGCATGCCTAACCCTCTTGTACAAGAGGCCAGGAGGAGGCCAGAAAGGAGCGACCGGACCTTGGACCAACAGAAGGGACTTGGTCTCAACTGGGCCTCGGTTGTAGGGAGTGTGGATGCTATATTGGGGGTGGGGTGGGGTGGTAGTAGTGCTTTCTTCCAGTCGCCACAGGGACCTCGGGGCAGATAAGGAAGGGGAGACAATAGTCCTGGGAGGGGCCAATTCGGCCGTCCAGCTCCTCCACGCATCCCCTCACTTCCCAGAACACTTAAAGACCTGAGGCGAAAAAAAAAAGTAAGACCTGAGGCGATGACTCCTCCCGGGCGCAGCCTCCAAAAGGCAGACTCCCGGGCTGGTCGGGCCCCACCTAGGGCTCCGAGACTAAAAATCTCAGGAAGCCTGCCACTACCCAGTCAAAAGCAACAAAAAGCGACGCGCAGCTGAGACTAGAGACCAGGAGCCTAGCCACAACTAAACTCCCACGCTCCCTGACGCTAGACCCGCCCGGAAAGCCGCGTGACGCTGTCCACCCTAGTGCTTTTCCGCAGTTCTGCCCTGTGATTGGCCAGCGTGATCTCAGAGGGGGCAGGTCTTTTTGAATATTCACCAATCGGGAGCCTCAACAGAAGAGCTGCTGCTCACCGGGCATTCTGGGAGATATAGTTTTCCCTCGGTTTTCCTAAGCATTTCCGGTTCCGCTACCTGGGTCTCCTCTGTGCGCTCCCTACCCGCCGACCTGAGGAAGTGGAACGTTAGAGTGACCGCGGAGGGAGGGGCGTAATCTTTCGGGGAAGAAGGAGAGCAAGTAGATGAGGAGAATCCGGTACCCGAAGAGTATCGGTACTGAAATGTGGGTTCAGCCGGCATTGTCCCATGGGTCGTAAACTTCGGTCGAGCCGGGGTGAGGTCTCTGAGTGGCCAGGAGTACGGGTTCTAGTCTTGACCTGTGTCTTGGGTGGACTGCGAGGGGGTGGAATGTAAGTGGGGTGTCATCTGCGTGGGCAGAGTTCAGGTCGGCCTAGGCGGGATTGCTGATATGTCCAAAGTATTCTAGGGGCATTGTGCCCAGGGAATGCAGCCCAACCGACCCATATCGAGCTCAGAGCCACAACGGGCCTCAAGCGGCAGTAGAGCCATCCGGTTGCTTCGAGGGTCATTGTAGGCCACCTAATACTTCACAATCGATCTGCTTCATTACATATTTCCTCTTTAATGGCACTGGATGCCGTGGTGTAGGGGTTTGGTATTAGAAAATTGAGCTCCTTCCGCAGGTCTGCACTAATTGCTTGTGACCTTTTGGCCTGTATATCAATACAGCTTTGCCTTCCCCAGGTGAAAAAAGCGCAGAATATCTCTCTTCAGAGGGCAGTTTCAAAGAAGTTTTCAGTTTACAAAGATGTTTGCGAAAACACGGATATTATCTTAATAGAAAATTCTGAGTACGTCTCAATATATTTTCTTGGGAGGATGTACCTATCTCTTCTGTTCACATTCCAGTCTCTAGATCTTAGTCGGGAGGTCACATAACCACACCTAGTTCAAAGGAGGCAAGGAAGCTAGCAGTACCCTGGCAGCCCACACCCAGCTAAAAAGCTCACAAGTTCTATTACAGTGACAAAGAGGGAGGAAGCAGATATTGGAGACAGCTGGCAGTAAGTGCCATGGAGATATGTTGAAATGGAAAAAGATGAATGGAAATGGATGGGCAGACATGAAGATGTTCATTTAAGAATTACAGTAGAGAAAAATTGGAAATGACCTAATTTCTAAGTAGTTTTCCTCTTTTGCAGGAGGAAACATCGCAGCCAATTAAGATGCTATATATAAGTTTTTGATAGTATGGGGAAATGTTTCCAATGCAATTTTAAAAATGTGATACCAAGTTGTGCATAAAATGCTATCATAATTAAAAATGTATTGAGGGACTTCCCTGGTGGTCCAGTGGTTGAGACTCCACACTCCCAAAGCAGGGTCTCTGGGTTAAATGAAATTTTTTTTTTTTAAAGACTGTTTCCCTTCCTTTTATAACCCGCTTACCTCGTTTCTGGTTATCGATCTAGTTTCCCAGGAGCACTAAGAGAAGAGGTGTCTGGAGCAGGAGTAAGAGCATTCCAGTGACTCTTACCTATCAAAAAGTAAGCTAGAATTTGGTTTAAATCTCACTCTTCTGTGAGTCTGATGGGTAAGCCCAGTCTCAGGGTACACTGACAGAAAAATGGAGAATCAGATCCTCCCAATATACTGTCGTGACCCTGTTAGTCCAGGCTAAGTGACTCTGTCTCAGTTTTAATTGCAGAAATCAGTATCATCCTTTGTCATCCAAGTATACACTTGCATCATTTTTCAGCCAAAGGAATTTTTTTTGGGAAGCAACTTACTTGATTCCTGGTTGTACTGTCTTTGATCCATGCAGATTTTCCCCCTTCACTTATTTTACAATACAAATGTGATAAAGTCTTATTTTCTTTACACTTACTTGTATCCAGAGAGTTGTGG